>NC_089215.1:23941588-24241588 GCF_963930695.1 Labrus bergylta | reverse complement strand
AAAGATTTCGGCTTCTAAAAAGTTGAACATTTTCATGAAATGATTTCTGCTTCAAAAAAGTTGAAAATTTACATGAAAAGATTTCGACTTCAAAAAAGTCTAAGATTTTCATGAAAAGATTTCTGCTTCAAAAAAGTTGACCATTTTCATGAAAAGATTTCGGCTTCAAAAAAGTTGAAAATTTTCATGAAAAGATTTCGGTTTCAAAAAGTTGAAAATTTTCATGAAAAGATCTCGGTTTCAAAAAAGTTGAACATTTTCATGAAAAGATTTCGGCTTCAAAAAAGTTGAAAATTTTCATGAAAAGATTTAGATTTCAAAAAAGTTGAAAATTTTCATGAAGTATTTCGGCTTCAAAAAAGTCTAACATTTTCATGAAAAGATTTCGGCATCAAAAAAGTTGAACATTTTCATGAAAAGATTTCTGCTTCAAAAAAGTTTAAAATTTTCATGAAAAGATTTCGGCTTCAAAAAAGTTGACCATTTTCATGAAAAGATTTCGGCTTCAAAAAAGTTGAAAATTTTCATGAAAAGATTTCGGCTTCAAAAAGTTGAAAATTTTCATGAAAAGATTTCGGCTTCAAAAAAGTTGACAATTTTCATGAAAAGATTTCGGCTTCAAAAAAGTTGAAAATTTTCATGAAAAGATTTCGACTTCAAAAAAGTTTAAGATTTTCATGAAGTATTTCGGCTTCAAAAAAATGGAACATTTTCATGAAAAGATTTCGGCTTCAAAAAACTTGAACATTTTCATGAAAAGATTTCGTCTTCAAAAAAGTTGAAAATTTACATGAAAAGATTTCGACTTCAAAAAAGTCTAAGATTTTCATGAAAAGATTTCTGCTTCAAAAAAGTTGAAAATTTTCATGAAAAGATTTCGGCTTCAAAAAGTTGAAAATTTTCATGAAAAGATTTCGGCTTCAAAAAGTTGAAAATTTTCATGAAAAGATTTCGGCTTCAAAAAGTTGAAAATTTTCATGAAAAGATTTCGGCTTCAAAAAAGTTGAAAATTTTTATGAAGTATTTCGGCTTCAAAAAAATGGAACATTTTCATGAAAAGATTTCGGCTTCAAAAAACTTGAACATTTTCATGAAAAGATTTCGGCTTCAAAAAAGTTGAACATTTTCATGAAAAGATTTCGACTTCAAAAAAGTCTAACATTTTCATGAAAAGATTTCTGCTTCAAAAAAGTTGACCATTTTCATGAAAAGATTTCGGATTCAAAAAGTTGAAAATTTTCATGAAAAGATCTCGGCTTCAAAAAAGTTTAAGATTTTCATGAAGTATTTCGGCTTCAAAAAAATGGAACATTTTCATGAAAAGATTTCGGCTTCAAAAAACTTGAACATTTTCATGAAAAGATTTCGGCTTCAAAAAAGTTGAAAATTTACATGAAAAGATTTCGACTTCAAAAAAGTCTAAGATTTTCATGAAAAGATTTCTGCTTCAAAAAAGTTGACCATTTTCATGAAAAGATTTCGGCTTCAAAAAAGTTGAAAATTTTCATGAAAAGATTTCGGTTTCAAAAAGTTGAAAATTTTCATGAAAAGATCTCGGCTTCAAAAAAGTTGAACATTTTCATGAAAAGATTTCGGCTTCAAAAAAGTTGAAAATTTTCATGAAAAGATTTAGATTTCAAAAAAGTTGAAAATTTTCATGAAGTATTTCGGCTTCAAAAAAGTCTAACATTTTCATGAAAAGATTTCGGCATCAAAAAAGTTGAACATTTTCATGAAAAGATTTCTGCTTCAAAAAAGTTTAAAATTTTCATGAAAAGATTTCGGCTTCAAAAAAGTTGACCATTTTCATGAAAAGATTTCGGCTTCAAAAAAGTTGAAAATTTACATGAAAAGATTTCGGTTTCAAAAAAGTTTTAAATTTTCATGAAAAGATTTCGGCTTCAAAAAAGTTGACCATTTTCATGAAAAGATTTCGGCTTCAAAAAAGTTGAAAATTTTCATGAAAAGATTTCGACTTCAAAAAAGTTGAAAATTTTTATGAAGTATTTCGGCTTCAAAAAAATGGAACATTTTCATGAAAAGATTTCGGTTTCAAAAAGTTGAAAATTTTCATGAAAAGATCTCGGCTTCAAAAAAGTTGAACATTTTCATGAAAAGATTTCGGCTTCAAAAAAGTTGAAAATTTTCATGAAAAGATTTAGATTTCAAAAAAGTTGAAAATTTTCATGAAGTATTTCGGCTTCAAAAAAGTCTAACATTTTCATGAAAAGATTTCGGCATCAAAAAAGTTGAACATTTTCATGAAAAGATTTCTGCTTCAAAAAAGTTTAAAATTTTCATGAAAAGATTTCGGCTTCAAAAAAGTTGACCATTTTCATGAAAAGATTTCGGCTTCAAAAAAGTTGAAAATTTACATGAAAAGATTTCGGTTTCAAAAAAGTTTTAAATTTTCATGAAAAGATTTCGGCTTCAAAAAAGTTGACCATTTTCATGAAAAGATTTCGGCTTCAAAAAAGTTGAAAATTTTCATGAAAAGATTTCGACTTCAAAAAAGTTGAAAATTTTTATGAAGTATTTCGGCTTCAAAAAAATGGAACATTTTCATGAAAAGATTTCGGCTTCAAAAAACTTGAACATTTTCATGAAAAGATTTCGGCTTCAAAAAAGTTGAACATTTTCATGAAATGATTTCTGCTTCAAAAAAGTTGAAAATTTACATGAAAAGATTTCGACTTCAAAAAAGTCTAAGATTTTTCATGAAAAAATTTCTGCTTCAAAAAAGTTGACCATTTTCATGAAAAGATTTCGGCTTCAAAAAGTTGAAAATTTTCATGAAAAGATTTCGGCTTCAAAAAAGTTGAAAATTTTCATGAAAAGATTTCGGTTTCAAAAAGTTGAAAATTTTCATGAAAAGATCTCGGCTTCAAAAAAGTTGAACATTTTCATGAAAAGATTTCGGCTTCAAAAAAGTTGAAAATTTTCATGAAAAGATTTAGATTTCAAAAAAGTTGAAAATTTTCATGAAGTATTTCGGCTTCAAAAAAGTCTAACATTTTCATGAAAAGATTTCGGCATCAAAAAAGTTGAAAATTTTCATGAAAAGATTTCGGCTTCAAAAAAGTTGACCATTTTCATGAAAAGATTTCGGCTTCAAAAAAGTTGAAAATTTTTATGAAAAGATTTCGACTTCAAAAAAGTTGAAAATTTTTATGAAGTATTTCGGCTTCAAAAAAGTCGAAGATTTTCATGAAAAGATTTCGGCTTCTAAAAAGTTGAACATTTTCATGAAATGATTTCTGCTTCAAAAAAGTTGAAAATTTACATGAAAAGATTTCGACTTCAAAAAAGTCTAAGATTTTCATGAAAAGATTTCTGCTTCAAAAAAGTTGACCATTTTCATGAAAAGATTTCGGCTTCAAAAAAGTTGAAAATTTTCATGAAAAGATTTCGGTTTCAAAAAGTTGAAAATTTTCATGAAAAGATCTCGGCTTCAAAAAAGTTGAACATTTTCATGAAAAGATTTCGGCTTCAAAAAAGTTGAAAATTTTCATGAAAAGATTTAGATTTCAAAAAAGTTGAAAATTTTCATGAAGTATTTCGGCTTCAAAAAAGTCTAACATTTTCATGAAAAGATTTCGGCATCAAAAAAGTTGAACATTTTCATGAAAAGATTTCTGCTTCAAAAAAGTTTAAAATTTTCATGAAAAGATTTCGGCTTCAAAAAAGTTGACCATTTTCATGAAAAGATTTCGGCTTCAAAAAAGTTGAAAATTTTCATGAAAAGATTTCGGCTTCAAAAAAGTTGAAAATTTTCATGAAAAGATTTCGACTTCAAAAAAGTTTAAGATTTTCATGAAGTATTTCGGCTTCAAAAAAATGGAACATTTTCATGAAAAGATTTCGGCTTCAAAAAACTTGAACATTTTCATGAAAAGATTTCGGCTTCAAAAAAGTTGAAAATTTACATGAAAAGATTTCGACTTCAAAAAAGTCTAAGATTTTCATGAAAAGATTTCTGCTTCAAAAAAGTTGACCATTTTCATGAAAAGATTTCGGCTTCAAAAAAGTTGAAAATTTTCATGAAAAGATTTCGGTTTCAAAAAGTTGAAAATTTTCATGAAAAGATCTCGGCTTCAAAAAAGTTGAACATTTTCATGAAAAGATTTCGGCTTCAAAAAAGTTGAAAATTTTCATGAAAAGATTTAGATTTCAAAAAAGTTGAAAATTTTCATGAAGTATTTCGTCTTCAAAAAAGTCTAACATTTTCATGAAAAGATTTCGGCATCAAAAAAGTTGAACATTTTCATGAAAAGATTTCTGCTTCAAAAAAGTTTAAAATTTTCATGAAAAGATTTCGGCTTCAAAAAAGTTGACCATTTTCATGAAAAGATTTCGGCTTCAAAAAAGTTGAAAATTTTCATGAAAAGATTTCGGTTTCAAAAAGTTGAAAATTTTCATGAAAAGATCTCGGCTTCAAAAAAGTTGAACATTTTCATGAAAAGATTTCGGCTTCAAAAAAGTTGAAAATTTTCATGAAAAGATTTATATTTCAAAAAAGTTGAAAATTTTCATGAAGTATTTCGGCTTCAAAAAAGTCTAACATTTTCATGAAAAGATTTCGGCATCAGAAAAGTTGAAAATTTTCATGAAAAGATTTCGGCTTCAAAAAAGTTGACCATTTTCATGAAAAGATTTCGGCTTCAAAAAAGTTGAAAATTTTCATGAAAAGATTTCGACTTCAAAAAAGTTGAAAATTTTTATGAAGTATTTCGGCTTCAAAAAAGTCGAAGATTTTCATGAAAAGATTTCGGCTTCTAAAAAGTTGAACATTTTCATGAAATGATTTCTGCTTCAAAAAAGTTGAAAATTTACATGAAAAGATTTCGACTTCAAAAAAGTCTAAGATTTTCATGAAAAGATTTCTGCTTCAAAAAAGTTGACCATTTTCATGAAAAGATTTCGGCTTCAAAAAAGTTGAAAATTTTCATGAAAAGATTTCGGTTTCAAAAAGTTGAAAATTTTCATGAAAAGATCTCGGCTTCAAAAAAGTTGAACATTTTCATGAAAAGATTTCGGCTTCAAAAAAGTTGAAAATTTTCATGAAAAGATTTAGATTTCAAAAAAGTTGAAAATTTTCATGAAGTATTTCGGCTTCAAAAAAGTCTAACATTTTCATGAAAAGATTTCGGCATCAAAAAAGTTGAACATTTTCATGAAAAGATTTCTGCTTCAAAAAAGTTTAAAATTTTCATGAAAAGATTTCGGCTTCAAAAAAGTTGACCATTTTCATGAAAAGATTTCGGCTTCAAAAAAGTTGAAAATTTTCATGAAAAGATTTCGGCTTCAAAAAAGTTGAAAATTTTCATGAAAAGATTTCGACTTCAAAAAAGTTTAAGATTTTCATGAAGTATTTCGGCTTCAAAAAAATGGAACATTTTCATGAAAAGATTTCGGCTTCAAAAAACTTGAACATTTTCATGAAAAGATTTCGGCTTCAAAAAAGTTGAAAATTTTTATGAAGTATTTCGGCTTCAAAAAAATGGAACATTTTCATGAAAAGATTTCGGCTTCAAAAAACTTGAACATTTTCATGAAAAGATTTCGGCTTCAAAAAAGTTGAACATTTTCATGAAATGATTTCTGCTTCAAAAAAGTTGAAAATTTACATGAAAAGATTTCGACTTCAAAAAAGTCTAAGATTTTTCATGAAAAAATTTCTGCTTCAAAAAAGTTGACCATTTTCATGAAAAGATTTCGGCTTCAAAAAGTTTTAAATTTTCATGAAAAGATTTCGGCTTCAAAAAAGTTTTAAATTTTCATGAAAAGATTTCGGCTTCAAAAAAGTTGAAAATTTTCATGAAAAGATTTCGGTTTAAAAAAGTTGAAAATTTTCATGAAAAGATTTCGGCTTCAAAAAAGTTGACCATTTTCATGAAAAGATTTCGGCTTCAAAAAAGTTGAAAATTTTCATGAAAAGATTTCGACTTCAAAAAAGTTGAAAATTTTTATGAAGTATTTCGGCTTCAAAAAAATGGAACATTTTCATGAAAAGATTTCGGCTTCAAAAAACTTGAACATTTTCATGAAAAGATTTCGGCTTCAAAAAAGTTGAACATTTTCATGAAATGATTTCTGCTTCAAAAAAGTTGAAAATTTACATGAAAAGATTTCGACTTCAAAAAAGTCTAAGATTTTTCATGAAAAAATTTCTGCTTCAAAAAAGTTGACCATTTTCATGAAAAGATTTCGGCTTCAAAAAGTTGAAAATTTTCATGAAAAGATTTCGGCTTCAAAAAAGTTGAAAATTTTCATGAAAAGATTTCGGTTTCAAAAAGTTGAAAATTTTCATGAAAAGATCTCGGCTTCAAAAAAGTTGAACATTTTCATGAAAAGATTTCGGCTTCAAAAAAGTTGAAAATTTTCATGAAAAGATTTAGATTTCAAAAAAGTTGAAAATTTTCATGAAGTATTTCGGCTTCAAAAAAGTCTAACATTTTCATGAAAAGATTTCGGCATCAAAAAAGTTGAAAATTTTCATGAAAAGATTTCGGCTTCAAAAAAGTTGACCATTTTCATGAAAAGATTTCGGCTTCAAAAAAGTTGAAAATTTTTATGAAAAGATTTCGACTTCAAAAAAGTTGAAAATTTTTATGAAGTATTTCGGCTTCAAAAAAGTCGAAGATTTTCATGAAAAGATTTCGGCTTCTAAAAAGTTGAACATTTTCATGAAATGATTTCTGCTTCAAAAAAGTTGAAAATTTACATGAAAAGATTTCGACTTCAAAAAAGTCTAAGATTTTCATGAAAAGATTTCTGCTTCAAAAAAGTTGACCATTTTCATGAAAAGATTTCGGCTTCAAAAAAGTTGAAAATTTTCATGAAAAGATTTCGGTTTCAAAAAGTTGAAAATTTTCATGAAAAGATCTCGGCTTCAAAAAAGTTGAACATTTTCATGAAAAGATTTCGGCTTCAAAAAAGTTGAAAATTTTCATGAAAAGATTTAGATTTCAAAAAAGTTGAAAATTTTCATGAAGTATTTCGGCTTCAAAAAAGTCTAACATTTTCATGAAAAGATTTCGGCATCAAAAAAGTTGAACATTTTCATGAAAAGATTTCTGCTTCAAAAAAGTTTAAAATTTTCATGAAAAGATTTCGGCTTCAAAAAAGTTGACCATTTTCATGAAAAGATTTCGGCTTCAAAAAAGTTGAAAATTTTCATGAAAAGATTTCGGCTTCAAAAAAGTTGAAAATTTTCATGAAAAGATTTCGACTTCAAAAAAGTTTAAGATTTTCATGAAGTATTTCGGCTTCAAAAAAATGGAACATTTTCATGAAAAGATTTCGGCTTCAAAAAACTTGAACATTTTCATGAAAAGATTTCGGCTTCAAAAAAGTTGAAAATTTACATGAAAAGATTTCGACTTCAAAAAAGTCTAAGATTTTCATGAAAAGATTTCTGCTTCAAAAAAGTTGACCATTTTCATGAAAAGATTTCGGCTTCAAAAAAGTTGAAAATTTTCATGAAAAGATTTCGGTTTCAAAAAGTTGAAAATTTTCATGAAAAGATCTCGGCTTCAAAAAAGTTGAACATTTTCATGAAAAGATTTCGGCTTCAAAAAAGTTGAAAATTTTCATGAAAAGATTTAGATTTCAAAAAAGTTGAAAATTTTCATGAAGTATTTCGGCTTCAAAAAAGTCTAACATTTTCATGAAAAGATTTCGGCATCAAAAAAGTTGAACATTTTCATGAAAAGATTTCTGCTTCAAAAAAGTTTAAAATTTTCATGAAAAGATTTCGGCTTCAAAAAAGTTGACCATTTTCATGAAAAGATTTCGGCTTCAAAAAAGTTGAAAATTTTCATGAAAAGATTTCGGCTTCAAAAAAGTTGAAAATTTTCATGAAAAGATTTCGACTTCAAAAAAGTTTAAGATTTTCATGAAGTATTTCGGCTTCAAAAAAATGGAACATTTTCATGAAAAGATTTCGGCTTCAAAAAACTTGAACATTTTCATGAAAAGATTTCGGCTTCAAAAAAGTTGAAAATTTTTATGAAGTATTTCGGCTTCAAAAAAATGGAACATTTTCATGAAAAGATTTCGGCTTCAAAAAACTTGAACATTTTCATGAAAAGATTTCGGCTTCAAAAAAGTTGAACATTTTCATGAAATGATTTCTGCTTCAAAAAAGTTGAAAATTTACATGAAAAGATTTCGACTTCAAAAAAGTCTAAGATTTTTCATGAAAAAATTTCTGCTTCAAAAAAGTTGACCATTTTCATGAAAAGATTTCGGCTTCAAAAAGTTTTAAATTTTCATGAAAAGATTTCGGCTTCAAAAAAGTTTTAAATTTTCATGAAAAGATTTCGGCTTCAAAAAAGTTGAAAATTTTCATGAAAAGATTTCGGTTTAAAAAAGTTGAAAATTTTCATGAAAAGATCTCGGCTTCAAAAAAGTTGAACATTTTCATGAAAAGATTTCGGCTTCAAAAAAGTTGAAAATTTTCATGAAAAGATTTCGGCTTCAAAAAAGTTGACCATTTTCATGAAAAGATTTCGGCTTCAAAAAAGTTGAAAATTTTCATGAAAAGATTTCGACTTCAAAAAAGTTGAACATTTTTATGAAGTATTTCGGCTTCAAAAAAATGGAACATTTTCATGAAAAGATTTCGGCTTCAAAAAACTTGAACATTTTCATGAAAAGATTTCGGCTTCAAAAAAGTTGAACATTTTCATGAAATGATTTCTGCTTCAAAAAAGTTGAAAATTTACATGAAAAGATTTCGACTTCAAAAAAGTCTAAGATTTTCATGAAAAGATTTCTGCTTCAAAAAAGTTGACCATTTTCATGAAAAGATTTCGGCTTCAAAAAAGTTGAAAATTTTCATGAAAAGATTTCGGTTTCAAAAAGTTGAAAATTTTCATGAAAAGATCTCGGCTTCAAAAAAGTTGAACATTTTCATGAAAAGATTTCGGCTTCAAAAAAGTTGAAAATTTTCATGAAAAGATTTAGATTTCAAAAAAGTTGAAAATTTTCATGAAGTATTTCGGCTTCAAAAAAGTCTAACATTTTCATGAAAAGATTTCGGCATCAAAAAAGTTGAACATTTTCATGAAAAGATTTCTGCTTCAAAAAAGTTTAAAATTTTCATGAAAAGATTTCGGCTTCAAAAAGTTGAAAATTTTCATGAAAAGATTTCGGCTTCAAAAAGTTGAAAATTTTCATGAAAAGATTTCGGCTTCAAAAAAGTTGACCATTTTCATGAAAAGATTTCGGCTTCAAAAAAGTTGAAAATTTTCATGAAAAGATTTCAACTTCAAAAAAGTTTAAGATTTTCATGAAAAGATTTCGGCTTCAAAAAGTTGAAAATTTTCATGAAAAGATTTCGACTTCAAAAAAGTTGAAAATTTTTATGAAGTATTTCGGCTTCAAAAAAATGGAACATTTTCATGAAAAGATTTCGGCTTCAAAAAACTTGAACATTTTCATGAAAAGATTTCGGCTTCAAAAAAGTTGAACATTTTCATGAAATGATTTCTGCTTCAAAAAAGTTGAATATTTTCATCAAGAATTTCGGCTTCAAAAAAGTCGAAGATTTTCATGAAAAGATTTCTGCTTCAAAAAAGTTGAAAATTTTCATGACAGGATTTTGGCTTCAAAAAAGTTGAAAATTTTCATGAAAAGATTTCGGCTTCAAAAAAGTTGACCATTTTCATGAAAAGATTTCTGCATCAAAAAAGTTGAAAATTTACATGAAAAGATTTTGGTTTCAAAAAGTTGAAAATTTTCATGAAAAGATTTCGGCTTCAAAAAAGTTGAACATTTTCATGAAAAGATTTCTGCTTCAAAAAAGTAGAAAATTTTCATGAAAAGATTTTGGTTTGTATAAGTTGAAAATTTTCATAAAAAAGATTTTGGCTTCAAAAAAGTTAAACATTTTCATGAAAAGATTTCGGCTTCAAAAAAGTTGAAAATTTTCATGAAGTATTTTGGCTTCAAAAAAATGTAACATTTTCATGAAAAGATTTCTGCCTCAAAAAAGTTGAAAATTTAAATGAAAAGATTTCGACTTCAAAAAAGTTGAAAATTTACATGAAAAGATTTCGACTTCAAAAAAGTCTAAGATTTTCATGAAAAGATTTCGACTTCAAAAAAGTCTAAGATTTTCATGAAAATATTTCGGCTTCAAAAAAGTTGACCATTTTCATGAAAAGATTTCGGCTTCAAAAAAGTTGAACATTTTCATGAAAAGATTTCGGCTTCAAAAAAGTCGAACATTTTCAAGAAAAGATTTCGGCTTCAAAAAAGTTGAACATTTTCATGAAAAGATTTCGACTTCAAAAAAGTTGAAAATTTTCATGAAGTATTTCGGCTTCAAAAAAATGGAACATTTTCATGAAAAGATTTCGGCTTCAAAAAAGTTGAACATTTTCAAGAAAAGATTTCGGCTTCAAAAAAGTTGAAAATTTTTATGAAGTATTTCGGCTTCAAAAAAATGGAACATTTTCATGAAAAGATTTCGGCTTCAAAAAAGTTGAACATTTTCATGAAATGATTTCTGCTTCAAAAAAGTTGAAAATTTACATGAAAAGATTCCGACTTCAAAAAAGTCTAAGATTTTCATGAAAAGATTTCTGCTTCAAAAAAGTTGAAAATTTTCATGAAAAGATTTCGGCTTCAAAAAGTTGAAAATTTTCATGAAAAGATTTCGGCTTCAAAAAGTTGAAAATTTTCATGAAAAGATTTCGGCTTCAAAAAAGTTGACCATTTTCATGAAAAGAATTCGGCTTCAAAAAAGTAGAAAATTTTCATGAAAAGATTTTGGTTTGTAAAAGTTGAAAATTTTCATAAAAAAGATTTCGGCTTCAAAAAAGTTAAACATTTTCATGAAAAGATTTCGGCTTCAAAAAAGTTGAACATTTTCATGAAAAGATTTCTGCTTCAAAAAAGTTGAAAATTTTTCATGAAAAGATTTCGACTTCAAAAAAGTCTAAGATTTTCATGAAAAGATTTCTGCTTCAAAAAAGTTGAAAATTTACATGAAAAGATTTCGACTTCAAAAAAGTTGAAAATTTACATGAAAAGATTTCGACTTCAAAAAAGTCTAAGATTTTCATGAAAATATTTCGGCTTCAAAAAAGTTGAAAATTTTCATGAAAAGATTTCGGCTTCAAAAAAGTTGAAAATTTTTATGAAAAGATTTAGGTTTCAAAAAAGTTGAAAATTTTCATGAAGTATTTCGGCTTCAAAAAAGTCAAACATTTTCATGAAAAGATTTCGGCATCAAAAAAGTTGAACATTTTCATGAAAAGATTTCTGCTTCAAAAAAGTTTAAAATTTTCATGAAAAGATTTCGGCTTCAAAAAGTTGAAAATTTTCATGAAAAGATTTCGGCTTCAAAAAAGTTGACCATTTTCATGAAAAGATTTCGGCTTCAAAAAAGTTGACCATTTTCATGAAAAGATTTCGGCTTCAAAAAAGTTGAAAATTTTCATGAAAAGATTTCGACTTCAAAAAAGTTTAAGATTTTCATGAAAAGATTTCGGCTTCAAAAAAGTTAAACATTTTCATGAAAAGATTTCGGCTTCAAAAAAGTTGAACATTTTCATGAAAAGATTTCTGCTTCAAAAAAGTTGAAAATTTTCATGAAAAGATTTTGGTTTCAAAAAGTTGAAAATTTTCATGAAAAGATCTCGGCTTCAAAAAAGTTGAACATTTTCATGAAAAGATTTCGGCTTCAAAAAAGTTGAAAATTTTCATGAAAGTATTTCGGCTTCGAAAAGGTTGAAAACTTTCATGAAAAGATTTCGGCTTCAAAAAAGTTGAAAATTTTCATGAAAAGATTTAGACTTCAAAAAAGTTTAATATTTTCATCAAGTATTTCGACTTCAAAAAAGTCGAAGATTTTCATGAAAAGATTTCTGCTTCAAAAAAGTTGAAAATTTTCATGACAGGATTTTGGCTTCAAAAAAGTTGAAAATTTTCATGAAAAGATTTCGGCTTCAAAAAAGTTGAAAATTTTCATGAAAAGATTTAGACTTCAAAAAAGTTGAATATTTTCATCAAGTATTTCGGCTTCAAAAAAGTCGAAGATTTTCATGAAAAGATTTCTGCTTCAAAAAAGTTGAAAATTTTCATGACAGGATTTTGGCTTCAAAAAAGTTGAAAATTTTCATGAAAAGATTTCGGCTTCAAAAAAGTTGAACATTTTAATGAAAAGATTTCTGCTTCAAAAAAGTTGAAAATTTACATGAAAAGATTTCGACTTCAAAAAAGTCTAAGATTTTCATGAAAAGATTTCTGCTTTAAAAAAGTTGTAAATTTTCATGAAAAGATTTCAGCTTCAAAAAGTTGAAAATTTTCATGAAAAAATTTCGACTTCAAAAAAGTTGACCATTTTCATGAAAAGGTTTCTTCTTCAAAAAAGTTGAAAATTTTCATGAAAAGATTTCGGCTTCAAAAAGTTGAAAATTTTCATGAAAAGATTTCTGCTTCAAAAAAGTTGTTAATTTTCATGAAAAGATTTCGGCTTCAAAAAAGTTGAAAATTTTCATGAAAAGATTTAGACTTCAAAAAAGTTGAATATTTTCATCAAGTATTTCGACTTCAAAAAAGTCGAAGATTTTCATGAAAAGATTTCTGCTTCAAAAAAGTTGAAAATTTTCATGAAAAGATTTCGGCTTCAAAAAGTTGAAAATTTTCATGAAAAGATTTCTGCTTCAAAAAAGTTGAAAAATTACATGAAAAGATTTTGGTTTCAAAAAGTTGAAAATTTTCATGAAAAGATTTCGGCTTCAAAAAGTTGAAAATTTTCATGAAAAGATTTCTGCTTCAAAAAAATGAAAATTTTCATGAAAAGATTTCGGCTTCAAAAAAGTTGAACATTTTCATGAAAAGATTTCGGCTTCAAAAAAGTTGAAAATTTTCATGAAGTATTTCGGCTTCAAAAAAATGTAACATTTTCATGAAAAGATTTCGGCTTCAAAAAAGTTGAACATTTTCATGAAAAGATTTCGGCTTCAAAAAAGTTGAAAATTTTCATGAAGTATTTCGGCTTCAAAAAAATGGAACATTTTCATGAAAAGATTTCGGCTTCAAAAAAGTTGAAAATTTTCATGAAAAGATTTCTGCTTCAAAAAAGTTGAAAATTTTCATGAAAAGATTTCTGCTTCAAAAAAGTTGAAAATTTACATGAAAAGATTTCGGCTTCAAAAAAGTTGAAAATTTTCATGAAAAGATTTCTGCTTCAAAAAGGTTGAAAACTTTCATGAACTATTTCGGCTTTAAAAAAGTTGAACATTTTCATGAAAAGATTTCGGGTTCAAAAAAGTTGAAAATTTTCATGAACTATTTCGGCATCAAAAAAGTTGAAAAATTTCATGAAAAGATTTCGGCTTCAAAAAAGTTGAACATTTTCATGAAAAGATTTCTACTTCAAAAAAGTTGAAAATTTTCATGAAAAGATTTCGGCTTCAAAAAGTTGAAAATTTTCATGAAAAGATTTCGGCTTCAAAAAAGTTGAACATTTTCATGAAAAGATTTCGGCTTAAAAAAAGTTGAAAATTTTCATGAAGTATTTCGGCTTCAAAAAAATGTAACATTTTCATGAAAAGATTTCGGCTTCAAAAAAGTTGAACATTTTCATGAAAAGATTTCGGCTTCAAAAAAGTTGAAAATTTTCATGAAGTATTTCGGCTTCAAAAAAATGGAACATTTTCATGAAAAGATTTCTGCTTCAAAAAAGTTGAAAATTTTCATGAAAAGATTTCGGCTTCAAAAAAGTTGAAAATTTTCTTGAAAAGATTTCTGCTTCAAAAAAGTTGAAAATTTTCATGAAAAGATTTCGGCTTCAAAAAGTTCAAAATTTTCATGAAAAGATTTCGGCTTCAAAAAAGTTGAACATTTTCATGAAAAGATTTCTGCTTCAAAAAAGTTGAAAATTTTCATGAAAAGATTTTGGTTTCAAAAAGTTGAAAATTTTCATGAAAAGATCTCGGCTTCAAAAAAGTTGAACATTTTCATAAAAAGATTTCGGCTTCAAAAAAGTTGAAAATTTTCATGAAAGTATTTCGGCTTCGAAAAGGTTGAAAACTTTCATGAACTCTTTCGGCTTCAAAAAAGTCGAAGAATTTCATGAAAAGATTTCTGCTTCAAAAAAGTTGAAAATTTTCATGAAAAGATTTCGGCTTCAAAAAAGTTGAAGATTTTCATGAAGAGATTTCGGCTTCAAAAAAGTTGAAAATTTTCATGAAGTATTTCGGCTTCAAAAAAGTTGAACATTTTCATGAAAAGATTTCGGCTTCAAAAAAGTTGAAGATTTTCATGAAAAGATTTCTGCTTCAAAAAAGTTGAAAATTTTCATGAAAAGATTTCGACTTCAAAAAAGTCTAAGATTTTCATGAAAAGATTTCTGCTTCAAAAAAGTTGAAAATTTTCATGAAGTATTTCGGCTTCAAAAAAATGGAACATTTTCATGAAAAGATTTCGGCTTCAAAAAAGTTGAAAATTTTCATGAAAAGATTTTGGTTTCAAAAAGATGAAAATTTTCATGAAGTATTTCGGCTTCAAAAAAATGGAACATTTTCATGAAAAGATTTAGACTTCAAAAAAGTTGAATATTTTCATCAAGTATTTCGGCTTCAAAAAAGTCGAAGATTTTCATGAAAAGATTTCTGCTTCAAAAAAGTTGAAAATTTTCATGAAAAGATTTCGGCTTCAAAAAAGTTGAACATTTTCATGAAAAGATATCTGCTTCAAAAAAGTTGAAAAATTACATGAAAAGATTTTGGTTTCAAAAAGTTGAAAATTTTCATGAAAAGATTTCCGCTTCAAAAAAGTAGACCATTTTCATGAAAAGATTTCTGCTTCAAAAAAGTTGAAAATTTTCATGAAAAGATTTTGGTTTCAAAAAAGTTGAACATTTTCATGAAGTATTTCGGCTTCAAAAAAATGTTACATTTTCATGAAAAGATTTCGGCTTCAAAAAAGTTAAACATTTTCATGAAAAGATTTCGGCTTCAAAAAAGTTGAACATTTTCATGAAAAGATTTCTGCTTCAAAAAAGTTGAAAATTTTCATGAAAAGATTTTGGTTTCAAAAAGTTGAAAATTTTCATGAAAAGATCTCGGCTTCAAAAAAGTTGAACATTTTCATGAAAAGATTTCGGCTTCAAAAAAGTTGAAAATTTTCATGAAAGTATTTCGGCTTCGAAAAGGTTGAAAACTTTCATGAAAAGATTTCGGCTTCAAAAAAGTTGAAAATTTTCATGAAAAGATTTAGACTTCAAAAAAGTTTAATATTTTCATCAAGTATTTCGACTTCAAAAAAGTCGAAGATTTTCATGAAAAGATTTCTGCTTCAAAAAAGTTGAAAATTTTCATGACAGGATTTTGGCTTCAAAAAAGTTGAAAATTTTCATGAAAAGATTTCGGCTTCAAAAAAGTTGAAAATTTTCATGAAAAGATTTAGACTTCAAAAAAGTTGAATATTTTCATCAAGTATTTCGGCTTCAAAAAAGTCGAAGATTTTCATGAAAAGATTTCTGCTTCAAAAAAGTTGAAAATTTTCATGACAGGATTTTGGCTTCAAAAAAGTTGAAAATTTTCATGAAAAGATTTCGGCTTCAAAAAAGTTGAACATTTCAATGAAAAGATTTCTGCTTCAAAAAAGTTGAAAATTTACATGAAAAGATTTCGACTTCAAAAAAGTCTAAGATTTTCATGAAAAGATTTCTGCTTTAAAAAAGTTGTAAATTTTCATGAAAAGATTTCGGCTTGAAAAAGTTGAAAATTTTCATGAAAAAATTTCGACTTCAAAAAAGTTGACCATTTTCATGAAAAGATTTCTTCTTCAAAAAAGTTGAAAATTTTCATGAAAAGATTTCGGCTTCAAAAAAGTTGAACATTTTCATGAAAAGATATCTGCTTCAAAAAAGTTGAAAAATTACATGAAAAGATTTTGGTTTCAAAAAGTTGAAAATTTTCATGAAAAGATTTCCGCTTCAAAAAAGTTGACCATTTTCATGAAAAGATTTCTGCTTCAAAAAAGTTGAACATTTTCATGAAAAGATTTTGGTTTCAAAAAAGTTGAAAATTTTCATGAAGTATTTCGGCTTCAAAAAAATGTTACATTTTCATGAAAAGATTTCGGCTTCAAAAAAGTTAAACATTTTCATGAAAAGATTTCGGCTTCAAAAAAGTTGAACATTTTCATGAAAAGATTTCTGCTTCAAAAAAGTTGAAAATTTTCATGAAAAGATTTTGGTTTCAAAAAGTTGAAAATTTTCATGAAAAGATCTCGGCTTCAAAAAAGTTGAACATTTTCATGAAAAGATTTCGGCTTCAAAAAAGTTGAAAATTTTCATGAAAGTATTTCGGCTTCGAAAAGGTTGAAAACTTTCATGAACTCTTTCGGCTTCAAAAAAGTCGAAGAATTTCATGAAAAGATTTCTGCTTCAAAAAAGTTGAAAATTTTCATGAAAAGATTTCGGCTTCAAAAAAGTTGAAGATTTTCATGAAGTATTTCGGCTTCAAAAAAGTTGAAAATTTTCATGAAAAGATTTCGGCTTCAAAAAAGTTGAAGATTTTCATGAAAAGATTTCTGCTTCAAAAAAGTTGAAAATTTTCATGAAAAGATTTCGACTTCAAAAAAGTATAAGATTTTCATGAAAAGATTTCTGCTTCAAAAAAGTTGAAAATTTTCATGAAGTATTTCGGCTTCAAAAAAATGGAACATTTTCATGAAAAGATTTCGGCTTCAAAAAAGTTGAAAATTTTCATGAAAAGATTTTGGTTTCAAAAAGATGAAAATTTTCATGAAGTATTTCGGCTTCAAAAAAATGGAACATTTTCATGAAAAGATTTAGACTTCAAAAAAGTTGAATATTTTCATCAAGTATTTCGGCTTCAAAAAAGTCGAAGATTTTCATGAAAAGATTTCTGCTTCAAAAAAGTTGAAAATTTTCATGAAAAGATTTCGGCTTCAAAAAAGTTGAACATTTTCATGAAAAGATATCTGCTTCAAAAAAGTTGAAAAATTACATGAAAAGATTTTGGTTTCAAAAAGTTGAAAATTTTCATGAAAAGATTTCCGCTTCAAAAAAGTTGACCATTTTCATGAAAAGATTTCTGCTTCAAAAAAGTTGAAAATTTTCATGAAAAGATTTTGGTTTCAAAAAAGTTGAACATTTTCATGAAGTATTTCGGCTTCAAAAAAATGTTACATTTTCATGAAAAGATTTCGGCTTCAAAAAAGTTAAACATTTTCATGAAAAGATTTCGGCTTCAAAAAAGTTGAACATTTTCATGAAAAGATTTCTGCTTCAAAAAAGTTGAAAACTTTCATGAAAAGATTTTGGTTTCAAAAAGTTGAAATTTTCATGAAAAGATCTCGGCTTCAAAAAAGTTGAACATTTTCATGAAAAGATTTCGGCTTCAAAAAAGTTGAAAATTTTCATGAAAGTATTTCGGCTTCGAAAAGGTTGAAAACTTTCATGAAAAGATTTCGGCTTCAAAAAAGTTGAAAATTTTCATGAAAAGATTTAGACTTCAAAAAAGTTTAATATTTTCATCAAGTATTTCGACTTCAAAAAAGTCGAAGATTTTCATGAAAAGATTTCTGCTTCAAAAAAGTTGAAAATTTTCATGACAGGATTTTGGCTTCAAAAAAGTTGAAAATTTTCATGAAAAGATTTCGGCTTCAAAAAAGTTGAAAATTTTCATGAAAAGATTTAGACTTCAAAAAAGTTGAATATTTTCATCAAGTATTTCGGCTTCAAAAAAGTCGAAGATTTTCATGAAAAGATTTCTGCTTCAAAAAAGTTGAAAATTTTCATGACAGGATTTTGGCTTCAAAAAAGTTGAAAATTTTCATGAAAAGATTTCTGCTTTAAAAAAGTTGTAAATTTTCATGAAAAGATTTCAGCTTCAAAAAGTTGAAAATTTTCATGAAAAAATGTCGACTTCAAAAAAGTTGACCATTTTCATGAAAAGATTTCTTCTTCAAAAAAGTTGAAAATTTTCATTAAAAGATTTCGGCTTCAAAAAGTTGAAAATTTTCATCAAGTATTTCGGCTTCAAAAAAGTTGAAAATTTTCATGAAAAGATTTAGACTTCAAAAAAGTTGAATATTTTCATCAAGTATTTCGACTTCAAAAAAGTCGAAGATTTTCATGAAAAGATTTCTGCTTCAAAAAAGTTGAAAATTTTCATGAAAAGATTTCGGCTTCAAAAAGTTGAAAATTTTCATGAAAAGATTTCTACTTCAAAAAAGTTGAAAAATTACATGAAAAGATTTTGGTTTCAAAAAGTTGAAAATTTTCATGAAAAAATTTCGGCTTCAAAAAAGTTGAACATTTTCATGAAAAGATTTCGGCTTCAAAAAGTTGAAAATTTTCATGAAAAGATTTCTGCTTCAAAAAAATGAAAATTTTCATGAAAAGATTTCGGCTTCAAAAAAGTTGAACATTTTCATGAAAAGATTTCGGCTTCAAAAAAGTTGAACATTTTCATGAAGTATTTCGGCTTCAAAAAAATGTAACATTTTCATGAAAAGATTTCGGCTTCAAAAAAGTTGAACATTTTCATGAAAAGATTTCGGCTTCAAAAAAGTTGAAAATTTTCATGAAGTATTTCGGCTTCAAAAAAATGGAACATTTTCATGAAAAGATTTCGGCTTCAAAAAAGTTGAAAATTTTCATGAAAAGATTTTGGCTTCAAAAAGTTGAAAATTTTCATGAAAAGATTTCTGCTTCAAAAAAATGAAAATTTTCATGAAAAGATTTCGGCTTCAAAAAAGTTGAAAATTTTCATGAAAGTATTTCGGCTTCGAAAAGGTTGAAAATTTTCATGAAAAGATTTCGGCTTCAAAAAAGTTGAAAATTTTCATGAAAAGATTTAGACTTCAAAAAAGTTTAATATTTTCATCAAGTATTTCGACTTCAAAAAAGTCGAAGATTTTCATGAAAAGATTTCTGCTTCAAAAAAGTTGAAAATTTTCATGACAGGATTTTGGCTTCAAAAAAGTTGAAAATTTTCATGAAAAGATTTCGGCTTCAAAAAAGTTGAAAATTTTCATGAAAAGATTTAGACTTCAAAAAAGTTGAATATTTTCATCAAGTATTTCGGCTTCAAAAAAGTCGAAGATTTTCATGAAAAGATTTCTGCTTCAAAAAAGTTGAAAATTTTCATGACAGAATTTTGGCTTCAAAAAAGTTGAAAATTTTCATGAAAAGATTTCGGCTTCAAAAAAGTTGAACATTTTAATGAAAAGATTTCTGCTTCAAAAAAGTTGAAAATTTACATGAAAAGATTTCGACTTCAAAAAAGTCTAAGATTTTCATGAAAAGATTTCTGCTTTAAAAAAGTTGTAAATTTTCATGAAAAGATTTCAGCTTCAAAAAGTTGAAAATTTTCATGAAAAAATGTCGACTTCAAAAAAGTTGACCATTTTCATGAAAAGATTTCTTCTTCAAAAAAGTTGAACATTTTCATGAAAAGATTTCGGCTTCAAAAAGTTGAAAATTTTCATCAAGTATTTCGGCTTCAAAAAAGTTGAAAATTTTCATGAAAAGATTTAGACTTCAAAAAAGTTGAATATTTTCATCAAGTATTTCGACTTCAAAAAAGTCGAAGATTTTCATGAAAAGATTTCTGCTTCAAAAAAGTTGAAAATTTTCATGAAAAGATTTCGGCTTCAAAAAGTTGAAAATTTTCATGAAAAGATTTCTACTTCAAAAAAGTTGAAAAATTACATGAAAAGATTTTGGTTTCAAAAAGTTGAAAATTTTCATGAAAAGATTTCGGCTTCAAAAAAGTTGAACATTTTCATGAAAAGATTTCGGCTTCAAAAAGTTGAAAATTTTCATGAAAAGATTTCTGCTTCAAAAAAATGAAAATTTTCATGAAAAGATTTCGGCTTCAAAAAAGTTGAACATTTTCATGAAAAGATTTCGGCTTCAAAAAAGTTGAACATTTTCATGAAGTATTTCGGCTTCAAAAAAATGTAACATTTTCATGAAAAGATTTCGGCTTCAAAAAAGTTGAACATTTTCATGAAAAGATTTCGGCTTCAAAAAAGTTGAAAATTTTCATGAATTATTTCGGCTTCAAAAAAATGGAACATTTTCATGAAAAGATTTCGGCTTCAAAAAAGTTGAAAATTTTCATGAAAAGATTTTGGCTTCAAAAAGTTGAAAATTTTCATGAAAAGATTTCTGCTTCAAAAAAATGAAAATTTTCATGAAAAGATTTCTGCTTCAAAAAAATGAAAATTTTCATGAAAAGATTTCGGCTTCAAAAAAGTTGAACATTTTCATGAAAAGATTTCGGCTTCAAAAAAGTTGAAAATTTTCATGAAGTATTTCGGCTTCAAAAAAATGTAACATTTTCATGAAAAGATTTCGGCTTCAAAAAAGTTGAACATTTTCATGAAAAGATTTCGGCTTCAAAAAAGTTGAAAATTTTCATGAAGTATTTCGGCTTCAAAAAAATGGAACATTTTCATGAAAAGATTTCTGCTTCAAAAAAGTTGAAAATTTTCATGAAAAGATTTCGGCTTCAAAAAAGTTGAAAATTTTCTTGAAAAGATTTCTGCTTCAAAAAAGTTGAAAATTTTCATGAAAAGATTTCGGCTTCAAAAAGTTCAAAATTTTCATGAAAAGATTTCGGCTTCAAAAAAGTTGAAAATTTTCATGAAGTATTTCGGCTTCAAAAAAATGGAACATTTTCATGAAAAGATTTCGGCTTCAAAAAAGTTGAAAATTTTCATGAAAAGATTTCTGCTTCAAAAAAGTTGAAAATTTTCATGAAAAGATTTCTGCTTCAAAAAAGTTGAAAATTTACATGAAAAGATTTCGGCTTCAAAAAAGTTGAAAATTTTCATGAAAAGATTTCTGCTTCAAAAAGGTTGAAAACTTTCAAGAACTATTTCGGCTTTAAAAAAGTTGAACATTTTCATGAAAAGATTTCGGGTTCAAAAAAGTTGAAAATTTTCATGAACTATTTCGGCATCAAAAAAGTTGAAAAATTTCATGAAAAGATTTCGGCTTCAAAAAAGTTGAACATTTTCATGAAAAGATTTCTACTTCAAAAAAGTTGAAAATTTTCATGAAAAGATTTCGGCTTCAAAAAGTTGAAAATTTTCATGAAAAGATTTCGGCTTCAAAAAAGTTGAACATTTTCATGAAAAGATTTCGGCTTAAAAAAAGTTGAAAATTTTCATGAAGTATTTCGGCTTCAAAAAAATGTAACATTTTCATGAAAAGATTTCGGCTTCAAAAAAGTTGAACATTTTCATGAAAAGATTTCTGCTTCAAAAAAGTTGAAAATTTTCATGACAGGATTTTGGCTTCAAAAAAGTTGAATATTTTCATCAAGTATTTCGGCTTCAAAAAAGTCGAAGATTTTCATGAAAAGATTTCTGCTTCAAAAAAGTTGAAAATTTTCATGACAGGATTTTGGCTTCAAAAAAGTTGAAAATTTTCATGAAAAGATTTCGGCTTCAAAAAAGTTGAACATTTTCATGAAAAGATTTCTGCTTTAAAAAAGTTGTAAATTTTCATGAAAAGATTTCAGCTTCAAAAAGTTGAAAATTTTCATGAAAAAATTTCGACTTCAAAAAAGTTGACCATTTTCATGAAAAGATTTCTTCTTCAAAAAAGTTGAAAATTTTCATGAAAAGATTTCGGCTTCAAAAAGTTGAAAATTTTCATGAAAAGATTTCTGCTTCAAAAAAGTTGTTAATTTTCATGAAAAGATTTCGGCTTCAAAAAAGTTGAAAATTTTCATGAAAAGATTTAGACTTCAAAAAAGTTGAATATTTTCATCAAGTATTTCGACTTCAAAAAAGTCGAAGATTTTCATGAAAAGATTTCTGCTTCAAAAAAGTTGAAAATTTTCATGAAAAGATTTCGGCTTCAAAAAGTTGAAAATTTTCATGAAAAGATTTCTGCTTCAAAAAAGTTGAAAAATTACATGAAAAGATTTTGGTTTCAAAAAGTTGAAAATTTTCATGAAAAGATTTCGGCTTCAAAAAAGTTGAACATTTTCATGAAAAGATTTCGGCTTCAAAAAAGTTGAACATTTTCATGAAGTATTTCGGCTTCAAAAAAATGGAACATTTTCAAGAAAAGATTTCGGCTTCAAAAAAGTTGAACATTTTCATGAAAAGATTTCGGCTTCAAAAAGTTGAAAATTTTCATGAAAAGATTTAGACTTCAAAAAAATGAAAATTTTCATGAAAAGATTTCGGCTTCAAAAAAGTTGAACATTTTCATGAAAAGATTTCGGCTTCAAAAAAGTTGAACATTTTCATGAAGTATTTCGGCTTCAAAAAAATGTAACATTTTCATGAAAAGATTTCGGCTTCAAAAAAGTTGAACATTTTCATGAAAAGATTTCGGCTTCAAAAAAGTTGAAAATTTTCATGAAGTATTTCGGCTTCAAAAAAATGGAACATTTTCATGAAAAGATTTCGGCTTCAAAAAAGTTGAAAATTTTCATGAAAAGATTTCTGCTTCAAAAAAGTTGAAAATTTTCATGAAAAGATTTCTGCTTCAAAAAAGTTGAAAATTTACATAAAAAGATTTCGGCTTCAAAAAAGTTGAAAATTTTCATGAAAAGATTTCTGCTTCAAAAAGGTTGAAAACTTTCATGAACTATTTCGTCTTTAAAAAAGTTGAACATTTTCATGAAAAGATTTCGGGTTCAAAAAAGTTGAAAATTTTCATGAACTATTTCGGCATCAAAAAAGTTGAAAAATTTCATGAAAAGATTTCGGCTTCAAAAAAGTTGAACATTTTCATGAAAAGATTTCTACTTCAAAAAAGTTGAAAATTTTCATGAAGTATTTCGGCTTCAAAAAAATGTAACATTTTCATGAAAAGATTTCGGCTTCAAAAAAGTTGAACATTTTCATGAAAAGATTTCGGCTTCAAAAAAGTTGAAAATTTTCATGAAGTATTTCGGCTTCAAAAAAATGGAACATTTTCATGAAAAGATTTCTGCTTCAAAAAAGTTGAAAATTTTCATGAAAAGATTTCGGCTTCAAAAAAGTTGAAAATTTTCTTGAAAAGATTTCTGCTTCAAAAAAGTTGAAAATTTTCATGAAAAGATTTCTGCATCAAAAAAGTTGAAAATTTTCATGAAAAGATTTCGGCTTCAAAAAGTTGAAAATTTTCATGAAAAGATTTCTGCTTCAAAAAAATGAAAATTTTCATGAAAAGATTTCGGCTTCAAAAAAGTTGAACATTTTCATGAAGTATTTCGGCTTCAAAAAAATGTAACATTTTCATGAAAAGATTTCGGCTTCAAAAAAGTTGAACATTTTCATGAAGTATTTCGGCTTCAAAAAAATGGAACATTTTCATGAAAAGATTTCGGCTTCAAAAAAGTTGAAAATTTTCATGAAAAGATTTCTGCTTCAAAAAAGTTGAAAATTTTCATGAAAAGATTTCTGCTTCAAAAAAGTTGAAAATTTACATGAAAAGATTTCTGCTTCAAAAAAGTTGAAAATTTTCATGAAGTATTTCGGCTTCAAAAAAATGGAACATTTTCATGAAAAGATTTCGGCTTCAAAAAAGTTGAAAATTTTCATGAAAAGATTTCTGCTTCAAAAAAGTTGAAAATTTTCATGAAAAGATTTCTGCTTCAAAAAATTTGAAAATTTTCATGAAAAGATTTCTGCTTCAAAAAAATTAAAAACTTTCATGAACTATTTCGGCTTTAAAAAAGTTGAACATTTTCATGAAAAGATTTCGGGTTCAAAAAAGTTGAAAATTTTCATGAACTATTTTGGCATCAAAAAAGTTGAAAATTTTCATGAAAAGATTTCGGCTTCAAAAAAGTTGAACATTTTCATGAAAAGATTTCGGCTTAAAAAAAGTTGAAAATTTTCATGAAGTATTTCGGCTTCAAAAAAATGGAACATTTTCATGAAAAGATTTCGGCTTCAAAAAAGTTGAACATTTTCATGAAAAGATTTCTGCTTCAAAAAAGTTGAAAATTTACATGAAAAGATTTCGACTTCAAAAAAGTCTAAGATTTTCATGAAAAGATTTCTGCTTCAAAAAAGTTGAAAATTTTCATGAAAAGATTTGGGCTTCAAAAAGTTGAAAATTTTCATGAAAAGATTTCTGCTTCAAAAAAGTTGAAAAATTACATGAAAAGATTTTGGTTTCAAAAAGTTGAAAATTTTCATGAAAAGATTTCGGCTTCAAAAAAGTCTAACATTTTCATGAAAAGATTTCGACTTCAAAAAAGTTGAAAATTTTCTTGAAGTATTTCGGCTTCAAAAAAATGGAACATTTTCATGAAAAGATTTCGGCTTCAAAAAAGTTAAAAATTTTCATGAAAAGATTTCTGCTTCAAAAAAGTTGAAAATTTACATGAAAAGATTTCGACTTCAAAAAAGTTTAAGATTTTCATGAAAAGATTTCGGCTTCAAAAAAGTTGAACATTTTCATGAAAAGATTTCTGCTTCAAAAAAGTTGAAAATTTTCATGAAAAGATTTCTGCTTCAAAAAAGTTGAAGATTTTCATGAAAAGATTTCTGCTTCAAAAAAGTTGAAAATTTTCATGAAAAGATTTCGGCTTCAAAAAGGTTGAAAACTTTCATGAACAATTTCGACTTCAAAAAAGTCTAAAATTTTCATGAACTATTTCGGCTTCAAAAAAGTTGAACATTTTCATGAAAAGATTTCTGCTTCAAAAAAGTTGAAAATTTTCATGAAAAGATTTCGGCTTCAAAAAAGTTGAAAATTTTCATGAAAAGATTTAGACTTCAAAAAAGTTGAATATTTTCATGAAGTTTTTCGGCTTCAAAAAAGTCGAAGATTTTCAAGAAAAGATTTCTGCTTCAAAAAAGTTGAAAATTTTCATGACAGGATTTTGGCTTCAAAAAAGTTGAAAATTTTCATGAAAAGATTTCGGCTTCAAAAAAGTTGAACATTTTCATGAAAAGATTTCTGCTTCAAAAAAGTTGAAAATTTTCATGAAGTTTTTCGGCTTCAAAAAAATGGAACATTTTCATGAAAAGATTTCGGCTTCAAAAAAGTTGAACATTTTCATGAAAAGATTTCGACTTCAAAAAAGTTGAAAATTTTCATGAAGTATTTCGGCTTCAAAAAAGTTGAACATTTTCATGAAAAGATTTCTGCTTCAAAAAAGTTGAAAAATTACATGAAAAGATTTTGGTTTCAAAAAGTTGAAAATTTTCATGAAAAGATTTCGGCTTCAAAAAAGTTGAACATTTTCATGAAAAGATTTCGACTTCAAAAAAGTTGAAAATTTTCATGAAGTATTTCGGCTTCAAAAAAATGGCACATTTTCATGAAAAGATTTCGGCTTCAAAAAAGTTAAAAATTTTCATGAAAAGATTTCTGCTTCAAAAAAGTTGAAAATTTACATGGAAAGATTTCGACTTCAAAAAAGTCTAAGATTTTCATGAAAAGATTTCTGCTTCAAAAAAGTTGAAAATTTTCATGAAAAGATTTCGGCTTCAAAAAGTTGTTAATTTTCATGAAAAGATTTTGGCTTCAAAAAAGTTGAACATTTTCATGAAAAGATTTCAGCTTCAAAAAAGTTGAAAATTTTCATGAAAAGATTTCGACTTCAAAAAAGTTTAAGATTTTCATTAAAAGATTTCTGCTTCAAAAAAGTTGAAAATTTTCATGAAAAGATTTCGGCTTCAAAAAGTTGAAAATTTTCATGAAAAGATTTCTGCTTCAAAAAAGTTGAAAATTTTCATGAAAAGATTTCTGCTTCAAAAAAGTTGAACATTTTCATGAAAAGATTTCGACTTCAAAAAAGTTGAAAATTTTCATGAAGTATTTCGGCTTCAAAAAAGTTGAACATTTTCATGAAAAGATTTCTGCTTCAAAAAAGTTGAAAAATTACATGAAAAAATTTTGGTTTCAAAAAGTTGAAAATTTTCATGAAAAGATTTCGGCTTCAAAAAAGTTGAACATTTTCATGAAAAGATTTCGACTTCAAAAAAGTTGAAAATTTTCATGAAGTATTTCGGCTTCAAAAAAATGGAACATTTTCATGAAAAGATTTCGGCTTCAAAAAAGTTAAAAATTTTCATGAAAAGATTTCTGCTTCAAAAAAGTTGAAAATTTACATGAAAAGATTTCGACTTCAAAAAAGTCTAAGATTTTCATGAAAAGATTTCTGCTTCAAAAAAGTTGAACATTTTCATGAAAAGATTTCTGCTTCAAAAAAGTTGAAAATTTTCATGAAAAGATTTCTGCTTCAAAAAAGTTGAAGATTTTCATGAAAAGTTTCTGCTTCAAAAAAGTTGAAAATTTTCATGAAAAGATTTCGGCTTCAAAAAGGTTGAAAACTTTCATGAACAATTTCGACTTCAAAAAAGTCTAAAATTTTCATGAACTATTTCGGCTTCAAAAAAGTTGAACATTTTCATGAAAAGATTTCTGCTTCAAAAAAGTTGAAAATTTTCATGAAAAGATTTCGGCTTCAAAAAAGTTGAAAATTTTCATGAAAAGATTTAGACTTCAAAAAAGTTGAATATTTTCATGAAGTTTTTCGGCTTCAAAAAAGTCGAAGATTTTCAAGAAAAGATTTCTGCTTCAAAAAAGTTGAAAATTTTCATGACAGAATTTTGGCTTCAAAAAAGTTGAAAATTTTCATGAAAAGATTTCGGCTTCAAAAAAGTTGAACATTTTCATGAAAAGATTTCTGCTTCAAAAAAGTTGAAAATTTTCATGAAGTTTTTCGGCTTCAAAAAAATGGAACATTTTCATGAAAAGATTTCGGCTTCAAAAAAGTTGAACATTTTCATGAAAAGATTTCGACTTCAAAAAAGTTGAAAATTTTCATGAAGTATTTCGGCTTCAAAAAAGTTGAACATTTTCATGAAAAGATTTCTGCTTCAAAAAAGTTGAAAAATTACATGAAAAGATTTTGGTTTCAAAAAGTTGAAAATTTTCATGAATAGATTTCGGCTTCAAAAAAGTTGAACATTTTCATGAAAAGATTTCGACTTCAAAAAAGTTGAAAATTTTCATGAAGTATTTCGGCTTCAAAAAAATGGAACATTTTCATGAAAAGATTTCGGCTTCAAAAAGTTGTTAATTTTCATGAAAAGATTTTGGCTTCAAAAAAGTTGAACATTTTCATGAAAAGATTTCAGCTTCAAAAAAGTTGAAAATTTTCATGAAAAGATTTCGACTTCAAAAAAGTTTAAGATTTTCATTAAAAGATTTCTGCTTCAAAAAAGTTGAAAATTTTCATGAAAAGATTTCGGCTTCAAAAAGTTGAAAATTTTCATGAAAAGATTTCTGCTTCAAAAAAGTTGAAAATTTTCATGAAAAGATTTCTGCTTCAAAAAAGTTGAACATTTTCATGAAAAGATTTCGACTTCAAAAAAGTTGAAAATTTTCATGAAGTATTTCGGCTTCAAAAAAGTTGAACATTTTCATGAAAAGATTTCTGCTTCAAAAAAGTTGAAAAATTACATGAAAAGATTTTGGTTTCAAAAAGTTGAAAATTTTCATGAAAAGATTTCGGCTTCAAAAAAGTTGAACATTTTCATGAAAAGATTTCGGCTTCAAAAAGTTGAAAATTTTCATGAAAAGATTTCTGCTTCAAAAAAGTTGAAAATTTTCATGAAAAGATTTCTGCTTCAAAAAAGTTGAACATTTTCATGAAAAGATTTCGACTTCAAAAAAGTTGAAAATTTTCATGAAGTATTTCGGCTTCAAAAAAGTTGAACATTTTCATGAAAAGATTTCTGCTTCAAAAAAGTTGAAAAATTACATGAAAAGATTTTGGTTTCAAAAAGTTGAAAATTTTCATGAAAAGATTTCGGCTTCAAAAAAGTTGAACATTTTCATGAAAAGATTTCGACTTCAAAAAAGTTGAAAATTTTCATGAAGTATTTCGGCTTCAAAAAAGTTGAACATTTTCATGAAAAGATTTCTGCTTCAAAAAAGTTGAAAAATTACATGAAAAGATTTTGGTTTCAAAAAGTTGAAAATTTTCATGAAAAGATTTCGGCTTCAAAAAAGTTGAACATTTTCATGAAAAGATTTCGACTTCAAAAAAGTTGAAAATTTTCATGAAGTATTTCGGCTTCAAAAAAATGGAACATTTTCATGAAAAGATTTCGGCTTCAAAAAAGTTAAAAATTTTCATGAAAAGATTTCTGCTTCAAAAAAGTTGAAAATTTACATGAAAAGATTTCGACTTCAAAAAAGTCTAAGATTTTCATGAAAAGATTTCTGCTTCAAAAAAGTTGAAAATTTTCATGAAAAGATTTCGGCTTCAAAAAGTTGTTAATTTTCATGAAAAGATTTTGGCTTCAAAAAAGTTGAACATTTTCATGAAAAGATTTCAGCTTCAAAAAAGTTGAAAATTTTCATGAAAAGATTTCGACTTCAAAAAAGTTTAAGATTTTCATTAAAAGATTTCTGCTTCAAAAAAGTTGAAAATTTTCATGAAAAGATTTCGGCTTCAAAAAGTTGAAAATTTTCATGAAAAGATTTCTGCTTCAAAAAAGTTGAAAATTTTCATGAAAAGATTTCTGCTTCAAAAAAGTTGAACATTTTCATGAAAAGATTTCGACTTCAAAAAAGTTGAAAATTTTCATGAAGTATTTCGGCTTCAAAAAAGTTGAACATTTTCATGAAAAGATTTCTGCTTCAAAAAAGTTGAAAAATTACATGAAAAGATTTTGGTTTCAAAAAGTTGAAAATTTTCATGAAAAGATTTCGGCTTCAAAAAAGTTGAACATTTTCATGAAAAGATTTCGACTTCAAAAAAGTTGAACATTTTCATGAAGTATTTCGGCTTCAAAAAAATGGAATATTTTCATGAAAAGATTTCGGCTTCAAAAAAGTTAAAAATTTTCATGAAAAGATTTCTGCTTCAAAAAAGTTGAAAATTTACATGAAAAGATTTCGACTTCAAAAAAGTCTAAGATTTTCATGAAAAGATTTCTGCTTCAAAAAAGTTGAAAATTTTCATGAAAAGATTTCGGCTTAAAAAAAGTTGAAAATTTTCATGAAGTATTTCGGCTTCAAAAAAATGTAACATTTTCATGAAAAGATTTCGGCTTCAAAAAAGTTGAACATTTTCATGAAAAGATTTCGGCTTCAAATAAGTTGAAAATTTTCATGAACTATTTCGGCTTCAAAAAAATGGAACATTATCATGAAAAGATTTCGGCTTCAAAAAAGTCGAAGATTTTCAAGAAAAGATTTCTGCTTCAAAAAAGTTGAAAATTTTCATGACAGAATTTTGGCTTCAAAAAAGTTGAAAATTTTCATGAAAAGATTTCGGCTTCAAAAAAGTTGAACATTTTCATGAAAAGATTTCTGCTTCAAAAAAGTTGAAAATTTTCATGAAGTTTTTCGGCTTCAAAAAAATGGAACATTTTCATGAAAAGATTTCGGCTTCAAAAAAGTTGAACATTTTCATGAAAAGATTTCGACTTCAAAAAAGTTGAAAATTTTCATGAAGTATTTCGGCTTCAAAAAAGTTGAACATTTTCATGAAAAGATTTCTGCTTCAAAAAAGTTGAAAAATTACATGAAAAGATTTTGGTTTCAAAAAGTTGAAAATTTTCATGAAAAGATTTCGGCTTCAAAAAAGTTGAACATTTTCATGAAAAGATTTCGACTTCAAAAAAGTTGAAAATTTTCATGAAAAGATTTCTGCTTCAAAAAAGTTGAAAATTTTCATGAAGTTTTTCGGCTTCAAAAAAATGGAACATTTTCATGAAAAGATTTCGGCTTCAAAAAAGTTGAACATTTTCATGAAAAGATTTCGACTTCAAAAAAGTTGAAAATTTTCATGAAGTATTTCGGCTTCAAAAAAGTTGAACATTTTCATGAAAAGATTTCTGCTTCAAAAAAGTTGAAAAATTACATGAAAAGATTTTGGTTTCAAAAAGTTGAAAATTTTCATGAAAAGATTTCGGCTTCAAAAAAGTTGAACATTTTCATGAAAAGATTTCGACTTCAAAAAAGTTGAAAATTTTCATGAAGTATTTCGGCTTCAAAAAAATGGAACATTTTCATGAAAAGATTTCGGCTTCAAAAAGTTGTTAATTTTCATGAAAAGATTTTGGCTTCAAAAAAGTTGAACATTTTCATGAAAAGATTTCAGCTTCAAAAAAGTTGAAAATTTTCATGAAAAGATTTCGACTTCAAAAAAGTTTAAGATTTTCATTAAAAGATTTCTGCTTCAAAAAAGTTGAAAATTTTCATGAAAAGATTTCGGCTTCAAAAAGTTGAAAATTTTCATGAAAAGATTTCTGCTTCAAAAAAGTTGAAAATTTTCATGAAAAGATTTCTGCTTCAAAAAAGTTGAACATTTTCATGAAAAGATTTCGACTTCAAAAAAGTTGAAAATTTTCATGAAGTATTTCGGCTTCAAAAAAGTTGAACATTTTCATGAAAAGATTTCTGCTTCAAAAAAGTTGAAAAATTACATGAAAAGATTTTGGTTTCAAAAAGTTGAAAATTTTCATGAAAAGATTTCGGCTTCAAAAAAGTTGAACATTTTCATGAAAAGATTTCGACTTCAAAAAAGTTGAAAATTTTCATGAAGTATTTCGGCTTCAAAAAAGTTGAACATTTTCATGAAAAGATTTCTGCTTCAAAAAAGTTGAAAAATTACATGAAAAGATTTTGGTTTCAAAAAGTTGAAAATTTTCATGAAAAGATTTCGGCTTCAAAAAAGTTGAACATTTTCATGAAAAGATTTCGACTTCAAAAAAGTTGAAAATTTTCATGAAGTATTTCGGCTTCAAAAAAATGGAACATTTTCATGAAAAGATTTCGGCTTCAAAAAAGTTAAAAATTTTCATGAAAAGATTTCTGCTTCAAAAAAGTTGAAAATTTACATGAAAAGATTTCGACTTCAAAAAAGTCTAAGATTTTCATGAAAAGATTTCTGCTTCAAAAAAGTTGAAAATTTTCATGAAAAGATTTCGGCTTCAAAAAGTTGTTAATTTTCATGAAAAGATTTTGGCTTCAAAAAAGTTGAACATTTTCATGAAAAGATTTCAGCTTCAAAAAAGTTGAAAATTTTCATGAAAAGATTTCGACTTCAAAAAAGTTTAAGATTTTCATTAAAAGATTTCTGCTTCAAAAAAGTTGAAAATTTTCATGAAAAGATTTCGGCTTCAAAAAGTTGAAAATTTTCATGAAAAGATTTCTGCTTCAAAAAAGTTGAAAATTTTCATGAAAAGATTTCTGCTTCAAAAAAGTTGAACATTTTCATGAAAAGATTTCGACTTCAAAAAAGTTGAAAATTTTCATGAAGTATTTCGGCTTCAAAAAAGTTGAACATTTTCATGAAAAGATTTCTGCTTCAAAAAAGTTGAAAAATTACATGAAAAGATTTTGGTTTCAAAAAGTTGAAAATTTTCATGAAAAGATTTCGGCTTCAAAAAAGTTGAACATTTTCATGAAAAGATTTCGACTTCAAAAAAGTTGAACATTTTCATGAAGTATTTCGGCTTCAAAAAAATGGAATATTTTCATGAAAAGATTTCGGCTTCAAAAAAGTTAAAAATTTTCATGAAAAGATTTCTGCTTCAAAAAAGTTGAAAATTTACATGAAAAGATTTCGACTTCAAAAAAGTCTAAGATTTTCATGAAAAGATTTCTGCTTCAAAAAAGTTGAAAATTTTCATGAAAAGATTTCGGCTTAAAAAAAGTTGAAAATTTTCATGAAGTATTTCGGCTTCAAAAAAATGTAACATTTTCATGAAAAGATTTCGGCTTCAAAAAAGTTGAACATTTTCATGAAAAGATTTCGGCTTCAAATAAGTTGAAAATTTTCATGAAGTATTTCGGCTTCAAAAAAATGGAACATTATCATGAAAAGATTTCGGCTTCAAAAAAGTTGAAAATTTTCATGAAAAGATTTCTGCTTCAAAAAAGTTGAAAATTTACATGAAAAGATTTCGACTTCAAAAAAGTCGAAGATTTTCATGAAAAGATTTCTGCTTCAAAAAAGTTGAAAATTTTCATGAAAAGATTTCGGCTTCAAAAAGGTTGAAAACTTTCATGAACTATTTAGACTTCAAAAAAGTTGAAAATTTTCATGAACTATTTCGGCTTCAAAAAAGTTGAAAATTTTCATGAACTATTTCGACTTCAAAAAAGTCTAAAATTTTCATGAACTATTTCGACTTCAAAAAAGTTGAAAACTTTCATGAACTATTTCGACTTCAAAAAAGTCTAAAATTTTCATGAACTATTTCGACTTCAAAAAAGTCTAAAATTTTCATGAACTATTTCGACTTCAAAAAGTTGAAAATTTTCATGAAAAGATTTCGGCTTCAAAAAGTTGAAAATTTTCATGAAAAGATTTCGGCTTCAAAAAAGTTGAAAATTTTCATGAAAAGATTTTGGTTTCAAAAAAGTTGAACATTTTCATGAAAAGATTTCAGCTTCAAATAGGTTGAAAACTTTCATGAACTATTTCGACTTCAAAAAAGTCGAAGATTTTCATGAAAAGATTTCGGCTTAAAAAAAGTTGAAAATTTTCATGAACTATTTCGGCATCAAAAAAGTTGAAAATTTTCATGAAAAGATTTCGGCTTCAAAAAAGTTGAACATTTTCATGAAAAGATTTTGGTTTCAAAAAGTTGAAAATTTTCATGAAAAGATTTCTGCTTCAAAAAAGTTGAAAATTTTCATGAAGAGATTTCGAATTCAAAAAAGTCGAAGATTTTCATGAAAAGATTTCGGCTTCAGAAAAGTTGAAAATTTTCTTGAAAAGATTTAGACTTCAAAAAAGTTGAATATTTTCATCAAGTATTTCGGCTTCAAAAAAGTCAAAGATTTTCAAGAAAAGATTTCGGCTTCAAAAAAGTTGAACATTTTCATGAAAAGATTTCAGCTTCAAAAAGGTTGAAAACTTTCATGAACTATTTCGACTTCAAAAAAGTCTAAGATTTTCATGAAAAGATTTCTGCTTCAAAAAAGTTGAAAATTTTCATGAAAAGATTTCGGCTTCAAAAAGTTGAAAATTTTCATGAAAAGATTTCGGCTTCAAAAAAGTTGACCATTTTCATGTAAAGATTTCTGCTTCAAAAAAGTTGAAAATTTTCATGAAAAGATTTCGGTTTCAAAAAGTTGAAAATTTTCATGAAAAGATCTCGGCTTCAAAACAGTTGAAAATTTTCATGAAAAGATTTCAGCTTCAAAAAAGGTGAAAATTTTCATGACAGGATTTTGGCTTTACAAAAAGTAAAAATTTTCATAAAGTATTTCAGCTTCAAAAAGGTTGAAAACTTTCATGAACTATTTCGACTTCAAAAAAGTCGAAGATTTTCATGAAAAGATTTAGGCTTCAAAAAAGTTGAAAATTTTCATGAAGTATTTCGGTTGCAAAAAAATGGAACATTTTCATGAAAAGATTTCTGCTTCAAAAAAGTCGAAGATTTTCATGAAAAGATTTAGGCTTCAAAAAAGTTGAAAATTTTCATGAAGTATTTCTGTTGCAAAAAAATGGAACATTTTCATGAAAAGATTTCGGCTTCAAAAAAGTTGAAGATTTTCATGAAAAGATTTCAGCTTCAAAAAGGTTGAAAACTTTCATGAACTATTTCGACTTCAAAAAAGTCTAAGATTTTCATGAAAAGATTTCTGCTTCAAAAAAGTTGAAAATTTTCATGAAAAGATTTCGGCTTCAAAAAGTTGAAAATTTTCATGAAAAGATTTCGGCTTCAAAAAAGTTGAAAATTTTCATGTAAAGATTTCAGCATCAAAAAAGTTGAAAATTTTCATGAAAAGATTTCGGTTTCAAAAAGTTGAAAATTTTCATGAAAAGATCTCGGCTTCAAAACAGTTGAAAATTTTCATGAAAAGATTTCAGCTTCAAAAAAGTTGAAAATTTTCATGACAGGATTTTGGCTTTACAAAAAGTAAAAATTTTCATAAAGTATTTCAGCTTCAAAAAGGTTGAAAACTTTCATAAACTATTTTGACTTCAAAAAAGTCGAAGATTTTCATGAAAAGATTTCTGCTTCAAAAAAGTTGAAAATTTTCATGAAGTATTTCGGTTGCAAAAAAATGGAACATTTTCATGAAAAGATTTCGGCTTCAAAAAAGTTGAACATTTTCATGAAAAGATTTCAGCTTCAAAAAGGTTGAAAACTTTCATGAACTATTTCGACTTCAAAAAAGTCGAAGATTTTCATGAAAAGATTTCGGCTTCAAAAAAGTTGAACATTTTCATGAAGTATTTCGGCTGCAAAAAAGTCGAAAATTTTCATGAAAAGATTTCTGCTTCAAAAAAGTTTAAAATTTTCATGAAAAGATTTCGGCTTCAAAAAAGTTGAACATTTTCATGAAGTATTTCGGTTTGAAAAAAGTTGAAAATTTACATTAAAAGATTTTTGCTTCAAAAAAGTCAAAAACTTTCATGAAGTATTTCGGCTTCAAAAAAGTTGAAAATTTTCATGAAAAGATTTCTGCTTCAAAAAAGTTGAAAATTTACATGAAAAGATTTCGACTTCAAAAAAGTCTAAGATTTTCATGAAAAGATTTCTGCTTCAAAAAAGTTGAACATTTTCATGAAAAGATTTCGGCTTCAAAAAGTTGAAAATTTTCATGAAAAGATTTCGGCTTCAAAAAAGTTGACCATTTTCATGAAAAGATTTCGGCTTCAAAAAAGTTGAAGATTTTCATGAAAAGATTTCAGCTTCAAAAAGGTTGAAAACTTTCATGAACTATTTCGACTTCAAAAAAGTCTTAAGATTTTCATGAAAAGATTTCTGCTTCAAAAAAGTTGAAAATTTTCATGAAAAGATTTCGGCTTCAAAAAGTTGAAAATTTTCATGAAAAGATTTCGGCTTCAAAAAAGTTGACCATTTTCATGTAAAGATTTCAGCTTCAAAAAAGTTGAAAATTTTCATGAAAAGATTTCGGTTTCAAAAAGTTGAATATTTTCATGAAAAGATCTCGGCTTCAAAACAGTTGAAAATTTTCATGAAAAGATTTCAGCTTCAAAAAAGGTGAAAATTTTCATGACAGGATTTTGGCTTTACAAAAAGTAAAAATTTTCATAAAGTATTTCAGCTTCAAAAAGGTTTAAAACTTTCATAAACTATTTTGACTTCAAAAAAGTCGAAGATTTTCATGAAAAGATTTCTGCTTCAAAAAAGTTGAAAATTTTCATGAAGTATTTCGGTTGCAAAAAAATGGAACATTTTCATGAAAAGATTTCGGCTTCAAAAAAGTTGAACATTTTCATGAAAAGATTTCAGCTTCAAAAAGGTTGAAAACTTTCATGAACTATTTCGAATTCAAAAAAGTCGAAGATTTTCATGAAAAGATTTCGGCTTCAAAAAAGTTGAACATTTTCATGAAGTATTTCGGCTGCAAAAAAGTCGAAAATTTTCATGAAAAGATTTCTGCTTCAAAAAAGTTTAAAATTTTCATGAAAAGATTTCGGCTTCAAAAAAGTTGAACATTTTCATGAAGTATTTCGGTTTGAAAAAAGTTGAAAATTTACATTAAAAGATTTTTGCTTCAAAAAAGTCAAAAACTTTCATGAAGTATTTCGGCTTCAAAAAAGTTGAAAATTTTCATGAAAAGATTTCTGCTTCAAAAAAGTTGAAAATTTACATGAAAAGATTTCGACTTCAAAAAAGTCTAAGATTTTCATGAAAAGATTTCTGCTTCAAAAAAGTTGAAAATTTTCATGAAAAGATTTCGGCTTCAAAAAGTTGAAAATTTTCATGAAAAGATTTCGGCTTCAAAAAAGTTGACCATTTTCATGAAAAGATTTCGGCTTCAAAAAAGTTGAAAATTTTCATGAAAAGATTTCGGTTTCAAAAAGTTGAAAATTTTCATGAAAAGATCTCGGCTTCAAAACAGTTGAAAATTTTCATGAAAAGATTTCGGCTTCAAAAAAGTTGAAAATTTTCATGAAAAGATTTCGGTTTCAAAAAGTTGAAAATTTTCATGAAAAGATCTCGGCTTCAAAACAGTTTAAAATTTTCATGAAAAGATTTCTGCTTCAAAAAAGTTGAAGATTTTCATGAAAAGATCTCGGCTTCAAAACAGTTTAAAATTTTCATGAAAAGATTTCTGCTTCAAAAAAGTTGAAGATTTTCATGAAAAGATTTCAGCATCAAAAAAGTTGAAAATTTTCATGACAGGATTTTGGCTTTACAAAAAGTAAAAATTTTCATAAAGTTTTTCAGCTTCAAAAAGGTTGAAAACTTTCATGAACTATTTCGACTTCAAAAAAGTCGAAAATTTTCATGAAAAGATTTCTACTTCAAAAAAATGGAACATTTACTTGAAAAGATTTCGACTTCAAAAAAGTCTAAGATTTTCATGAAAAGATTTCTGCTTCAAAAAAGTTGAACATTTTCATGAAAAGATTTCTGCTTCAAAAAAGTTGAAAATTTACATGAAAAGATTTCGACTTCAAAAAAGTTGACCATTTTCATGCAAAGATTTCGGCTTCAAAAAAGTTGAAAATTTTCATGAAAAGATTTCGGTTTCAAAAAGTTGAAAATTTTCATGAAAAGATCTCGGCTTCAAAAAGTTGAACATTTTCATGAAAAGATTTCGGCTTCAAAAAAGATGAACATTTTCATGAAAAGATTTCGGCTTCAAAAAAGTTGAAAATTTTCATGAAAAGATTTCGGGTTCAAAAAAATTGAAAATTTTCATGAACTATTTCGGCATCAAAAAAGTTGAAAATTTTCATGAAAAGATTTAGGTTTCAAAAAAGTTGAAAATTTTCATTAATTATTTCGGCTTAAAAAAAGGCTAAAATTTTCATGAACTATTTCGGCTTCAAAAAAGTTGAAAATTTTCATGAAAAGACTTCAGCTTCAAAAAGGTTGAAAACTTTCATGAACTATTTCGACTTCAAAAAAGTCGAAGATTTTCATGAAAAGATTTCGGCTTCAAAAAAGTTGAACATTTTCATGAAGTATTTCGGCTTGAAAAAAGTTGACCATTTACATTAAAAGATTTCTGCTTCAAAAAAGTCAAAAACTTTCATGAAGTATTTCGGCTTCAAAAAAGTCGAAAATTTTCATGAAAATATTTCTACTTCAAAAAGTTGAAAATTTTCATGAAAAGATTTCTACTTCAAAAAAGTTGAAAATTTACTTGAAAAGATTTCGACTTCAAAAAAGTTTAAGATTTTCATGAAAAGATTTCTGCTTCAAAAAAGTTGAACATTTTCATTAAAAGATTTCGGCTTCAAAAAAGTTGAACATTTTCATGAAAAGATTTCGGCTTCAAAAAAATGGAACATTTTCATGAAAAGATTTCGGCTTCAAAAAAGTTGAACATTTTCATGAAAAGATTTCTGCTTCAAAAAAGTTGAAAATTTACATGAAAAGATTTCAACTTCAAAAAAGTTGAAAATTTTCATGAAGTATTTCGGCTTCAAAAAAATGGAACATTTTCATGAAAAGATTTCGGCTTCAAAAAAATGGAACATTTTCATGAAAATATTTCTGCTTCAAAAAAGTTGAAAATTTTCATGAAGTACTTCGGCTTCAAAAAAATGGAACATTTTCATGAAAAGATTTCGGCTTCAAAAAAGTTGAACATTTTCATGAAAAGATTTCGGCTTCAAAAAAGTTGAACATTTTCATGAAGTATTTCGGCTTCAAAAAAATGGAACATTTTCATGAAAAGATTTCGGCTTCAAAAAAGTTGAAAATTTTCATGAAAAGATTTTGGTTTCAAAAAGTTGAAAATTTTCATGAAAAGATTTCGGCTTCAAAAAAGTTGAACATTTTCATGAAAAGATTTCGGCTTCAAAAAAGTTTAAAATTTTCATGAAGTATTTCGGCTTCAAAAAAATGGAACATTTTCATGAAAATATTTCTACTTCAAAAAGTTGAAAATTTTCATTAAAGGTTTCTACTTCAAAAAAGTTGAAAATTTACTTGAAAAGATTTCGACTTCAAAAAAGTCTAAGATTTTCATGAAAAGATTTCTGCTTCAAAAAAGTTGAACATTTTCATGAAAAGATTTCGGCTTCAAAAAAGTTGAACATTTTCATGAAAAGATTTCGGCTTCAAAAAAGTTGAACATTTTCATGAAAAGATTTCGGCTTCAAAAAAATGGAACATTTTCATGAAAAGATTTCGGCTTCAAAAAAGTTGAACATTTTCATGTAAAGATTTCTGCTTCAAAAAAGTTGAAAATTTACATGAAAAGATTTCAACTTCAAAAAAGTTGAAAATTTTCATGAAGTATTTCGGCTTCAAAAAAATGGAACATTTTCATGAAAAGATTTCGGCTTCAAAAAAATGGAACATTTTCATGAAAAGATTTCTGCTTCAAAAAAGTTGAAAATTTTCATGAAGTATTTCGGCTTCAAAAAAATGGAACATTTTCATGAAAAGATTTCGGCTTCAAAAAAGTTGAAAATTTTCATGAAAAGATTTCGGCTTCAAAAAAGTTGAAAATTTTCATGAAGTATTTCGGCTTCAAAAAAATGGAACATTTTCATGAAAAGATTTCGGCTTCAAAAAAGTTGAAAATTTACATGAAAAGATTTCGACTTCAAAAAAGTCTAAGATTTTCATGACAGGATTTCTGCTTCAAAAAGTTGAAAATTTACATGAAAAGATTTCGACTTCAAAAAAGTCTAAGATTTTCATGAAAAGATTTCGGCTTCAAAAAGTTGAAAATTTTCATGAAAATATTTCGGCTTCAAAAAATTTGACCAATTTCATGAAAAGATTTCGGCTTCAAAAAAGTTGAAAATTTTTATGAAAAGATTTCGGTTTCAAAAAGTTGAACATTTTCATGAAAAGATTTCGGCTTCAAAAAAGTTGACCATTTTCATGAAAAGATTTCAGCTTCAAAAAAGTTGAAAATTTTCATGAAAAGATTTCCGTTTCAAAAAGTTGAAAATTTTCATGAAAAGATTTCGGCTTCAAAAAAGTTGAACATTTTCATGAAAAGATTTCAGCTTCAAAAAGGTTGAAAACTTTCATGAACTATTTCGACTTTAAAAAAGTTGAAAATTTTCATGAAAAGATTTAGGTTTCAAAAAAGTTGATAATTTTCATGAAGTATTTCGGCTTCAAAAAAGTCGAAATTTTTCAGGAACTATTTCGGCATCAAAAAAGTTGAAAATTTTCATGAAAAGATTTCGGCTTCAAAAAAGTTGAAAATTTTCATTAAAAGATTTAGACTTCAAAAAAGTTGAACATTTTCATGAAAAGATTTCAGCTTCAAAAAGGTTGAAAACTTTCATGAAAAGATTTCCGTTTCAAAAAGTTGAAAATTTTCATGAAAAGATTTCGGCTTCAAAAAAGTTGAACATTTTCATGAAAAGATTTCAGCTTCAAAAAGGTTGAAAACTTTCATGAACTATTTCGACTTTAAAAAAGTTGAAAATTTTCATGAAAAGATTTAGGTTTCAAAAAAGTTGATAATTTTCATGAAGTATTTCGGCTTCAAAAAAGTCGAAATTTTTCAGGAACTATTTCGGCATCAAAAAAGTTGAAAATTTTCATGAAAAGATTTCGGCTTCAAAAAAGTTGAAAATTTTCATGAAAAGATTTAGACTTCAAAAAAGTTGAATATTTTCATCAAGTATGTCGGCTTCAAAAAAGTCGAAGATTTTCATGAAAAGATTTCTGCTTCAAAAAAGTGGAAAATTTTCATGAAAAGATATTGGTTTCAAAAAGTTGAAAATTTTCATGAAAAGATTTCGGCTTCAAAAAAGTTGAACATTTTCCTAAAAAGATTTCGGCTACAAAAAAGTTGAACATTTTCATGAAAAGATTTCGGCTGCAAAAAAGTTGAACATTTTCATAAAAAGATTTCGGCTTCAAAAAAGTTGAACATTTTCATGAAAATATTTCGGCTTCAAAAAAGTTGAACATTTTCATGAAAATATTTCGGCTTCAAAAAAATGGAACATTTTCATGAAAAGATTTCGGCTTGAAAAAGTTGAAAATTTTCATGAAAAGATTTCGGCTTCAAAAAAGTTGAAAATTTTCATGAAAAGATTTCGGCTTCAAAAAAGTTGAAAATTTTCATGAAAAGATCTCGGCTTCAAAAAAGTTGAACATTTTCATGAAAAGATTTCGGCTTAAAAAAGGTGAAAATTTTCAGGAAAAGATTTCAGCTTCAAAAAAGTTGAAAATTTTCATGACAGGATTTTGGCTTTACAAAAAGTAAAAATTTTCATAAAGTATTTCTGCTTCAAAAAGGTTGAAAACTTTCATGAACTATTTCGACTTCAAAAAAGTCGAAGATTTTCATGAAAAGATTTCGACTTAAAAAAAGTTGAAAATTTTCATGAAAAGATTTTGGTTTCAAAAAGTTGAAATTTTTCATGAAAAGATTTCTGCTTTAAAAAAGTTGAAAATTTTCATGAAGTATTTCGACTACAAAAAAGTTGAAAATTTTCATGAAACGATATATGTTTCAAAAAAGATGAAAATTTTCATGAAAAGATATGGGCTTCAAAAAGTTGAAAATTTCCATGAAAAGATTTCGGCATCAAAAAAGTTGAACATTTTCATGAAAAGATTTCGGCTTCAAAAAAGTTGAAAATTTTCATGAACTATTTCGGCATCAAAAAAGTTGAAAATTTTCATGAAAAGATTTCAGCTTCAAAAAAGTTGAAAATTTTCATGAAAAGATTTCGGCTTCAAAAAAGTTGAAAATTTTCATGAAAAGATTTAGACTTCAAAAAAGTTGAATGTTTCCATCAAGTATTTCGGCTTCAAAAAAGTCTAAGATTTTCATGAAAAGATTTCTGCTTCAAAAAAGTTGAAAATTTTCATGAAAAGATTTCTGCTTCAAAAAAGTTGAAAATTTTCATGAAAAGATATTGGTTTCAAAAAGTTGAACATTTTCATGAAAAGATTTCGGCTTCAAAAAAATGGAACATTTTCATGAAAAGATTTCGGCTTCAAAAAAGTTGACCATTTTCATGAAAAGATTTTGGCTTCAAAAAAGTTGAAGATTTTCATGAAAAGATTTCGGCTTCAAAAAAGTTGAAAATTTTCATGAACTATTTCGGCATCAAAAAAGTTGAAAATTTTCATAAAAGATTTAGTTTTCAAAAAAGTTGAAAATTTTCATAAAAGATTTAGGTTTAAAAAAAGTTGAAAATTTTCATGAAGTATTTCAGCTTCAAAAAAGTCGAAAATTTTCATTGACTATTTCGGCTTCAAAAAAGTTGAACATTTTCATGAAAAGATTTCTGCTTCAAAAAAGTTGAAAATTTTAATGAAAAGATTTAGACTTCAAAAAAGTCTAAGATTTTCATGAAAAGATATCTGCTTCAAAAAAGTTGAAAATTTTCATGAAAAGATTTCGGCTTCAAAAAAGTTGAAAATTTTCATGAAGTATTTCGGCTGCAAAAAAGTCTAAAATTTTCATGAAAAGATTTATGCTTCAAAAAAGATGAAAATTTTCATGAAAAGATTTCGGCTTCAAAAAGTTCAAAATTTTCATGAAAAGATTTCGGCTTCAAAAAAGTTGACCATTTTCATGAAAAGATTTCGGCTTCAAAAAAGTTGAAAATTTTCATGAAGTAAATCGGCTGCAAAAAAGTCTAAAATTTTCATGAAAGGATTTATGCTTCAAAAAAGATGAAAATTTTCATGAAAAGATTTCGGCTTCAAAAAGTTGAAAATTTTCATGAAAAGATTTCGGCTTCAAAAAAGTTGACCATTTTCATGAAAAGATTTCGGCTTCAAAAAAGTTGAAAATTTTCATGAAGTAAATCGGCTGCAAAAAAGTCTAAAATTTTCATGAAAGGATTTATGCTTCAAAAAAGATGAAAATTTTCATGAAAAGATTTCGGCTTCAAAAAGTTGAACATTTTCATGAAAAGATTTCGGCTTCAAAAAAGTTGACCATTTTCATGAAAAGATTTCGGCTTCAAAAAAGTTGAAAATTTTCATGAAAAGATTTCGGTTTCAAAAAGTTGAAAATTTTCATGAAAAGATTTCTGCTTCAAAAAAGTTGAAAATTTTCATGACAGGATTTTGGCTTCAAAAAGGGTTTAAAACTTTCATGAACTATTTCGAATTCAAAAAAGTCGAAGATTTTCATGAAAAGATTTCGGCTTCAAAAAAGTTGAAAATTTTCATGAAAAGATTTCGGCTTCAAAAAAGTTTAAGATTTTCATGAAAAGATTTCTGCTTCAAAAAAGTTGAAAATTTTCATGAAAAGATTTCGGCTTCAAAAAGTTGAAAATTTTCATGAAAAGATTTCGGCTTCAAAAAGTTGACCATTTTCATGAAAAGATTTCGGCTTCAAAAAGTTGAAAATTTTCATGAAAAGATTTCGGCTGCAAAAAAGTCTAAAATTTTCATGAAAAGATTTATGCTTCAAAATAGATGAAAATTTTCATGAAGTATTTCGGCTTCAAAAAAATGGAACATTTTCATGAAAAGATTTCGGCTTCAAAAAAGCTGAACATTTTCATGAAAACATTTTGGTTTCAAAAAAGTTGAACATTTTCATGAAAAGATTTCTGCTTCAAAAAGATGAACATTTTCATGAAAAGATTTCGGCTTCAAAAAAGTTGAAAATTTTCATGAAGTATTTCGGCTGCAAAAAAATGGAACATATTCATGAAAAGATTTCGGCTTCAAAAAAGTTGAACATTTTCATGAAAAGATTTCTGCTTCAAAAAAGTTGAAAATTTTCATGAAAAGATTTCGGTTTCAAAAAGTTGAAAATTTTCATGAAAAGATTTTGGCTTCAAAAAGTTGAAAATTTTCATGAAAAGATTTCGACTTCAAAAAAGTCTAAGATTTTCATGAAAAGATTTCTGCTTCAAAAAAGTTGAAAATTTTCATGAAGTATTTCGGCTTCAAAAAAATGGAACATTTTCATGAAAAGATTTCGGCTTCAAAAAAATTGAACATTTTCATGAAAAGATTTCGGCTTCAAAAAAGTTGAACATTTTCATGAAAAGATTTCTGCTTCAAAAAAGTTGAAAATTTACATGAAAAGATTTCGACTTCAAAAAAGTCTAAGATTTTCATGAAAAGATTTCTGCTTCAAAAAGATGAACATTTTCATGAAAAGATTTCGACTTCAAAAAAGTCTAAGATTTTCATGAAAAGATTTCTGCTTAAAAAAAGTTGAAAATTTTCATGAAAAGATTTCGGCTTCAAAAAGTTGAAAATTTTCATGAAAAAATTTCGGCTTCAAAAAGTTGAAAATTTTCATGAAAAGATTTCGGCTTCAAAAAGTTCAAAATTTTCATGAAAAGATTTCGGCTTCAAAAAAGTTGACCATTTTCATGAAAAGATTTCGGCTTCAAAAAAGTTGAAAATTTTCATGAAAAGATTTCGGCTTCAAAAAAGTTGACCATTTTCATGAAAAGATTTCGGCTTCAAAAAAGTTGAAGATTTTCATGAAAAGATTTCGGCTTCAAAAAAGTTGAAAATTTTCATGAAGTATTTCGGCTTCAAAAAAGTTGAACATTTTCATGAAAAGATTTCGGCTTCAAAAAAGTTGAGAATTTACATGAAAAGATTTCGACTTCAAAAAAGTCTAAGATTTTTATGAAAAGATTTCGGCTTCAAAAAAGTTGAAAATTTTCATGAAAAGATTTCGGCTTCAAAAAAGTTGAAAATTTACATGAAAAGATTTCGACTTCAAAAAAGTCTAAGATTTTCATGAAAAGATTACTGCTTCAAAAAGTTGAAAATTTTCATGAAAAGATTTCGGCTTCAAAAAAGTTGAACATTTTCATGAAAAGATTTCGGCTTCAAAAAAGTTGAAAATTTTCATGAAAAGATTTCGGCTTCAAAAAAGGTTGAAAATTTTCATGAAGTATTTCTTCAACAAAAAAATGGAACATTTTCATGAAAAGATTTCGGCATCGAAAAAGTTGACCATTTTCATGAAAAGATTTCTGCTTCAAAAAAGTTGAAAATTTTCATGAAAAGATTTCGGCTTCAAAAAGTTGAAAATTTTCATGAAAAGATTTCGGCTTCAAAAAAGTTGAAAATTTACATGAAAAGATTTCGGCTTCAAAAAGTTGAAAATTTTCATGAAAAGATTTCTGCTTCAAAAAGTTGACCATTTTCATGAAAAGATTTCGGCTTCAAAAAAGTTGAAAATTTTCATGAAAAGATTTCGACTTCAAAAAAGTCTAAGATTTTCATGAAAAGATTTCTGCTTCAAAAAAGTTGAAAATTTTCATGATAAGATTTCGGCTTCAAAAAGTTGAAAATTTTCATGAAGTATTTCGGCTTCAAAAAAATCAACGATTTTCATGAAAAGATTTCAGCTTCAAAAAAGTTGAAAATTTTAATGACAGGATTATGGCTTTAAAAAAGGTAAACATTTTCATGAAGTATTTCGGCTTCAAAAAAGTCGAAGATTTTCATGAAAAGATTTCGGGATCAAAAAAGTTTAAATTTTTCATCAAGTATTTCGGCTTCAAAAAAGTCGAAGTATTTCATGAAAAGATTTCTGCTTCAAAAAAGTTGAAAATTTACATGAAAAGATTTCGGCTTCAAAAAAGTTGAAAAATTTCAGCTTCAAAAAAGTTGAAAATTTTCATGAACTATTTCCGGCTTCAAAAAAGTTGAAAATTTACATGAAAAAATGTCGGCTTCAAAAAAGTCGACGATTTTCATGAAAAGATTTAGGCTTCAAAAAAGTTGAAAATTTTCATGAAGTATTTCGGCTTCAAAAAAGTTGAAAATTTTCATGAAAAGATTTCGGCTCCAAAAAAGTTGAAAATTTACATGAAAAGATTTCGGCTTCAAAAAAGTTGAAAATTTTCGGCTTCAAAAAAGTTGAAAATTTGCATGAAAAAATGTCGGCTTCAAAAAAGTCGAAAATTTTCATGAAAAGATTTAGGTTTCAAAAAAGTTGAAAATTTTCATGAAAAGATTTCTGCTTCAAAAAGTTGAAAATTTTCATGAAAAGATTTCGGCTTCAAAAAAGTTGAAAATTTTCATGAAAAGATTTTGGCTTCAAAAAGTTGAAAATTTTCATGAAAAGATTTCGGCTTCAAAAAAGTTGAAAATTTTCATGAAAAGATTTTGGCTTCAAAAAGTTGAAAATTTACATGAAAAGATTTCGGCTTCAAAAAAGTTGAACATTTTCATGAAAAGATTTCTGCTTCAAAAAAGTTGAAAATTTACATGAAAAGATTTCGACTTCAAAAAAGTTGAAAATTTTCATGAAGTATTTCGGCTACAAAAAAATGTAACATTTTCATGAAAAGATTTCTGCTTCAAAAAAGTTGAACATTTTCATGAAAAGATTTCTGCTTCAAAAAAGTTGAAAATGTTCATGATTTTTTTCGACTTCAAAAAAATCTAAAATTTTCATGAAAAGATTTCGGCTTCAAAAAAGTTGAACATTTTCATGAAAAGAGTTCTGCTTCAAAAAAGTTGAAAAATTACATGAAAAGATTTTGGTTTCAAAAAGTTGAAAATTTTCATGAAAAGATTTCGGCTTCAAAAAAGTTGAACATTTTCATGAAAAGATTTCGGCTTCAAAAAAGTTGAACAGTTTCATGAAAAGATTTCGGCTTCAAAAAAGTTGAAAATTTTCATGACAGGAATTTGGCTTCAAAAAAGTTGAAAATTTTCATGGAAAGATTTCGGCTTCAAAAAAGTTGTCCATTTTCATGAAAAGTTTTGGTTTCAAAAAGTTGAAAATTTTCATGAAAAGATTTTGGTTTCAAAAAGTTGAAAATTTTCATGAAAAGATTTCGGCTTCAAAAAAGTTGAACATTTTCATGAAAAGATTTTGGTTTCAAAAAGTTAAAAATTTTCATGAAAAGATTTCAGCTTCAAAAAAGTTGAAAATTTTCATGAAAAAATTTCGGCTTCAAAAAAGTTGAAAATTTTCATGAAAAGATTTTGGTTTCAAAAAGTTGAAAATTTTCATGAAAAGATTTTGGTTTCAAAAAGTTGAAAATTTTCATGAAAAGATTTCGGCTTCAAAAAAGTTGAACATTTTCATGAAAAGATTTCGGCTTCAAAAAAGTTGAACATTTTCATGAAAAGATTTCTGCTTCAAAAAAGTTGAAAATGTTCATGATTTTTTTCGACTTCAAAAAAGTCTAAAATTTTCATGAAAAGATTTCGGCTTCAAAAAAGTTGAACATTTTCATGAACTATTTCGGCATCAAAAAAGTTGAAAATTTTCATGAAAAGATTTCGGCTTCAAAAAAGTTGAAAATTTTCATGAAAAGATTTAGACTTCAAAAAAGTTGAATATTTATCATGAAGTATTTCGGCTTCAAAAAAATGGAACATTTTCATGAAAAGATTTCGGCTTCAAAAAAGTTGAACATTTTCATGAAAAGATTTCGGCTTCAAAAAAGTTGAAAATTTTCATGAAGTATTTCGGCTACAAAAAAATGGAACATTTTCATGAAAAGATTTCGGCTTCAAAAAAGTTGAACATTTTCATGAAAAGATTTCGGCTTCAAAAAAGTTGAACATTTTCATGAAAAGATTTCGGCTTCAAAAAAGTTGAACATTTTCATGAAAAGATTTCTGCTTCAAAAAAGTTGAAAATTTTCATGAAAAGATTTTGGTTTCAAAAAGTTGAAAATTTTCATGAAAAGATTTCGGCTTCAAAAAGTTGAACATTTTCATGAAAAGATTTCGGCTTCAAAAAAATTTAACATTTTCATGAAAAGATTTCGGCTTCAAAAAAGTTTTCCATTTTCATGAAAAGTTTTGGTTTCAAAAAGTTGAAAATTTTCATGAAAAGATTTTGGTTTCAAAAAGTTGAAAATTTTCATGAAAAGATTTCGGCTTCAAAAAAGTTGAACATTTTCATGAAAAGATTTTGGTTTCAAAAAGTTGAAAATTTTCATGAAAAGATTTTGGTTTCAAAAAGTTGAAAATTTTCATGAAAAGATTTCGGCTTCAAAAAAGTTGAACATTTTCATGAAAAGATTTCTGCTTCAAAAAAGTTGAAAATTTACATGAAAAGATTTCGACTTCAAAAAAGTTGAAAATTTTCATGAAGTATTTCGGCTTCAAAAAAATGGAACATTTTCATGAAAAGATTTCGGCTTCAAAAAAGTTGAACATTTTCATGAAAAGATTTCTGCTTCAAAAAAGTTGAAAATGTTCATGATTTTTTTCGACTTCAAAAAAGTCTAAAATTTTCATGAAAAGATTTCGGCTTCAAAAAAGTTGAACATTTTCATGAACTATTTCGGCATCAAAAAAGTTGAAAATTTTCATGAAAAGATTTCGGCTTCAAAAAAGTTGAAAATTTTCATGAAAAGATTTAGACTTTAAAAAAGTTGAATATTTATCATGAAGTATTTCGGCTTCAAAAAAATGGAAAATTTTCATGAAAAGATTTCGGCTTCAAAAAAGTTGAACATTTTCATGAAAAGATTTCGGCTTCAAAAAAGTTGAAAATTTTCATGAAGTATTTCGGCTACAAAAAAATGGAACATTTTCATGAAAAGATTTCGGCTTCAAAAAAGTTGAACATTTTCATGAAAAGATTTCGGCTTCAAAAAAGTTGAACATTTTCATGAAAAGATTTCGGCTTCAAAAAAGTTGAACATTTTCATGAAAAGATTTCGGCTTCAAAAAAGTTGAACATTTTCATGAAAAGATTTCTGCTTCAAAATTTGAAAATTTTCATGAAAAGATTTTGGTTTCAAAAAGTTGAAAATTTTCATGAAAAGATTTCGGCTTCAAAAAGTTGAACATTTTCATGAAAAGATTTCGGCTTCGAAAAAATTTAACATTTTCATGAAAAGATTTCGGCTTCAAAAAAGTTGAACATTTTCATGAAAAGATTTCTGCTTCAAAAAAGTTGAAAATTTTCATGAAAAGATTTTGGTTTCAAAAAGTTGAAGATTTTCATGAAAAGATTTCGGCTTCAAAAAGTTGAAAATTTTCATGAAAAGATTTAGACTTCAAAAAAGTTGAATATTTATCATGAAGTATTTCGGCTTCAAAAAAATGGAACATTTTCATGAAAAGATTTCGGCTTCAAAAAAGTTGAACATTTTCATGAAAAGATTTCGGCTTCAAAAAAGTTGAAAATTTTCATGAACTATTTCGGCATCAAAAAAGTTGAAAATTTTCATGAAAAGATTTCGGCTTCAAAAAAGTTGAAAATTTTCATGAAAAGATTTAGACTTCAAAAAAGTTGAATATTTATCATGAAGTATTTCGGCTTCAAAAAAATGGAACATTTTCATGAAAAGATTTCGGCTTCAAAAAAGTTAAACATTTTCATGAAAAGATTTTGGTTTCAAAAAGTTGAAAATTTTCAAGAAGTATTTCGGCTTCAAAAAAATGGAACATTTTCATGAAAAGATTTCGGCTTCAAAAAAGTTGAACATTTTCATGAAAAGATTTAGGTTTCAAAAAAGTTGAAAATTTTCATGAAGTATTTCGGCTTCAAAAAAGTCTAAAATTTTCATGAACTATTTCGGCTTCAAAAAAGTTGAACATTTTCATGAAAAGATTTCTGCTTCAAAAAAGTTGAAAATTTACATGAAAAGATTTCGATTTCAAAAAAGTCTAAGATTTTCATGAAAAGATTTCGGCTTCAAAAAGTGGAAAATTTTCATGAAAAGATTTCGGCTTCAAAAAAGTTGACCATTTTCATGAAAAGATTTCGGCTTCAAAAAAGTTGAAAATTTTCATGAAAAGATTTAGACTTCAAAAAAGTTGAACATTTTCATCAAGTATTTCGACTTCAAAAAAGTCGAAGATTTTCATGAAAAGATTTCTGCTTCAAAAAAGTTGAAAATTTTCATGACAGGATTTTGGCTTCAAAAAAGTTGAAAAATTTCATGAAAAGATTTCGGCTTCAAAAAAGTTGAACATTTTCATGAAAAGATTTCTGCTTCAAAAAAGTTGAAAAATTACATGAAAAGATTTTGGTTTCAAAAAGTTGAAAATTTTCATGAAAAGATTTCGGCATCAAAAAGTTGAAAATTTTCATGAAAAGATTTCGGCATCAAAAAAGTTGAACATTTTCATGACAGGATTTCGGTTTAAAAAAATTGAAAATTTTCATGAACTATTTCGGCATCAAATAAGTTGAAAATTTTCATGAAAAGATTTAGGTTTCAAAAAAGTTGAAAATTTTCATGAAGTATTTCGGCTTCAAAAAAGTCGAAAATTTTCATGAACTATTTCGGCATCAAAAAAGTTGAAAATTTTCATGAAAAGATTTCTGCTTCAAAACAGTTGAAAATTTTCATGAAAAGATTTCGGTTTCAAAAAAGTTGAACATTTTCATGAAAAGATTTCGGCTTCAAAAAAGTTGAACATTTTCATAAAGTATTTCGGCTTCAAAAAAATGGAACATATTCATGAAAAGATTTCGGCTTCAAAAAAGTTGAAGATTTTCATGAAAAGATTTCGGCTTCAAAAAAGTTGAAGATTTTCATGAAAAGATTTCTGCTTCAAAAAAGTTGAATATTTATATGAAAAGATTCCTGCTTCAAAAAAGTCTAAGATTTTCATGAAAAGATTTCTGCTTCAAAAAAGTTGAAAATTTTCATGAAAAGATTTCGGCTTCAAAAAGTTGAAAATTTTCATGAAAAGGTTTCGGCTTCAAAAAAGTTGAAAATTTTCATGAAAAGATTTCGGCTTCAAAAAGTTGAAAATTTTCATGGAAAGATTTCTGCTTCAAAAAAGTTGAAAATTTTCATGAAAAGATTTCGGCTTCAAAAAGTTGAAAATTTTCATGGAAAGATTTCGGCTTCAAAAAAGTTGTCCATTTTCATGAAAAGTTTTGGTTTCAAAAAGTTGAAAATTTTCATGAAAAGATTTTGGTTTCAAAAAGTTGAAAATTTTCATGAAAAGATTTCGGCTTCAAAAAAGTTGAACATTTTCATGAAAAGATTTTGGTTTCAAAAAGTTGAAAATTTTCATGAAAAGATTTCAGCTTCAAAAAAGTTGAAAATTTTCATGAAAAAATTTCGGCTTCAAAAAAGTTGAAAATTTTCATGAAAAGATTTTGGTTTCAAAAAGTTGAAAATTTTCATGAAAAGATTTCGGCTTCAAAAAAGTTGAACATTTTCATGAAAAGATTTCTGCTTCAAAAAAGTTGAAAATTTACATGAAAAGATTTCGACTTCAAAAAAGTTGAAAATTTTCATGAAGTATTTCGGCTTCAAAAAAATGGAACATTTTCATGAAAAGATTTCGGCTTCAAAAAAGTTGAACATTTTCATGAAAAGATTTCTGCTTCAAAAAAGTTGAAAATGTTCATGATTTTTTTCGACTTCAAAAAAGACTAAAATTTTCATGAAAAGATTTCGGCTTCAAAAAAGTTGAACATTTTCATGAAAAGATTTCGGCTTCAAAAAAGTTGAAAATTTTCATGAAAAGATTTCGGTTTCAAAAAGTTGAAAATTTTCATGAAAAGATTTCTGCTTCAAAAAAGTTGAATATTTTCATCAAGTATTTCGGCTTCAAAAAAGTCGCAGATTTTCATGAAAAGATTTCGGCTTCAAAAAAGTTGAAAATTTTCATGAAAAGATTTCGGCTTCAAAAAAGTTGCAAATTTTCATGAAGTATTTCGGTTTCAAAAAAATGGAACATTTTCATGAAAAGATTTCGGCTTCAAAAAAGTTGAACATTTTCATGAAGTATTTCGGCTTCAAAAAAATTTAACATTTTCATGAAAAGATTTCGGCTTCAAAAAAGTTGAACATTTTCATGAAAAGATTTCGGCTTCAAAAAAGTTGAACATTTTCATGAAAAGATTTCTGCTTCAAAAAAGTTGAAAATTTACATGAAAAGATTTCGACTTCAAAAAAGTCTAAGATTTTCATGAAAAGATTTCTGCTTCAAAAAAGTTGAAAATTTTCATGAAAAGATTTCGGCTTCAAAAAGTTGAAAATTTTCATGAAAAGATTTCTGCTTCAAAAAAGTTGAAAAATTACATGAAAAGATTTTGGTTTCAAAAAGTTGAAAATTTTCATGAAAAGATTTCGGCTTCAAAAAAGTTGAACATTTTCATGAAAAGATTTCGGCTTCAAAAAAGTTGAAAATTTTCATGAAGTATTTCGGCTTCAAAAAAATGGAACATTTTCAAGAAAAGATTTCGGCTTCAAAAAAGTCTAAGATTTTCATGAAAAGATTTCTGCTTCAAAAAAGTTGAAAATTTTCATGAAAAGATTTCGGCTTCAAAAAGTGGAAAATTTTCATGAAAAGATTTCGGCTTCAAAAAAGTTGACCATTTTCATGAAAAGATTTCGGCTTCAAAAAAGTTGAAAATTTTCATGAAAAGATTTAGACTTCAAAAAAGTTGAACATTTTCATCAAGTATTTCGACTTCAAAAAAGTCGAAGATTTTCATGAAAAGATTTCTGCTTCAAAAAAGTTGAAAATTTTCATGACAGGATTTTGGCTTCAAAAAAGTTGAACATTTTCATGAAAAGATTTTGGCTTCAAAAAAGTTGAACATTTTCATGAAAAGATTTCTGCTTCAAAAAAGTTGAAAAATTACATGAAAAGATTTTGGTTTCAAAAAGTTGAAAATTTTCATGAAAAGATTTCGGCATCAAAAAGTTGAAAATTTTCATGAAAAGATTTCGGCATCAAAAAGTTGAAAATTTTCATGAAAAGATTTCGGCATCAAAAAAGTTGAACATTTTCATGACAGGATTTCGGTTTAAAAAAATTGAAAATTTTCATGAACTATTTCGGCATCAAATAAGTTGAAAATTTTCATGAAAAGATTTAGGTTTCAAAAAAGTTGAAAATTTTCATGAAGTATTTCGGCTTCAAAAAAGTCGAAAATTTTCATGAACTATTTCGGCATCAAAAAAGTTGAAAATTTTCATGAAAAGATTTCTGCTTTAAAACAGTTGAAAATTTTCATGAAAAGATTTCGGTTTCAAAAAAGTTGAACATTTTCATGAAAAGATTTCGGCTTCAAAAAAGTTGAACATTTTCATAAAGTATTTCGGCTTCAAAAAAATGGAACATATTCATGAAAAGATTTCGGCTTCAAAAAAGTTGAACATTTTCATGAAAAGATTTCGGCTTCAAAAAAGTTGAAGATTTTCATGAAAAGATTTCTGCTTCAAAAAAGTTGAATATTTATATGAAAAGATTCCTGCTTCAAAAAAGTCTAAGATTTTCATGAAAAGATTTCTGCTTCAAAAAAGTTGAAAATTTTCATGAAAAGATTTCGGCTTCAAAAAGTTGAAAATTTTCATGAAAAGATTTCGGCTTCAAAAAAGTTGAACATTTTCATGAAAAGATTTTGGTTTCAAAAAGTTGAAAATTTTCATGAAAAGATTTCTGCTTCAAAAAAGTTGAAAATTTTCATGAAAAGATTTCTGCTTCAAAAAAGTTGAAAATTTTCATGAAGTATTTCGGCTTCAAAAAAATGTAACATTTTCATGAAAAGATTTCGGCTTCAAAAAAGTTGAACATTTTCATGAAGTATTTCGGCTTCAAAAAAATGGAACATTTTCATGAAAAGATTTCGGCTTCAAAAAACTTGAACATTTTCATGAAAAGATTTCGGCTTGAAAAAAGTTGAAAATTTACATGAAAAGATTTCGACTTCAAAAAAGTCGAAGATTTTCATGAAAAGATTTTGGTTTCAAAAAAGTTGAACATTTTCATGAAAAGATTTCAGCTTCAAAAAGGTTGAAAACTTTCATGAACTATTTCGACTTCAAAAAAGTCGAAGATTTTCATGAAAAGATTTCGGCTTAAAAAAAGTTGAAAATTTTCATGAAGTATTTCGGCTGCAAAAAAGTCTAAGATTTTCATGAAAAGATTTATGCTTCAAAAAAGATGAAAATTTTCATGAAAAGATTTCGGCTTTAAAAAAGTTGAACATTTTCATGAAGTATTTCGACTACAAAAAAGTCTAAAATTTTCATGAAAAGATTTATGTTTCAAAAAAGATGAAAATTTTCATGAAAAGATTTCGGCATCAAAAAAGTTGAACATTTTCATGAAAAGATTTCGGCTTCAAAAAAATTGAAAATTTTCATGAACTGTTTCGGCATCAAAAAAGTTGAACATTTTCATGAAAAGATTTAGGTTTCAAAAAAGTTGAAAATTTTCATGACAGGATTTTGGCTTCAAAAAGGTTGAAAACTTTCATGAACTATTTCGACTTCAAAAAAGTCAAAGATTTTCATGAAAAGATTTCGGCTTCAAAAAAGTTGAAAATTTTCATGAAGTATTTCGGCTGCAAAAAAATTGAACATTTTCATGAAAAGATTTCGGGTTCAAAAAAGTTGAACATTTTCATGAAAAGATTTCGGCTTCAAAAAAGTTGAATATTTTCATGAAAAGATTTCTGCTTCAAAAAAGTTGAAAATTTACATGAAAAGATTTCGACTTCAAAAAAGTCTAAGATTTTCATGAAAAGATTTCGGCTTCAAAAAAGTTGAAAATTTTCATGAAAAGATTTCGGCTTCAAAAAAGTTGAACATTTTCATGAAAAGATTTCTGCTTCAAAAAAGTTGAAAATTTACATGAAAAGATTTCGACTTCAAAAAAGTCTAAGATTTTCATGAAAAGATTTCGGCTTCAAAAAAGTTGAACATTTTCATGAAAAGATTTCTGCTTCAAAAAAGTTGAAAATTTACATGAAAAGATTTCGACTTCAAAAAAGTCTAAGATTCTCATGAAAAGATTTCTGCTTCAAAAAAGTTGAAAATTTTCATGAAAAGATTTTGGCTTCAAAAAGTTGAAAATTTTCATGAAAAGATTTCGGCTTCAAAAAAGTTGACAATTTTCATGAAAAGATTTCAGCTTCAAAAAAGTTGAAAATTTTCATGAAAAGATTTCGACTAAAAAAAAGTTTAAGATTTTCATGAAAAGATTTCGGCTTCAAAAAAGTTGAAAATTTTCATGAAAAGATTTTGGTTTCAAAAAAGTTGAACATTTTCATGAAAAGATTTCAGCTTCAAAAAGGTTGAAAACTTTCATGAACTATTTCGACTTCAAAAAAGTCGAAGATTTTCATGAAAAGATTTCGGCTTAAAAAAAGTTGAAAAATTTCATGAAGTATTTCGGCTGCAAAAAAGTCTAAAATTTTCATGAAAAGATTTATGCTTCAAAAAAGTTGAAAATTTTCATGAAAAGATTTCGGCTTTAAAAAGGTTGAACATTTTCATGAAGTATTTCGACTACAAAAAAGTCTAAAATTTTCATGAAAAGATTTCTGCTTCAAAAAAGTTGAAAATTTTCATGACAGTATTTTGGCTTCAAAAAGGTTGAAAACTTTCATGAACTATTTCGACTTCAAAAAAGTCGAAGATTTTCATGAAAAGATTTCGGCTTCAAAAAAGTTGAAAATTTTTATGAAGAATTTTGGCTTCAAAATAATTGAACATTTTCATGAAAAGATTTCGGCTTCAAAAAACTTGAACATTTTCATGAAAAGATTTCTGCTGCAAAAAAGTTGAAAATTTTCATGAAGATTTTGGTTTCAAAAAGTCTTAGATGTTCATGAAAAGATTTCTGCTGCAAAAAAGTTGAAAATTTTCAAGAAAAGATTTTGGTTTCAAAAAAGATGAAAATTTTCAAGAAAAGATTTTGGTTTCAGTAAGTTGAAAATTTTCATGAAAAGATTTCGACTTCAAAAAAGTCTAAGATTTTCATGAAAAGATTTTGGCTTCAAAAAAGTTGAAAATTTTCAAGAAAAGATTTTGGTTTCAATATGTTGAAAATTTTCATGAAAAGATTTCAGCTTCAAAAATGTTGAAAACTTTCATGATCTATTTCGACTTCAAAAAAGTCGAAGATTTTCATGAAAAGATTTCGGCTTCAAAAAAGTTGAAAATTTTCATGAAGTATTTCGGCTTCAAAAAAGTCTAAGATTTTCATGAAAAGATTTCTGCTTCAAAAAAGTTGAAAATGTTCATGAAAAGATTTCGGCTTCAAAAAGTTGAACATTTTCATGAAAAGATTTCGGCTTCAAAAAAGTTGACCATTTTCATGAAAAGATTTCGGCTTCAAAAAAGTTTAAGATTTTCATGAAAAGATTTCGGCTTCAAAAAGTTGAAATTTTTCATGAAAAGATTTCGGCTTCAAAAAAATGGAACATTTTCATGAAAAGATTTCGGCTTCAAAAAAGTTGAAAATTTTCATGACAGGATTTTGGCTTCAAAAAGGTTGAAAACTTTCATGAACTATTTCGACTTCAAAAAAGTCGAAGATTTTCATGAAAAGATTTCGGCTTCAAAAAAGTTGAAAATTTTCATGAAGTATTTCGGCTGTAAAAAAATGGAACATTTTCATGAAAAGATTTCGGCTTCAAAAAAGTTGAACATTTTAATGAAAAGATTTCTGCTTCAAAAAAGTTGAAAATTTACATGAAAAGATTTCGACTTCAAAAAAGTCTAAGATTTTCATGAAAAGATTTCTGCTTCAAAAAAGTTGAAAATTTTCATGAAAAGATTTCGGCTGCAAAAAGTTGAACATTTTCATGAAAAGATTTCGGCTTCAAAAAAGTTAACCATTTTCATGAAAAGATTTCGGCTTCAAAAAAGTTTAAGATTTTCATGAAAAGATTTTGGCTTCAAAAAGTTGAAAATTTTCATGAAAAGATTTTGGCTTCAAAAAAGTTTAAGATTTTCATGAAAAGATTTCGGCGTCAAAAAGTTGAAAATTTTCATGAAAAGATTTCGGCTTCAAAAAGTTGACCATTTTCATGAAAAGATTTCGGCTTCAAAAAGTTGAAAATTTTCATGAAAAGATTTCGGCTTCAAAAAAGTTGACCAATTTCATGAAAAGATTTCAGCTTCAAAAAAGTTGAAAACTTTCATGAACTATTTCGACTTCAAAAAAGTCGAAGATTTTCATGAAAAGATTTCGGCTTCAAAAAAGTTGAACATTTTAATGAAAAGATTTCTGCTTCAAAAAAGTTGAAAATTTACATGAAAAGATTTCGACTTCAAAAAAGTCTAAGATTTTCATGAAAAGATTTCTGCTGCAAAAAAGTTGAAAATTTTCATGAAAAGATTTCGGCTTCAAAAAAGTTGACCAATTTCATAAAAAGATTTCGGTTTCAAAAAGTTTAACATTTTCATGAAAAGAATTCTGCTTCAAAAAAGTTTAAAACTTTCATGAAAAGATTTCGGCTTCAAAAAGTTGAAAATTTTCATGAAAAGATTTCGACTTCAAAAAAGTCTAAGATTTTCATGAAAAGATTTCTGCTTCAAAAAAGTTGAAAATTTTCATGAAAAGATTTCGGCTTCAAAAAGTTGACCATTTTCATGAAAAGATTTCGGCTTCAAAAAAGTTTAAGATTTTCATGAAAAGATTTCGGCTTCAAAAAGTTGAAAATTTTCATGAAAAGATTTCGGCTTCAAAAAGTTGACCATTTTCATGAAAAGATTTCAGCTTCAAAAAAGTTGAAAATTTTCATGAACAGATTTCGGTTTCAAAAAGTTGAAAATTTTCATGAAAAGATCTCGGCTTCAAAAAAGTTGAACATTTTCATAAAAAGATTTCGGCTTCAAAAAAGTTGAAAATTTTCATGAAAAGATTTCGGCTTCAAAAAAGTTGAAAATTTTCATGAAAAGATTTCGGCTTCAAAAAGTTGACCATTTTCATGAAAAGATTTCGGCTTCAAAAAGTTGAAAATTTTCATGAAAAGATTTCGGCTTCAAAAAAGTTGACCATTTTCATGAAAAGATTTATGCTTCAAAAAAGTTGAAAATTTTCATGAAAAGATTTCGGTTTCAAAAAGTTGAAAATTTTCATGAAAAGATTTCTGCTTCAAAAAAGTTGAAAATTTTCATGACAGGATTTTGGCATCAAAAAGGTTGAAAACTTTCATGAACTATTTCGACTTCAAAAAAGTCGAAGATTTTCATGAATAGATTTCGGCTTCAAAAAAGTTGAAAATTTTCATGAAGTATTTCGGCTGCAAAAAAATGGAACATTTTCATGAAAAGATTTCGGCTTCAAAAAAGTTGAACATTTTCTTGAAAAGATTTCTGCTTCAAAAAAGTTGAAAATTTACATGAAAAGATTTCGACTTCAAAAAAGTCTAAGATTTTCATGAAAAGATTTCTGCTGCAAAAAAGTTGAAAATTTTCATGAAAAGATTTCGGCTTAAAAAGTTGAAAATTTTCATGAAAAGATTTCGGCTTCAAAAAAGTTGACCAATTTCATGAAAAGATTTCGGTTTCAAAAAGTTGAACATTTTCATGAAAAGATTTCGACTTCAAAAAAGTCTAAGATTTTCATGAAAAGATTTCTGCTGCAAAAAAGTTGAAAATTTTCATGAAAAGATTTCGACTTCAAAAAAGTCTAAGATTTTCATGAAAAGATTTCTGCTGCAAAAAAGTTGAAAATTTTCATGAAAAGATTTCGGCTTCAAAAAAATGGAACATTTTCATGAAAAGATTTCGGCTTCAAAAAACTTGAACATTTTCATGAAAAGATTTCGGCTTCAAAAAAGTTGAACATTTTCATGAAAAGATTTCTGCTTCAAAAAAGTTGAAAATGTTCATGAAAAGATTTCGGCTTCAAAAAGTTGAACATTTTCATGAAAAGATTTCGGCTTCAAAAAAGTTGACCATTTTCATGAAAAGATTTCGGCTTCAAAAAAGTTTAAGATTTTCATGAAAAGATTTCGGCTTCAAAAAGTTGAAATTTTTCATGAAAAGATTTCGGCTTCAAAAAAATGGAACATTTTCATGAAAAGATTTCGGCTTCAAAAAAGTTGAAAATTTTCATGACAGGATTTTGGCTTCAAAAAGGTTGAAAACTTTCATGAACTATTTCGACTTCAAAAAAGTCGAAGATTTTCATGAAAAGATTTCGGCTTCAAAAAAGTTGAAAATTTTCATGAAGTATTTCGGCTGTAAAAAAATGGAACATTTTCATGAAAAGATTTCGGCTTCAAAAAAGTTGAACATTTTAATGAAAAGATTTCTGCTTCAAAAAAGTTGAAAATTTACATGAAAAGATTTCGACTTCAAAAAAGTCTAAGATTTTCATGAAAAGATTTCTGCTTCAAAAAAGTTGAAAATTTTCATGAAAAGATTTCGGCTGCAAAAAGTTGAACATTTTCATGAAAAGATTTCGGCTTCAAAAAAGTTAACCATTTTCATGAAAAGATTTCGGCTTCAAAAAAGTTTAAGATTTTCATGAAAAGATTTTGGCTTCAAAAAAGTTGAAAATTTTCATGAAAAGATTTTGGCTTCAAAAAAGTTTAAGATTTTCATGAAAAGATTTCGGCGTCAAAAAGTTGAAAATTTTCATGAAAAGATTTCGGCTTCAAAAAGTTGACCATTTTCATGAAAAGATTTCGGCTTCAAAAAGTTGAAAATTTTCATGAAAAGATTTCGGCTTCAAAAAAGTTGACCAATTTCATGAAAAGATTTATGCTTCAAAAAAGTTGAAAATTTTCATGAAAAGATTTCGGTTTCAAAAAGTTGACCATTTTCATGAAAAGATTTCAGCTTCAAAAAAGTTGAAAACTTTCATGAACTATTTCGACTTCAAAAAAGTCGAAGATTTTCATGAAAAGATTTCGGCTTCAAAAAAGTTGAACATTTTAATGAAAAGATTTCTGCTTCAAAAAAGTTGAAAATTTACATGAAAAGATTTCGACTTCAAAAAAGTCTAAGATTTTCATGAAAAGATTTCTGCTGCAAAAAAGTTGAAAATTTTCATGAAAAGATTTCGGCTTCAAAAAAGTTGACCAATTTCATGAAAAGATTTCGGTTTCAAAAAGTTTAAAATTTTCATGAAAAGAATTCTGCTTCAAAAAAGTTTAAAACTTTCATGAAAAGATTTCGGCTTCAAAAAGTTGAAAATTTTCATGAAAAGATTTCGACTTCAAAAAAGTCTAAGATTTTCATGAAAAGATTTCTGCTTCAAAAAAGTTGAAAATTTTCATGAAAAGATTTCGGCTTCAAAAAGTTGAACATTTTCATGAAAAGATTTCGGCTTCAAAAAAGTTGACCATTTTCATGAAAAGATTTCGGCTTCAAAAAAGTTTAAGATTTTCATGAAAAGATTTCGGCTTCAAAAAGTTGAAAATTTTCATGAAAAGATTTCGGCTTCAAAAAGTTGACCATTTTCATGAAAAGATTTCAGCTTCAAAAAAGTTGAAAATTTTCATGAACAGATTTCGGTTTCAAAAAGTTGAAAATTTTCATGAAAAGATCTCGGCTTCAAAAAAGTTGAACATTTTCATAAAAAGATTTCGGCTTCAAAAAAGTTGAAAATTTTCATGAAAAGATCTCGGCTTCAAAAAAGTTGAACATTTTCATAAAAAGATTTCGGCTTCAAAAAAGTTGAAAATTTTCATGAAAAGATTTCGGCTTCAAAAAAGTTGAAAATTTTCATGAAAAGATTTCGGCTTCAAAAAGTTGACCATTTTCATGAAAAGATTTCGGCTTCAAAAAGTTGAAAATTTTCATGAAAAGATTTTGGCTTCAAAAAAGTTGACCATTTTCATGAAAAGATTTATGCTTCAAAAAAGTTGAAAATTTTCATGAAAAGATTCCGGTTTCAAAAAGTTGAAAATTTTCATGAAAAGATTTCTGCTTCAAAAAAGTTGAAAATTTTCATGACAGGATTTTGGCATCAAAAAGGTTGAAAACTTTCATGAACTATTTCGACTTCAAAAAAGTCGAAGATTTTCATGAATAGATTTCGGCTTCAAAAAAGTTGAAAATTTTCATGAAGTATTTCGGCTGCAAAAAAATGGAACATTTTCATGAAAAGATTTCGGCTTCAAAAAAGTTGAACATTTTCTTGAAAAGATTTCTGCTTCAAAAAAGTTGAAAATTTACATGAAAAGATTTCGACTTCAAAAAAGTCTAAGATTTTCATGAAAAGATTTCTGCTGCAAAAAAGTTGAAAATTTTCATGAAAAGATTTCGGCTTAAAAAGTTGAAAATTTTCATGAAAAGATTTCGGCTTCAAAAAAGTTGACCAATTTCATGAAAAGATTTCGGTTTCAAAAAGTTGAACATTTTCATGAAAAGATTTCGACTTCAAAAAAGTCTAAGATTTTCATGAAAAGATTTCTGCTGCAAAAAAGTTGAAAATTTTCATGAAAAGATTTCGACTTCAAAAAAGTCTAAGATTTTCATGAAAAGATTTCTGCTGCAAAAAAGTTGAAAATTTTCATGAAAAGATTTCGGCTTCAAAAAAATGGAACATTTTCATGAAAAGATTTCGGCTTCAAAAAACTTGAACATTTTCATGAAAAGATTTCGGCTTCAAAAAAGTTGAACATTTTCATGAAAAGATTTCTGCTTCAAAAAAGTTGAAAATGTTCATGAAAAGATTTCGGCTTCAAAAAGTTGAACATTTTCATGAAAAGATTTCGGCTTCAAAAAAGTTGACCATTTTCATGAAAAGATTTCGGCTTCAAAAAAGTTTAAGATTTTCATGAAAAGATTTCGGCTTCAAAAAGTTGAAATTTTTCATGAAAAGATTTCGGCTTCAAAAAAATGGAACATTTTCATGAAAAGATTTCGGCTTCAAAAAAGTTGAAAATTTTCATGACAGGATTTTGGCTTCAAAAAGGTTGAAAACTTTCATGAACTATTTCGACTTCAAAAAAGTCGAAGATTTTCATGAAAAGATTTCGGCTTCAAAAAAGTTGAAAATTTTCATGAAGTATTTCGGCTGTAAAAAAATGGAACATTTTCATGAAAAGATTTCGGCTTCAAAAAAGTTGAACATTTTAATGAAAAGATTTCTGCTTCAAAAAAGTTGAAAATTTACATGAAAAGATTTCGACTTCAAAAAAGTCTAAGATTTTCATGAAAAGATTTCTGCTTCAAAAAAGTTGAAAATTTTCATGAAAAGATTTCGGCTGCAAAAAGTTGAACATTTTCATGAAAAGATTTCGGCTTCAAAAAAGTTAACCATTTTCATGAAAAGATTTCGGCTTCAAAAAAGTTTAAGATTTTCATGAAAAGATTTTGGCTTCAAAAAGTTGAAAATTTTCATGAAAAGATTTTGGCTTCAAAAAAGTTTAAGATTTTCATGAAAAGATTTCGGCGTCAAAAAGTTGAAAATTTTCATGAAAAGATTTCGGCTTCAAAAAGTTGACCATTTTCATGAAAAGATTTCGGCTTCAAAAAGTTGAAAATTTTCATGAAAAGATTTCGGCTTCAAAAAAGTTGACCAATTTCATGAAAAGATTTATGCTTCAAAAAAGTTGAAAATTTTCATGAAAAGATTTCGGTTTCAAAAAGTTGACCATTTTCATGAAAAGATTTCAGCTTCAAAAAAGTTGAAAACTTTCATGAACTATTTCGACTTCAAAAAAGTCGAAGATTTTCATGAAAAGATTTCGGCTTCAAAAAAGTTGAACATTTTAATGAAAAGATTTCTGCTTCAAAAAAGTTGAAAATTTACATGAAAAGATTTCGACTTCAAAAAAGTCTAAGATTTTCATGAAAAGATTTCTGCTGCAAAAAAGTTGAAAATTTTCATGAAAAGATTTCGGCTTCAAAAAAGTTGACCAATTTCATGAAAAGATTTCGGTTTCAAAAAGTTTAAAATTTTCATGAAAAGAATTCTGCTTCAAAAAAGTTTAAAACTTTCATGAAAAGATTTCGGCTTCAAAAAGTTGAAAATTTTCATGAAAAGATTTCGACTTCAAAAAAGTCTAAGATTTTCATGAAAAGATTTCTGCTTCAAAAAAGTTGAAAATTTTCATGAAAAGATTTCGGCTTCAAAAAGTTGAACATTTTCATGAAAAGATTTCGGCTTCAAAAAAGTTGACCATTTTCATGAAAAGATTTCGGCTTCAAAAAAGTTTAAGATTTTCATGAAAAGATTTCGGCTTCAAAAAGTTGAAAATTTTCATGAAAAGATTTCGGCTTCAAAAAGTTGACCATTTTCATGAAAAGATTTCAGCTTCAAAAAAGTTGAAAATTTTCATGAACAGATTTCGGTTTCAAAAAGTTGAAAATTTTCATGAAAAGATCTCGGCTTCAAAAAAGTTGAACATTTTCATAAAAAGATTTCGGCTTCAAAAAAGTTGAAAATTTTCATGAAAAGATCTCGGCTTCAAAAAAGTTGAACATTTTCATAAAAAGATTTCGGCTTCAAAAAAGTTGAAAATTTTCATGAAAAGATTTCGGCTTCAAAAAAGTTGAAAATTTTCATGAAAAGATTTCGGCTTCAAAAAGTTGACCATTTTCATGAAAAGATTTCGGCTTCAAAAAGTTGAAAATTTTCATGAAAAGATTTTGGCTTCAAAAAAGTTGACCATTTTCATGAAAAGATTTATGCTTCAAAAAAGTTGAAAATTTTCATGAAAAGATTCCGGTTTCAAAAAGTTGAAAATTTTCATGAAAAGATTTCTGCTTCAAAAAAGTTGAAAATTTTCATGACAGGATTTTGGCATCAAAAAGGTTGAAAACTTTCATGAACTATTTCGACTTCAAAAAAGTCGAAGATTTTCATGAATAGATTTCGGCTTCAAAAAAGTTGAAAATTTTCATGAAGTATTTCGGCTGCAAAAAAATGGAACATTTTCATGAAAAGATTTCGGCTTCAAAAAAGTTGAACATTTTCTTGAAAAGATTTCTGCTTCAAAAAAGTTGAAAATTTACATGAAAAGATTTCGACTTCAAAAAAGTCTAAGATTTTCATGAAAAGATTTCTGCTGCAAAAAAGTTGAAAATTTTCATGAAAAGATTTCGGCTTAAAAAGTTGAAAATTTTCATGAAAAGATTTCGGCTTCAAAAAAGTTGACCAATTTCATGAAAAGATTTCGGTTTCAAAAAGTTGAACATTTTCATGAAAAGATTTCGACTTCAAAAAAGTCTAAGATTTTCATGAAAAGATTTCTGCTGCAAAAAAGTTGAAAATTTTCATGAAAAGATTTCGACTTCAAAAAAGTCTAAGATTTTCATGAAAAGATTTCTGCTGCAAAAAAGTTGAAAATTTTCATGAAAAGATTTCGGCTTCAAAAAAATGGAACATTTTCATGAAAAGATTTCGGCTTCAAAAAACTTGAACATTTTCATGAAAAGATTTCGGCTTCAAAAAAGTTGAACATTTTCATGAAAAGATTTCTGCTTCAAAAAAGTTGAAAATGTTCATGAAAAGATTTCGGCTTCAAAAAGTTGAACATTTTCATGAAAAGATTTCGGCTTCAAAAAAGTTGACCATTTTCATGAAAAGATTTCGGCTTCAAAAAAGTTTAAGATTTTCATGAAAAGATTTCGGCTTCAAAAAGTTGAAATTTTTCATGAAAAGATTTCGGCTTCAAAAAAATGGAACATTTTCATGAAAAGATTTCGGCTTCAAAAAAGTTGAAAATTTTCATGACAGGATTTTGGCTTCAAAAAGGTTGAAAACTTTCATGAACTATTTCGACTTCAAAAAAGTCGAAGATTTTCATGAAAAGATTTCGGCTTCAAAAAAGTTGAAAATTTTCATGAAGTATTTCGGCTGTAAAAAAATGGAACATTTTCATGAAAAGATTTCGGCTTCAAAAAAGTTGAACATTTTAATGAAAAGATTTCTGCTTCAAAAAAGTTGAAAATTTACATGAAAAGATTTCGACTTCAAAAAAGTCTAAGATTTTCATGAAAAGATTTCTGCTTCAAAAAAGTTGAAAATTTTCATGAAAAGATTTCGGCTGCAAAAAGTTGAACATTTTCATGAAAAGATTTCGGCTTCAAAAAAGTTAACCATTTTCATGAAAAGATTTCGGCTTCAAAAAAGTTTAAGATTTTCATGAAAAGATTTTGGCTTCAAAAAGTTGAAAATTTTCATGAAAAGATTTTGGCTTCAAAAAAGTTTAAGATTTTCATGAAAAGATTTCGGCGTCAAAAAGTTGAAAATTTTCATGAAAAGATTTCGGCTTCAAAAAGTTGACCATTTTCATGAAAAGATTTCGGCTTCAAAAAGTTGAAAATTTTCATGAAAAGATTTCGGCTTCAAAAAAGTTGACCAATTTCATGAAAAGATTTATGCTTCAAAAAAGTTGAAAATTTTCATGAAAAGATTTCGGTTTCAAAAAGTTGACCATTTTCATGAAAAGATTTCAGCTTCAAAAAAGTTGAAAACTTTCATGAACTATTTCGACTTCAAAAAAGTCGAAGATTTTCATGAAAAGATTTCGGCTTCAAAAAAGTTGAACATTTTAATGAAAAGATTTCTGCTTCAAAAAAGTTGAAAATTTACATGAAAAGATTTCGACTTCAAAAAAGTCTAAGATTTTCATGAAAAGATTTCTGCTGCAAAAAAGTTGAAAATTTTCATGAAAAGATTTCGGCTTCAAAAAAGTTGACCAATTTCATGAAAAGATTTCGGTTTCAAAAAGTTTAAAATTTTCATGAAAAGAATTCTGCTTCAAAAAAGTTTAAAACTTTCATGAAAAGATTTCGGCTTCAAAAAGTTGAAAATTTTCATGAAAAGATTTCGACTTCAAAAAAGTCTAAGATTTTCATGAAAAGATTTCTGCTTCAAAAAAGTTGAAAATTTTCATGAAAAGATTTCGGCTTCAAAAAGTTGAACATTTTCATGAAAAGATTTCGGCTTCAAAAAAGTTGACCATTTTCATGAAAAGATTTCGGCTTCAAAAAAGTTTAAGATTTTCATGAAAAGATTTCGGCTTCAAAAAGTTGAAAATTTTCATGAAAAGATTTCGGCTTCAAAAAGTTGACCATTTTCATGAAAAGATTTCAGCTTCAAAAAAGTTGAAAATTTTCATGAACAGATTTCGGTTTCAAAAAGTTGAAAATTTTCATGAAAAGATCTCGGCTTCAAAAAAGTTGAACATTTTCATAAAAAGATTTCGGCTTCAAAAAAGTTGAAAATTTTCATGAAAAGATTTCGGCTTCAAAAAAGTTGAAAATTTTCATGAAAAGATTTCCGCTTCAAAAAGTTGACCATTTTCATGAAAAGATTTCGGCTTCAAAAAGTTGAAAATTTTCATGAAAAGATTTCGGCTTCAAAAAAGTTGACCATTTTCATGAAAAGATTTATGCTTCAAAAAAGTTGAAAATTTTCATGAAAAGATTTCGGTTTCAAAAAGTTGAAAATTTTCATGAAAAGATTTCTGCTTCAAAAAAGTTGAAAATTTTCATGACAGGATTTTGGCTTCAAAAAGGTTGAAAACTTTCATGAACTATTTCGACTTCAAAAAAGTCGAAGATTTTCATGAATAGATTTCGGCTTCAAAAAAGTTGAAAATTTTCATGAAGTATTTCGGCTGCAAAAAAATGGAACATTTTCATGAAAAGATTTCGGCTTCAAAAAAGTTGAACATTTTCTTGAAAAGATTTCTGCTTCAAAAAAGTTGAAAATTTACATGAAAAGATTTCGACTTCAAAAAAGTCTAAGATTTTCATGAAAAGATTTCTGCTGCAAAAAAGTTGAAAATTTTCATGAAAAGATTTCGGCTTAAAAAGTTGAAAATTTTCATGAAAAGATTTCGGCTTCAAAAAAGTTGACCAATTTCATGAAAAGATTTCGGTTTCAAAAAGTTGAACATTTTCATGAAAAGATTTCGACTTCAAAAAAGTCTAAGATTTTCATGAAAAGATTTCTGCTGCAAAAAAGTTGAAAATTTTCATGAAAAGATTTCGACTTCAAAAAAGTCTAAGATTTTCATGAAAAGATTTCTGCTGCAAAAAAGTTGAAAATTTTCATGAAAAGATTTCGGCTTCAAAAAAATGGAACATTTTCATGAAAAGATTTCGGCTTCAAAAAACTTGAACATTTTCATGAAAAGATTTCGGCTTCAAAAAAGTTGAACATTTTCATGAAAAGATTTCTGCTTCAAAAAAGTTGAAAATTTACATGAAAAGATTTCGACTTCAAAAAAGTCTAAGATTTTCATGAAAAGATTTCTGCTTCAAAAAAGTTGAAAATTTTCATGAAAATATTTCGGCTTCAAAAAGTTGAAAATTTTCATGAAAAGATTTCTGCTTCAAAAAGTTGAAAATTTTCATGAAAAGATTTCGGCTTCAAAAAAGTTGACCATTTTCATGAAAAGATTTCGGCTTCAAAAAAGTTGAATATTTTCATGAAAAGATTTCGGCTTCAAAAAAGTTGAAAATTTTCATGAAAAGATTTCGGTTTCAAAAAGTTGAAAATTTTCATGAAAAGATTTCTGCTTCAAAAAAGTTGAAAATTTTCATGACAGGATTTTGGCTTCAAAAAGGTTGAAAACTTTCATGAACTATTTCGACTTCAAAAAAGTCGAAGATTTTCATGAAAAGATTTCGGCTTCAAAAAAGTTGAAAATTTTCATGAAGTATTTCGGCTGCAAAAAAATGGAACATTTTCATGAAAAGATTTCGGCTTCAAAAAAGTTGAACATTTTCATGAAAGGATTTCTGCTTCAAAAAAGTTAAAAAAATTTACATGAAAAGATTTCGGCTTCAAAAAGTTGACCATTTTCATGAAAAGATTTCGGCTTCAAAAAAGTTGAAAATTTTCATGAACAGATTTCGGTTTCAAAAAGTTGAAAATTTTCATGAAAAGATCTCGGCTTCAAAAAAGTTGAACATTTTCATGAAAAGATTTCGGCTTCAAAAAAGTTGAAAATTTTCATGAAAAGATTTCGGCTTCAAAAAAATGGAACATTTTCATGAAAAGATTTCTGCTTCAAAAAAGTTGAAAATTTACATGAAAAGATTTCGACTTCAAAAAAGTCTAAGATTTTCATGAAAAGATTTCTGCTTCAAAAAAGTTGAAAATTTTCATGAAAAGATTTCAGCTTCAAAAAGTTGAAAATTTTCATGAAAAGATTTCTGCTTCAAAAAGTTGAAAATTTTCATGAAAAGATTTCGGCTTCAAAAAAGTTGACCATTTTCATGAAAAGATTTCGGCTTCAAAAAAGTTGACCATTTTCATGAAAAGATTTCGGCTTCAAAAAAGTTGAAAATTTTCATGAAAAGATTTCGGTTTCAAAAAGTTGAAAATTTTCATGAAAAGATTTCTGCTTCAAAAAAGTTGAAAATTTTCATGACAGGATTTTGGCTTCAAAAAGGTTGAAAACTTTCATGAACTATTTCGACTTCAAAAAAGTCGAAGATTTTCATGAAAAGATTTCGGCTTCAAAAAAGTTGAACATTTTCATGAAAAGATTTCTGCTTCAAAAAAGTTGAAAATTTACATGAAAAGATTTCGACTTCAAAAAAGTCTCAGATTTTCATGAAAAGATTTCTGCTTCAAAAAAGTTGAAAATTTTCATGAAAAGATTTCGGCTTCAAAAAGTTGACCATTTTCATGAAAAGATTTCGGCTTCAAAAAAGTTGAAAATTTTCATGAAGTATTTCGGCTTCAAAAAAGTCTAAAATATTCATGAAAAGATTTCGGCTTCAAAAAAGATGAAAATTTTCATGAAAAGATTTCGGCTTCAAAAAGTTGAAAATTTTCATGAAAAGATTTCGACTTCAAAAAAGTCTAAGATTTTCATGAAAAGATTTCTGCTTCAAAAAAGTTGAAAATGTTCATGAAAAGATTTCGGCTTCAAAAAGTTGAACATTTTCATGAAAAGATTTCGGCTTCAAAAAAGTTGACCATTTTCATGAAAAGATTTCGGCTTCAAAAAAGTTTAAGATTTTCATGAAAAGATTTCGGCTTCAAAAAGTTTAAATTTTTCATGAAAAGATTTCGGCTTCAAAAAAATGGAACATTTTCATGAAAAGATTTCGGCTTCAAAAAAGTTGAAAATTTTCATGACAGGATTTTGGCTTCAAAAAGGTTGAAAACTTTCATGAACTATTTCGACTTCAAAAAAGTCGAAGATTTTCATGAAAAGATTTCGGCTTCAAAAAAGTTGAAAATTTTCATGAAGTATTTCGGCTGCAAAAAAAATGGAACATTTTCATGAAAAGATTTCGGCTTCAAAAAAGTCTAAGATTTTCCTGAAATGATTTCTGCTTCAAAAAAGTTGAAAATTTTCATGAAAAGATTTCAGCTTCAAAAAAGTTGACCATTTTCATGAAAAGATTTCAGCTTCAAAAAAGTCGAAGATTTTCATGAAAAGATTTCGGCTTCAAAAAGTTGAACATTTTCATGAAAAGATTTCTGCTTCAAAAAAGTTGAAAATTTTCATGACAGGATTTTGGCTTCAAAAAGGTTGAAAACTTTCATGAACTATTTCGACTTCAAAAAAGTCGAAGATTTTTATGAAAAGATTTCGGCTTCAAAAAAGTTGAAAATTTTCATGAAGGATTTCAGCTGCAAAAAAGTCTAAAATTTTCATGAAAAGATTTCTGCTTCAAAAAAGTTGAAAATTTTCATGAAAAGATTTCTACTTCAAAAAGTTGAAAATTTTCATGAAAAGATTTCGGCTTCAAAAAAGTCAAAAACTTTCATGAAAAGATTTCGGCTTCAAAAAAGTTGAAAATTTACATGAAAAGATTTCGACTTCAAAAAAGTCTAACATTTTCATGAAAAGATTTCTGCTTCAAAAAAGTTTAAAATTTTCATGAAAAGATTTCGGCTTCAAAAAGTTGAACATTTTCATGAAAAGATTTCGGCTTCAAAAAAGTTGAACATTTTCATGAAAAGATTTCGGCTTCAAAAAAGTTGACCATTTTCATGAAAAGATTTCAGCTTCAAAAAAGTTGAAAATTTTCATGAAAAGATTTTGGTTTCAAAAAGTTGAAAATTTTCATGAAAAGATTTCGGCTTCAAAAAAGTTGAAAATTTTCATGAAAAGATTTTGGTTTCAAAAAGTTGAAGACTTTCATGAACTATTTCGACTTCAAAAAAGTCGAAGATTTTCATGAAAAGATTTCGGCTTCAAAAAAGTTGAAAATTTTCATGAAGTATTTCGGCTGCAAAAAAGTCCAAAGATTTCATGAAAAGATTTCTGCTTCAAAAAGGTTGAAAACTTTCATGAACTATTTCGACTTCAAAAAAGTCGAAAATTTTCATGAAAAGACTTCGGTTTCAAAAAGTTGAAAATTTTCATGAAAAGATTTCAGCTTAAAAAAAGATGAAAATTTTCATGAAAAGATTTCTGCTTCAAAAAAGTTGAAAATTTTCATGAAAAGATTTCGGCTTAAAAAAGTTGAAAATTTTCATGAAAAGATTTCGGCTTCAAAAAGTTGAAAATTTTCATGAAAAGATTTCGGCTTCAAAAAAGTTGAAAATTTTCATGAAAAGATCTCGGCTTCAAAAAAGTTGAAAATTTTCATGAAAGATTTCGGCTTCAAAAAAGTTGAAAATTTTCATGAAAAGATTTCGGCTTAAAAAAGTTGAAAATTTTCATGAAAAGATTTCGGCTTCAAAAAGTTGAAAATTTTCATGAAAAGATTTCGGCTTCAAAAAAGTTGAAAATTTTCATGAAAAGATCTCGGCTTCAAAAAAGTTGAAAATTTTCATGAAAGATTTCGGCTTCAAAAAAGTTGACCATTTTCATGAAAAGATTTCAGCTTCAAAAAAGTTGAACATTTTCATGAAAAGATTTCAGCTTCAAAAAGGTTGAAAACTTTCATGAACTATTTCGACTTCAAAAAAGTCGAAAATTTTCATGAAAAGATTTCGGTTTCAAAAAAGTTGAACATTTTCATGAAAAGATTTCGGCTTCAAAAAAGTTGACCATTTTCATGAAAAGATTTCGGCTTCAAAAAAGTTGAAAATTTTCATGAAAAGATTTCGGTTTCAAAAAGTTGAAAATTTTCATGAAAAGATTTCAGCTTCAAAAAGGTTGAAAACTTTCATGAACTATTTCGACTTCAAAAAAGTCGAAGATTTTCATGAAAAGATTTCGGCTTCAAAAAAGTTGAAAATTATCATGAAGTATTTCGGCTGCAAAAAAGTCTAAAATTTTCATGAAAAGATTTTGGCTTCAAAAAAGTGAAAAACTTTCATGAAGTATTTCGGCTTCAAAAAAGTTGAAAATTTTCATGAAAAGATTTCTACTTCAAAAAGTTGAAAATTTTCATGAAAAGATTTCGGCTTCAAAAAAGTGGAAGATTTTCATGAAAAGATTTCGTTTTCAAAAAGTTGAAAATTTTCATGAAAAGATCTCGGCTTCAAAAAAGTTGAACATTTTCATGAAAAGATTTCGGATTCAAAAAAGTTGAAAATTTTCATGAAAAGATTATGGTTTCAAAAAAGTTGACCATTTTCATGAAAAGATTTCGGCTTCAAAAAAGTTGAAAATTTTCATGAAGTATTTCAGCTTCAAAAAACTTGAACATTTTCATGAAAAGATTTCGGCTTCAAAAAACTTGAACTTTTTCATGAAAAGATTTCTGCTTCAAAAAAGTTGAAAATTTTCATCAAAAGATTTCGGCTTCAAAAAAGTTGAAGATTTTCATGAAAACATTTCGGCTTCAAAAAAGTTGACCATTTTCATGAAAAGATTTCGGCTTCAAAAAAGTTGAAGATTTTCATGAAAAGATTTCGGCTTCAAAAAAGTTGAAAATTTTCATGAAAAGATTTCTACTTCAAAAAGTTGAAAATTTTCATCAAAAGATTTCGGCTTCAAAAAAGTTGAAGATTTTCATGAAAACATTTCGGCTTCAAAAAAGTTGACCATTTTCATGAAAAGATTTCGGCTTCAAAAAAGTTGAAGATTTTCATGAAATGATTTCTGCTTCAAAAAAGTTGAAAATTTTCATGAAAAGATTTCAGCTTCAAAAAGTTGAAAACTTTAATGAACTATTTCGACTTCAAAAAAGTCGAAAATTTTCATGAAAAGATTTCGGCTTCAAAAAAGTTGACCATTTTCATGAAAAGATTTCAGCTTCAAAAAAGTCGAAGATTTTCATGAAAAGATTTCGGCTTCAAAAAAGTCGAATATTTTCATGAAGTATTTCGGCTGCAAAAAAGTCTAAAATTTTCATGAAAAGATTTATGCTTCAAAAAAGTTGAAAATTTTCAAGAAAAGATTTCGGCTTCAAAAAAGTTGACCATTTTCATGAAAAGATTTCGGCTTCAAAAAAGTTGAACATTTTCATGAAAAGATTTCGGTTTCAAAAAGTTGAAAATTTTCATGAAAAGATTTCTGCTTCAAAAAAGTTGAAAATTTTCATGACAGGATTTTAGCTTAAAAAAAATGGAACATTTTCATGAAAAGATTTCGGCTTCAAAAAACTTGAACATTTTCATTAAAAGATTTCTGCTTCAAAAAAGTTGAAAATTTACATGAAAAGATTTCGACTTCAAAAAAGTCTAAGATTTTCATGAAAAGATTTCTGCTTCAAAAAAGTTGAAAATTTTCATGAAAAGATTTCGGCTTCAAAAAGTTGAAAATTTTCATGAATAGATTTCGGCTTCAAAAAAGTTGATCATTTTCATGAAAAGATTTCGGCTTCAAAAAAGTTTAAAATTTTCCTGAAAAGATTTCGGTTTCGAAAAGTTTAAAATTTTCATGAAAAGATCTCGGCTTCAAAAAAGTTGAACATTTTCATGAAAAGATTTCGGCTTCAAAAAAGTTGACCATTTTCATGAAAAGATTTCGGCTTCAAAAAAGTTTAACATTTTCATGAAAAGATTTCGGCTTCAAAAAAGTCTAAGATTTTCATGAAATGATTTCTGCTTCAAAAAAGTTGAAAATTTTCATGAAAAGATTTCAGCTTCAAAAAGTTGAAAACTTTAATGAACTATTTCGACTTCAAAAAAGTCGAAAATTTTCATGAAAAGATTTCGGCTTCAAAAAAGTTGACCATTTTCATGAAAAGATTTCAGCTTCAAAAAAGTCGAAGATTTTCATGAAAAGATTTCGGCTTCAAAAAAGTCGAATATTTTCATGAAGTATTTCGGCTGCAAAAAAGTCTAAAATTTTCATGAAAAGATTTATGCTTCAAAAAAGTTGAAAATTTTCAAGAAAAGATTTCGGCTTCAAAAAAGTTGACCATTTTCATGAAAAGATTTCGGATTCAAAAAAGTTGATCATTTTCATGAAAAGATTTCGGTTTCAAAAAGTTGAAAATTTTCATGAAAAGATTTCTGCTTCAAAAAAGTTGAAAATTTTCATGACAGGATTTTAGCTTAAAAAAAATGGAACATTTTCATGAAAAGATTTCGGCTTCAAAAAACTTGAACATTTTCATTAAAAGATTTCTGCTTCAAAAAAGTTGAAAATTTACATGAAAAGATTTCGACTTCAAAAAAGTCTAAGATTTTCATGAAAAGATTTCTGCTTCAAAAAAGTTGAAAATTTTCATGAAAAGATTTCGGCTTCAAAAAGTTGAAAATTTTCATGAAAAGATTTCGGCTTCAAAAAAGTTGATCATTTTCATGAAAAGATTTCGGCTTCAAAAAAGTTTAAAATTTTCCTGAAAAGATTTCGGTTTCGAAAAGTTTAAAATTTTCATGAAAAGATCTCGGCTTCAAAAAAGTTGAACATTTTCATGAAAAGATTTCGGCTTCAAAAAAGTTGACCATTTTCATGAAAAGATTTCTGCTTCAAAAAAGTTGAAAATGTTCATGAAAAGATTTCGGCTTCAAAAAGTTGAACATTTTCATGAAAAGATTTCGGCTTCAAAAAAGTTGACCATTTTCATGAAAAGATTTCGGCTTCAAAAAAGTTTAAGATTTTCATGAAAAGATTTCGGCTTCAAAAAGTTTAAATTTTTCATGAAAAGATTTCGGCTTCAAAAAAATGGAACATTTTCATGAAAAGATTTCGGCTTCAAAAAAGTTGAAAATTTTCATGACAGGATTTTGGCTTCAAAAAGGTTGAAAACTTTCATGAACTATTTCGACTTCAAAAAAGTCGAAGATTTTCATGAAAAGATTTCGGCTTCAAAAAAGTTGAAAATTTTCATGAAGTATTTCGGCTGCAAAAAAAATGGAACATTTTCATGAAAAGATTTCGGCTTCAAAAAAGTCTAAGATTTTCCTGAAATGATTTCTGCTTCAAAAAAGTTGAAAATTTTCATGAAAAGATTTCAGCTTCAAAAAGTTGAAAACTTTAATGAACTATTTCGACTTCAAAAAAGTCGAAAATTTTCATGAAAAGATTTCGGCTTCAAAAAAGTTGACCATTTTCATGAAAAGATTTCAGCTTCAAAAAAGTCGAAGATTTTCATGAAAAGATTTCGGCTTCAAAAAGTTGAACATTTTCATGAAAAGATTTCTGCTTCAAAAAAGTTGAAAATTTTCATGACAGGATTTTGGCTTCAAAAAGGTTGAAAACTTTCATGAACTATTTCGACTTCAAAAAAGTCGAAGATTTTTATGAAAAGATTTCGGCTTCAAAAAAGTTGAAAATTTTCATGAAGGATTTCAGCTGCAAAAAAGTCTAAAATTTTCATGAAAAGATTTCTGCTTCAAAAAAGTTGAAAATTTTCATGAAAAGATTTCTACTTCAAAAAGTTGAAAATTTTCATGAAAAGATTTCGGCTTCAAAAAAGTCAAAAACTTTCATGAAAAGATTTCGGCTTCAAAAAAGTTGAAAATTTACATGAAAAGATTTCGACTTCAAAAAAGTCTAACATTTTCATGAAAAGATTTCTGCTTCAAAAAAGTTTAAAATTTTCATGAAAAGATTTCGGCTTCAAAAAGTTGAACATTTTCATGAAAAGATTTCGGCTTCAAAAAAGTTGAACATTTTCATGAAAAGATTTCGGCTTCAAAAAAGTTGACCATTTTCATGAAAAGATTTCAGCTTCAAAAAAGTTGAAAATTTTCATGAAAAGATTTTGGTTTCAAAAAGTTGAAAATTTTCATGAAAAGATTTCGGCTTCAAAAAAGTTGAAAATTTTCATGAAAAGATTTTGGTTTCAAAAAGTTGAAGACTTTCATGAACTATTTCGACTTCAAAAAAGTCGAAGATTTTCATGAAAAGATTTCGGCTTCAAAAAAGTTGAAAATTTTCATGAAGTATTTCGGCTGCAAAAAAGTCCAAAATTTTCATGAAAAGATTTCTGCTTCAAAAAGGTTGAAAACTTTCATGAACTATTTCGACTTCAAAAAAGTCGAAAATTTTCATGAAAAGACTTCGGTTTCAAAAAGTTGAAAATTTTCATGAAAAGATTTCAGCTTAAAAAAAGATGAAAATTTTCATGAAAAGATTTCTGCTTCAAAAAAGTTGAAAATTTTCATGAAAAGATTTCGGCTTAAAAAAGTTGAAAATTTTCATGAAAAGATTTCGGCTTCAAAAAGTTGAAAATTTTCATGAAAAGATTTCGGCTTCAAAAAAGTTGAAAATTTTCATGAAAAGATCTCGGCTTCAAAAAAGTTGAAAATTTTCATGAAAGATTTCGGCTTCAAAAAAGTTGAAAATTTTCATGAAAAGATTTCGGCTTAAAAAAGTTGAAAATTTTCATGAAAAGATTTCGGCTTCAAAAAGTTGAAAATTTTCATGAAAAGATTTCGGCTTCAAAAAAGTTGAAAATTTTCATGAAAAGATCTCGGCTTCAAAAAAGTTGAAAATTTTCATGAAAGATTTCGGCTTCAAAAAAGTTGACCATTTTCATGAAAAGATTTCAGCTTCAAAAAAGTTGAACATTTTCATGAAAAGATTTCAGCTTCAAAAAGGTTGAAAACTTTCATGAACTATTTCGACTTCAAAAAAGTCGAAAATTTTCATGAAAAGATTTCGGTTTCAAAAAAGTTGAACATTTTCATGAAAAGATTTCGGCTTCAAAAAAGTTGACCATTTTCATGAAAAGATTTCGGCTTCAAAAAAGTTGAAAATTTTCATGAAAAGATTTCGGTTTCAAAAAGTTGAAAATTTTCATGAAAAGATTTCAGCTTCAAAAAGGTTGAAAACTTTCATGAACTATTTCGACTTCAAAAAAGTCGAAGATTTTCATGAAAAGATTTCGGCTTCAAAAAAGTTGAAAATTATCATGAAGTATTTCGGCTGCAAAAAAGTCTAAAATTTTCATGAAAAGATTTTGGCTTCAAAAAAGTCAAAAACTTTCATGAAGTATTTCGGCTTCAAAAAAGTTGAAAATTTTCATGAAAAGATTTCTACTTCAAAAAGTTGAAAATTTTCATGAAAAGATTTCGGCTTCAAAAAAGTGGAAGATTTTCATGAAAAGATTTCGTTTTCAAAAAGTTGAAAATTTTCATGAAAAGATCTCGGCTTCAAAAAAGTTGAACATTTTCATGAAAAGATTTCGGATTCAAAAAAGTTGAAAATTTTCATGAAAAGATTATGGTTTCAAAAAAGTTGACCATTTTCATGAAAAGATTTCGGCTTCAAAAAAGTTGAAAATTTTCATGAAGTATTTCAGCTTCAAAAAACTTGAACATTTTCATGAAAAGATTTCGGCTTCAAAAAACTTGAACTTTTTCATGAAAAGATTTCTGCTTCAAAAAAGTTGAAAATTTTGATCAAAAGATTTCGGCTTCAAAAAAGTTGAAGATTTTCATGAAAACATTTCGGCTTCAAAAAAGTTGACCATTTTCATGAAAAGATTTCGGCTTCAAAAAAGTTGAAGATTTTCATGAAAAGATTTCGGCTTCAAAAAAGTTGAAAATTTTCATGAAAAGATTTCTACTTCAAAAAGTTGAAAATTTTCATCAAAAGATTTCGGCTTCAAAAAAGTTGAAGATTTTCATGAAAACATTTCGGCTTCAAAAAAGTTGACCATTTTCATGAAAAGATTTCGGCTTCAAAAAAGTTGAAGATTTTCATGAAATGATTTCTGCTTCAAAAAAGTTGAAAATTTTCATGAAAAGATTTCAGCTTCAAAAAGTTGAAAACTTTAATGAACTATTTCGACTTCAAAAAAGTCGAAAATTTTCATGAAAAGATTTCGGCTTCAAAAAAGTTGACCATTTTCATGAAAAGATTTCAGCTTCAAAAAAGTCGAAGATTTTCATGAAAAGATTTCGGCTTCAAAAAAGTCGAATATTTTCATGAAGTATTTCGGCTGCAAAAAAGTCTAAAATTTTCATGAAAAGATTTATGCTTCAAAAAAGTTGAAAATTTTCAAGAAAAGATTTCGGCTTCAAAAAAGTTGACCATTTTCATGAAAAGATTTCGGCTTCAAAAAAGTTGAACATTTTCATGAAAAGATTTCGGTTTCAAAAAGTTGAAAATTTTCATGAAAAGATTTCTGCTTCAAAAAAGTTGAAAATTTTCATGACAGGATTTTAGCTTAAAAAAAATGGAACATTTTCATGAAAAGATTTCGGCTTCAAAAAACTTGAACATTTTCATTAAAAGATTTCTGCTTCAAAAAAGTTGAAAATTTACATGAAAAGATTTCGACTTCAAAAAAGTCTAAGATTTTCATGAAAAGATTTCTGCTTCAAAAAAGTTGAAAATTTTCATGAAAAGATTTCGGCTTCAAAAAGTTGAAAATTTTCATGAATAGATTTCGGCTTCAAAAAAGTTGATCATTTTCATGAAAAGATTTCGGCTTCAAAAAAGTTTAAAATTTTCCTGAAAAGATTTCGGTTTCGAAAAGTTTAAAATTTTCATGAAAAGATCTCGGCTTCAAAAAAGTTGAACATTTTCATGAAAAGATTTCGGCTTCAAAAAAGTTGACCATTTTCATGAAAAGATTTCGGCTTCAAAAAAGTTTAACATTTTCATGAAAAGATTTCGGCTTCAAAAAAGTCTAAGATTTTCATGAAATGATTTCTGCTTCAAAAAAGTTGAAAATTTTCATGAAAAGATTTCAGCTTCAAAAAGTTGAAAACTTTAATGAACTATTTCGACTTCAAAAAAGTCGAAAATTTTCATGAAAAGATTTCGGCTTCAAAAAAGTTGACCATTTTCATGAAAAGATTTCAGCTTCAAAAAAGTCGAAGATTTTCATGAAAAGATTTCGGCTTCAAAAAAGTCGAATATTTTCATGAAGTATTTCGGCTGCAAAAAAGTCTAAAATTTTCATGAAAAGATTTATGCTTCAAAAAAGTTGAAAATTTTCAAGAAAAGATTTCGGCTTCAAAAAAGTTGACCATTTTCATGAAAAGATTTCGGATTCAAAAAAGTTGATCATTTTCATGAAAAGATTTCGGTTTCAAAAAGTTGAAAATTTTCATGAAAAGATTTCTGCTTCAAAAAAGTTGAAAATTTTCATGACAGGATTTTAGCTTAAAAAAAATGGAACATTTTCATGAAAAGATTTCGGCTTCAAAAAACTTGAACATTTTCATTAAAAGATTTCTGCTTCAAAAAAGTTGAAAATTTACATGAAAAGATTTCGACTTCAAAAAAGTCTAAGATTTTCATGAAAAGATTTCTGCTTCAAAAAAGTTGAAAATTTTCATGAAAAGATTTCGGCTTCAAAAAGTTGAAAATTTTCATGAAAAGATTTCGGCTTCAAAAAAGTTGATCATTTTCATGAAAAGATTTCGGCTTCAAAAAAGTTTAAAATTTTCCTGAAAAGATTTCGGTTTCGAAAAGTTTAAAATTTTCATGAAAAGATCTCGGCTTCAAAAAAGTTGAACATTTTCATGAAAAGATTTCGGCTTCAAAAAAGTTGACCATTTTCATGAAAAGATTTCAGCTTCAAAAAAGTTGAAAATTTTCATGAAAAGATTTCGGTTTCAAAAAGTTGAAAATTTTCATGACAAGATTTCGGCTTCAAAAAAGTTGAACATTTTCATGAAAAGATTTTGGTTTCAAAAAGTTGAAAATTTTCATGAAAAGATTTCAGCTTCAAAAAGGTTGAAAATTTTCATGAAAAGATTTCGGCTTCAAAAAGTTGAAAATTTTCATGAAAAGATTTCGGCTTCAAAAAGTTGAAAATTTTCATGAAAAGATCTCGGCTTCAAAAAAGTTGAAAATTTTCATGAAAGATTTCGGCTTCAAAAAAGTTGACCATTTTCATGAAAAGATTTCAGCTTCAAAAAAGTTGAATATTTTCATGAAAAGATTTCAGCTTCAAAAAGGTTGAAAACTTTCATGAACTATTTCGACTTCAAAAAAGTCGAAAATTTTCATGAAAAGATTTCGGTTTCAAAAAGTTGAAAATTTTCATGAAAAGATCTCGGCTTCAAAAAAGTTGAACATTTTCATGAAAAGATTTCGGCTTCAAAAAAGTTGACCATTTTCATGAAAAGATTTCGGCTTCAAAAAAGTTGAAAATTTTCATGAAAAGATTTCGGTTTCAAAAAGTTGAAAATTTTCATGAAAAGATTTCAGCTTCAAAAAGGTTGAAAACTTTCATGAACTATTTCGACTTCAAAAAAGTCGAAGATTTTCATGAAAAGATTTCGGCTTCAAAAAAGTTGAAAATTATCATGAAGTATTTCGGCTGCAAAAAAGTCTAAAATTTTCATGAAAAGATTTTGGCTTCAAAAAAGTCAAAAACTTTCATGAAGTATTTCGGCTTCAAAAAAGTTGAAAATTTTCATGAAAAGATTTCTACTTCAAAAAGTTGAAAATTTTCATGAAAAGATTTCGGCTTCAAAAAAGTGGAAGATTTTCATGAAAAGATTTCGTTTTCAAAAAGTTGAAAATTTTCATGAAAAGATCTCGGCTTCAAAAAAGTTGAACATTTTCATGAAAAGATTTCGGCTTCAAAAAAGTTGAAAATTTTCATGAAAAGATTATGGTTTCAAAAAAGTTGACCATTTTCATGAAAAGATTTCGGCTTCAAAAAAGTTGAAAATTTTCATGAAGTATTTCAGCTTCAAAAAACTTGAACATTTTCATGAAAAGATTTCGGCTTCAAAAAACTTGAACTTTTTCATGAAAAGATTTCTGCTTCAAAAAAGTTGAAAATTTTCATGAAAAGATTTTGGTTTCAAAAAGTTGAAAATTTTCATGAAAAGATTTCGGCTTCAAAAAAATGGAACATTTTCATGAAAAGATTTCAGCTTCAAAAAAGTTGAACATTTTCATGAAAAGATTTCTGCTTCAAAAAAGTTTAAAATTTTCATGAAAAGATTTCGGCTTCAAAAAAGTTGAAAATTTTCATGAAAAGATTTCTACTTCAAAAAGTTGAAAATTTTCATCAAAAGATTTCGGCTTCAAAAAAGTTGAAGATTTTCATGAAAACATTTCGGCTTCAAAAAAGTTGACCATTTTCATGAAAAGATTTCGGCTTCAAAAAAGTTGAAGATTTTCATGAAAAGATTTCGGCTTCAAAAAAGTTGAAAATTTTCATGAAAAGATTTCTACTTCAAAAAGTTGAAAATTTTCATCAAAAGATTTCGGCTTCAAAAAAGTTGAAGATTTTCATGAAAACATTTCGGCTTCAAAAAAGTTGACCATTTTCATGAAAAGATTTCGGCTTCAAAAAAGTTGAAGATTTTCATGAAATGATTTCTGCTTCAAAAAAGTTGAAAATTTTCATGAAAAGATTTCAGCTTCAAAAAGTTGAAAACTTTAATGAACTATTTCGACTTCAAAAAAGTCGAAAATTTTCATGAAAAGATTTCGGCTTCAAAAAAGTTGACCATTTTCATGAAAAGATTTCAGCTTCAAAAAAGTCGAAGATTTTCATGAAAAGATTTCGGCTTCAAAAAAGTCGAATATTTTCATGAAGTATTTCGGCTGCAAAAAAGTCTAAAATTTTCATGAAAAGATTTATGCTTCAAAAAAGTTGAAAATTTTCAAGAAAAGATTTCGGCTTCAAAAAAGTTGACCATTTTCATGAAAAGATTTCGGCTTCAAAAAAGTTGAACATTTTCATGAAAAGATTTCGGTTTCAAAAAGTTGAAAATTTTCATGAAAAGATTTCTGCTTCAAAAAAGTTGAAAATTTTCATGACAGGATTTTAGCTTAAAAAAAATGGAACATTTTCATGAAAAGATTTCGGCTTCAAAAAACTTGAACATTTTCATTAAAAGATTTCTGCTTCAAAAAAGTTGAAAATTTTCATGAAAAGATTTCGGCTTCAAAAAGTTGAAAATTTTCATGAATAGATTTCGGCTTCAAAAAAGTTGATCATTTTCATGAAAAGATTTCGGCTTCAAAAAAGTTGAAAATTTTCCTGAAAAGATTTCGGTTTCGAAAAGTTTAAAATTTTCATGAAAAGATCTCGGCTTCAAAAAAGTTGAACATTTTCATGAAAAGATTTCGGCTTCAAAAAAGTTGACCATTTTCATGAAAAGATTTCGGCTTCAAAAAAGTTGAAGATTTTCATGAAAAGATTTCGGCTTCAAAAAAGTCTAAGATTTTCATGAAATGATTTCTGCTTCAAAAAAGTTGAAAATTTTCATGAAAAGATTTCAGCTTCAAAAAGTTGAAAACTTTAATGAACTATTTCGACTTCAAAAAAGTCGAAAATTTTCATGAAAAGATTTCGGCTTCAAAAAAGTTGACCATTTTCATGAAAAGATTTCAGCTTCAAAAAAGTCGAAGATTTTCATGAAAAGATTTCGGCTTCAAAAAAGTCGAATATTTTCATGAAGTATTTCGGCTGCAAAAAAGTCTAAAATTTTCATGAAAAGATTTATGCTTCAAAAAAGTTGAAAATTTTCAAGAAAAGATTTCGGCTTCAAAAAAGTTGACCATTTTCATGAAAAGATTTCGGCTTCAAAAAAGTTGATCATTTTCATGAAAAGATTTCGGTTTCAAAAAGTTGAAAATTTTCATGAAAAGATTTCTGCTTCAAAAAAGTTGAAAATTTTCATGACAGGATTTTAGCTTAAAAAAAATGGAACATTTTCATGAAAAGATTTCGGCTTCAAAAAACTTGAACATTTTCATTAAAAGATTTCTGCTTCAAAAAAGTTGAAAATTTACATGAAAAGATTTCGACTTCAAAAAAGTCTAAGATTTTCATGAAAAGATTTCTGCTTCAAAAAAGTTGAAAATTTTCATGAAAAGATTTCGGCTTCAAAAAGTTGAAAATTTTCATGAAAAGATTTCGGCTTCAAAAAAGTTGATCATTTTCATGAAAAGATTTCGGCTTCAAAAAAGTTTAAAATTTTCCTGAAAAGATTTCGGTTTCGAAAAGTTTAAAATTTTCATGAAAAGATCTCGGCTTCAAAAAAGTTGAACATTTTCATGAAAAGATTTCGGCTTCAAAAAAGTTGACCATTTTCATGAAAAGATTTCAGCTTCAAAAAAGTTGAAAATTTTCATGAAAAGATTTTGGTTTCAAAAAGTTGAAAATTTTCATGAAAAGATTTCAGCTTCAAAAAGGTTGAAAATTTTCATGAAAAGATTTCGGCTTCAAAAAGTTGAAAATTTTCATGAAAAGATTTCGGCTTCAAAAAGTTGAAAATTTTCATGAAAAGATCTCGGCTTCAAAAAAGTTGAAAATTTTCATGAAAGATTTCGGCTTCAAAAAAGTTGACCATTTTCATGAAAAGATTTCAGCTTCAAAAAAGTTGAATATTTTCATGAAAAGATTTCAGCTTCAAAAAGGTTGAAAACTTTCATGAACTATTTCGACTTCAAAAAAGTCGAAAATTTTCATGAAAAGATTTCGGTTTCAAAAAGTTGAAAATTTTCATGAAAAGATCTCGGCTTCAAAAAAGTTGAACATTTTCATGAAAAGATTTCGGCTTCAAAAAAGTTGACCATTTTCATGAAAAGATTTCGGCTTCAAAAAAGTTGAAAATTTTCATGAAAAGATTTCGGTTTCAAAAAGTTGAAAATTTTCATGAAAAGATTTCAGCTTCAAAAAGGTTGAAAACTTTCATGAACTATTTCGACTTCAAAAAAGTCGAAGATTTTCATGAAAAGATTTCGGCTTCAAAAAAGTTGAAAATTATCATGAAGTATTTCGGCTGCAAAAAAGTCTAAAATTTTCATGAAAAGATTTCTGCTTCAAAAAAGTCAAAAACTTTCATGAAGTATTTCGGCTTCAAAAAAGTTGAAAATTTTCATGAAAAGATTTCTACTTCAAAAAGTTGAAAATTTTCATGAAAAGATTTCGGCTTCAAAAAAATGGAACATTTTCATGAAAAGATTTCAGCTTCAAAAAAGTTGAACATTTTCATGAAAAGATTTCTGCTTCAAAAAAGTTTAAAATTTTCATGAAAAGATTTCGGCTTCAAAAAAGTTGAACATTTTCATGAAGTATTTCGGCTTGAAAAAAGTTGACCATTTTCATGAAAAGATTTCTACTTCAAAAAGTTGAAAATTTTCATGAAAAGATTTCGGCTTCAAAAAAGTTGAAGATTTTCATGAAAAGATTTCGGTTTCAAAAAAGTTGACCATTTTCATGAAAAGATTTCGGCTTCAAAAAAGTTGAAGATTTTCATGAAAACATTTCGGCTTCAAAAAAGTTGACCATTTTCATGAAAAGATTTCGGCTTCAAAAAAGTTGAAGATTTTCATGAAATGATTTCTGCTTCAAAAAAGTTGAAAATTTTCATGAAAAGATTTCAGCTTCAAAAAGTTGAAAACTTTAATGAACTATTTCGACTTCAAAAAAGTCGAAAATTTTCATGAAAAGATTTCGGCTTCAAAAAAGTTGACCATTTTCATGAAAAGATTTCAGCTTCAAAAAAGTCGAAGATTTTCATGAAAAGATTTCGGCTTCAAAAAAGTCGAATATTTTCATGAAGTATTTCGGCTGCAAAAAAGATGAAAATTTTCATGAAAAGATTTATGCTTCAAAAAAGTTGAAAATTTTCAAGAAAAGATTTCGGCTTCAAAAAAGTTGACCATTTTCATGAAAAGATTTCGGCTTCAAAAAAGTTGAACATTTTCATGAAAAGATTTCGGTTTCAAAAAGTTGAAAATTTTCATGAAAAGATTTCTGCTTCAAAAAAGTTGAAAATTTTCATGACAGGATTTTAGCTTAAAAAAAATGGAACATTTTCATGAAAAGATTTCGGCTTCAAAAAACTTGAACATTTTCATTAAAAGATTTCTGCTTCAAAAAAGTTGAAAATTTTCATGAAAAGATTTCGGCTTCAAAAAGTTGAAAATTTTCATGAATAGATTTCGGCTTCAAAAAAGTTGATCATTTTCATGAAAAGATTTCGGCTTCAAAAAAGTTGAAAATTTTCCTGAAAAGATTTCGGTTTCGAAAAGTTTAAAATTTTCATGAAAAGATCTCGGCTTCAAAAAAGTTGAACATTTTCATGAAAAGATTTCGGCTTCAAAAAAGTTGACCATTTTCATGAAAAGATTTCGGCTTCAAAAAAGTTGAAGATTTTCATGAAAAGATTTCGGCTTCAAAAAAGTCTAAGATTTTCATGAAATGATTTCTGCTTCAAAAAAGTTGAAAATTTTCATGAAAAGATTTCAGCTTCAAAAAGTTGAAAACTTTAATGAACTATTTCGACTTCAAAAAAGTCGAAAATTTTCATGAAAAGATTTCGGCTTCAAAAAAGTTGACCATTTTCATGAAAAGATTTCAGCTTCAAAAAAGTCGAAGATTTTCATGAAAAGATTTCGGCTTCAAAAAAGTCGAATATTTTCATGAAGTATTTCGGCTGCAAAAAAGTCTAAAATTTTCATGAAAAGATTTATGCTTCAAAAAAGTTGAAAATTTTCAAGAAAAGATTTCGGCTTCAAAAAAGTTGACCATTTTCATGAAAAGATTTCGGCTTCAAAAAAGTTGATCATTTTCATGAAAAGATTTCGGTTTCAAAAAGTTGAAAATTTTCATGAAAAGATTTCTGCTTCAAAAAAGTTGAAAATTTTCATGACAGGATTTTAGCTTAAAAAAAATGGAACATTTTCATGAAAAGATTTCGGCTTCAAAAAACTTGAACATTTTCATTAAAAGATTTCTGCTTCAAAAAAGTTGAAAATTTACATGAAAAGATTTCGACTTCAAAAAAGTCTAAGATTTTCATGAAAAGATTTCTGCTTCAAAAAAGTTGAAAATTTTCATGAAAAGATTTCGGCTTCAAAAAGTTGAAAATTTTCATGAAAAGATTTCGGCTTCAAAAAAGTTGATCATTTTCATGAAAAGATTTCGGCTTCAAAAAAGTTTAAAATTTTCCTGAAAAGATTTCGGTTTCGAAAAGTTTAAAATTTTCATGAAAAGATCTCGGCTTCAAAAAAGTTGAACATTTTCATGAAAAGATTTCGGCTTCAAAAAAGTTGACCATTTTCATGAAAAGATTTCAGCTTCAAAAAAGTTGAAAATTTTCATGAAAAGATTTTGGTTTCAAAAAGTTGAAAATTTTCATGAAAAGATTTCAGCTTCAAAAAGGTTGAAAATTTTCATGAAAAGATTTCGGCTTCAAAAAGTTGAAAATTTTCATGAAAAGATTTCGGCTTCAAAAAGTTGAAAATTTTCATGAAAAGATCTCGGCTTCAAAAAAGTTGAAAATTTTCATGAAAGATTTCGGCTTCAAAAAAGTTGACCATTTTCATGAAAAGATTTCAGCTTCAAAAAAGTTGAATATTTTCATGAAAAGATTTCAGCTTCAAAAAGGTTGAAAACTTTCATGAACTATTTCGACTTCAAAAAAGTCGAAAATTTTCATGAAAAGATTTCGGTTTCAAAAAGTTGAAAATTTTCATGAAAAGATCTCGGCTTCAAAAAAGTTGAACATTTTCATGAAAAGATTTCGGCTTCAAAAAAGTTGACCATTTTCATGAAAAGATTTCGGCTTCAAAAAAGTTGAAAATTTTCATGAAAAGATTTCGGTTTCAAAAAGTTGAAAATTTTCATGAAAAGATTTCAGCTTCAAAAAGGTTGAAAACTTTCATGAACTATTTCGACTTCAAAAAAGTCGAAGATTTTCATGAAAAGATTTCGGCTTCAAAAAAGTTGAAAATTATCATGAAGTATTTCGGCTGCAAAAAAGTCTAAAATTTTCATGAAAAGATTTCTGCTTCAAAAAAGTCAAAAACTTTCATGAAGTATTTCGGCTTCAAAAAAGTTGAAAATTTTCATGAAAAGATTTCTACTTCAAAAAGTTGAAAATTTTCATGAAAAGATTTCGGCTTCAAAAAAATGGAACATTTTCATGAAAAGATTTCAGCTTCAAAAAAGTTGAACATTTTCATGAAAAGATTTCTGCTTCAAAAAAGTTTAAAATTTTCATGAAAAGATTTCGGCTTCAAAAAAGTTGAACATTTTCATGAAGTATTTCGGCTTGAAAAAAGTTGACCATTTTCATGAAAAGATTTCTACTTCAAAAAGTTGAAAATTTTCATGAAAAGATTTCGGCTTCAAAAAAGTTGAAGATTTTCATGAAAAGATTTCGGTTTCAAAAAAGTTGACCATTTTCATGAAAAGATTTCGGCTTCAAAAAAGTTGAAGATTTTCCTGAAATGATTTCTGCTTCAAAAAAGTTGAAAATTTTCATGAAAAGATTTCAGCTTCAAAAAGTTGAAAACTTTAATGAACTATTTCGACTTCAAAAAAGTCGAAAATTTTCATGAAAAGATTTCGGCTTCAAAAAAGTTGACCATTTTCATGAAAAGATTTCAGCTTCAAAAAAGTCGAAGATTTTCATGAAAAGATTTCGGCTTCAAAAAAGTCGAATATTTTCATGAAGTATTTCGGCTGCAAAAAAGTCTAAAATTTTCATGAAAAGATTTATGCTTCAAAAAAGTTGAAAATTTTCAAGAAAAGATTTCGGCTTCAAAAAAGTTGACCATTTTCATGAAAAGATTTCGGCTTCAAAAAAGTTGAACATTTTCATGAAAAGATTTCGGTTTCAAAAAGTTGAAAATTTTCATGAAAAGATTTCTGCTTCAAAAAAGTTGAAAATTTTCATGACAGGATTTTAGCTTAAAAAAAATGGAACATTTTCATGAAAAGATTTCGGCTTCAAAAAACTTGAACATTTTCATTAAAAGATTTCTGCTTCAAAAAAGTTGAAAATTTACATGAAAAGATTTCGACTTCAAAAAAGTCTAAGATTTTCATGAAAAGATTTCTGCTTCAAAAAAGTTGAAAATTTTCATGAAAAGATTTCGGCTTCAAAAAAGTTGATCATTTTCATGAAAAGATTTCGGCTTCAAAAAAGTTTAAAATTTTCCTGAAAAGATTTCGGTTTCGAAAAGTTTAAAATTTTCATGAAAAGATCTCGGCTTCAAAAAAGTTGAACATTTTCATGAAAAGATTTCGGCTTCAAAAAAGTTGACCATTTTCATGAAAAGATTTCAGCTTCAAAAAAGTTGAAAATTTTCATGAAAAGATTTCGGTTTCAAAAAGTTGAAAATTTTCATGACAAGATTTCGGCTTCAAAAAAGTTGAACATTTTCATGAAAAGATTTTGGTTTCAAAAAGTTGAAAATTTTCATGAAAAGATTTCAGCTTCAAAAAGGTTGAAAATTTTCATGAAAAGATTTCGGCTTAAAAAAGTTGACCATTTTCATGAAAAGATTTCGGCTTCAAAAAAGTTGAACATTTTCATGAAAAGATTTCGGTTTCAAAAAGTTGAAAATTTTCATGAAAAGATTTCTGCTTCAAAAAAGTTGAAAATTTTCATGACAGGATTTTAGCTTAAAAAAAATGGAACATTTTCATGAAAAGATTTCGGCTTCAAAAAACTTGAACATTTTCATTAAAAGATTTCTGCTTCAAAAAAGTTGAAAATTTACATGAAAAGATTTCGACTTCAAAAAAGTCTAAGATTTTCATGAAAAGATTTCTGCTTCAAAAAAGTTGAAAATTTTCATGAAAAGATTTCGGCTTCAAAAAAGTTGATCATTTTCATGAAAAGATTTCGGCTTCAAAAAAGTTTAAAATTTTCCTGAAAAGATTTCGGTTTCGAAAAGTTTAAAATTTTCATGAAAAGATCTCGGCTTCAAAAAAGTTGAACATTTTCATGAAAAGATTTCGGCTTCAAAAAAGTTGACCATTTTCATGAAAAGATTTCAGCTTCAAAAAAGTTGAAAATTTTCATGAAAAGATTTCGGTTTCAAAAAGTTGAAAATTTTCATGACAAGATTTCGGCTTCAAAAAAGTTGAACATTTTCATGAAAAGATTTTGGTTTCAAAAAGTTGAAAATTTTCATGAAAAGATTTCAGCTTCAAAAAGGTTGAAAATTTTCATGAAAAGATTTCGGCTTAAAAAAGTTGACCATTTTCATGAAAAGATTTCGGCTTCAAAAAAGTTGAACATTTTCATGAAAAGATTTCGGTTTCAAAAAGTTGAAAATTTTCATGAAAAGATTTCTGCTTCAAAAAAGTTGAAAATTTTCATGACAGGATTTTAGCTTAAAAAAAATGGAACATTTTCATGAAAAGATTTCGATTTCAAAAAACTTGAACATTTTCATTAAAAGATTTCTGCTTCAAAAAAGTTGAAAATTTACATGAAAAGATTTCGACTTCAAAAAAGTCTAAGATTTTCATGAAAAGATTTCTGCTTCAAAAAAGTTGAAAATTTTCATGAAAAGATTTCGGTTTCAAAAAGTTGAAAATTTTCATGACAAGATTTCGGCTTCAAAAAAGTTGAACATTTTCATGAAAAGATTTTGGTTTCAAAAAGTTGAAAATTTTCATGAAAAGATTTCAGCTTCAAAAAGGTTGAAAATTTTCATGAAAAGATTTCGGCTTAAAAAAGTTGACCATTTTCATGAAAAGATTTCGGCTTCAAAAAAGTTGAACATTTTCATGAAAAGATTTCAGTTTCAAAAAGTTGAAAATTTTCATGAAAAGATTTCTGCTTCAAAAAAGTTGAAAATTTTCATGACAGGATTTTAGCTTAAAAAAAATGGAACATTTTCATGAAAAGATTTCGGCTTCAAAAAACTTGAACATTTTCATTAAAAGATTTCTGCTTCAAAAAAGTTGAAAATTTACATGAAAAGATTTCGACTTCAAAAAAGTCTAAGATTTTCATGAAAAGATTTCTGCTTCAAAAAAGTTGAAAATTTTCATGAAAAGATTTCGGCTTCAAAAAAGTTGATCATTTTCATGAAAAGATTTCGGCTTCAAAAAAGTTTAAAATTTTCCTGAAAAGATTTCGGTTTCGAAAAGTTTAAAATTTTCATGAAAAGATCTCGGCTTCAAAAAAGTTGAACATTTTCATGAAAAGATTTCGGCTTCAAAAAAGTTGACCATTTTCATGAAAAGATTTCAGCTTCAAAAAAGTTGAAAATTTTCATGAAAAGATTTCGGTTTCAAAAAGTTGAAAATTTTCATGACAAGATTTCGGCTTCAAAAAAGTTGAACATTTTCATGAAAAGATTTTGGTTTCAAAAAGTTGAAAATTTTCATGAAAAGATTTCAGCTTCAAAAAGGTTGAAAATTTTCATGAAAAGATTTCGGCTTAAAAAAGTTGACCATTTTCATGAAAAGATTTCGGCTTCAAAAAAGTTGAACATTTTCATGAAAAGATTTCGGTTTCAAAAAGTTGAAAATTTTCATGAAAAGATTTCTGCTTCAAAAAAGTTGAAAATTTTCATGACAGGATTTTAGCTTAAAAAAAATGGAACATTTTCATGAAAAGATTTCGATTTCAAAAAACTTGAACATTTTCATTAAAAGATTTCTGCTTCAAAAAAGTTGAAAATTTACATGAAAAGATTTCGACTTCAAAAAAGTCTAAGATTTTCATGAAAAGATTTCTGCTTCAAAAAAGTTGAAAATTTTCATGAAAAGATTTCGGCTTCAAAAAGTTGAAAATTTTCATGAAAAGATTTCGGCTTCAAAAAAGTTGATCATTTTCATGAAAAGATTTCGGCTTCAAAAAAGTTTAAAATTTTCCTGAAAAGATTTCGGTTTCGAAAAGTTTAAAATTTTCATGACAAGATTTCGGCTTCAAAAAAGTTGAACATTTTCATGAAAAGATTTTGGTTTCAAAAAGTTGAAAATTTTCATGAAAAGATTTCAGCTTCAAAAAGGTTGAAAATTTTCATGAAAAGATTTCGGCTTAAAAAAGTTGAAAATTTTCATGAAAAGATTTCGGCTTCAAAAAGTTGAAAATTTTCATGAAAAGATCTCGGCTTCAAAAAAGTTGAAAATTTTCATGAAAAGATCTCGGCTTCAAAAAAGTTGAAAATTTTCATGAAAGATTTCGGCTTCAAAAAAGTTGACCATTTTCATGAAAAGATTTCAGCTTCAAAAAAGTTGAATATTTTCATGAAAAGATTTCAGCTTCAAAAAGGTTGAAAACTTTCATGAACTATTTCGACTTCAAAAAAGTCGAAAATTTTCATGAAAAGATTTCGGTTTCAAAAAGTTGAAAATTTTCATGAAAAGATCTCGGCTTCAAAAAAGTTGAACATTTTCATGAAAAGATTTCGGCTTCAAAAAAGTTGACCATTTTCATGAAAAGATTTCGGCTTCAAAAAAGTTGAAAATTTTCATGAAGTATTTCGGCTGCAAAAAAGTCTAAAATTTTCATGAAAAGATTTTGGCTTCAAAAAAGTCAAAAACTTTCATGAAGTATTTCGGCTTCAAAGAAGTTGAAAATTTTCATGAAAAGATTTCTACTTCAAAAAGTTGAAAATTTTCATGAAAAGATTTCGGCTTCAAAAAAATGGAACATTTTCATGAAAAGATTTCAGCTTCAAAAAAGTTGAACATTTTCATGAAAAGATTTCTGCTTCAAAAAAGTTTAAAATTTTCATGAAAAGATTTCGGCTTCAAAAAAGTTGAACATTTTCATGAAGTATTTCGGCTTGAAAAAAGTTGACCATTTTCATGAAAAGATTTCTACTTCAAAAAGTTGAAAATTTTCATGAAAAGATTTCGGCTTCAAAAAAGTTGAAGATTTTCATGAAAAGATTTCGGTTTCAAAAAAGTTGACCATTTTCATGAAAAGATTTCGGCTTCAAAAAAGTTGAAGGTTTTCCTGAAATGATTTCTGCTTCAAAAAAGTTGAAAATTTTCATGAAAAGATTTCAGCTTCAAAAAGTTGAAAACTTTAATGAACTATTTCGACTTCAAAAAAGTCGAAAATTTTCATGAAAAGATTTCGGCTTCAAAAAAGTTGACCATTTTCATGAAAAGATTTCAGCTTCAAAAAAGTCGAAGATTTTCATGAAAAGATTTCGGCTTCAAAAAAGTCGAATATTTTCATGAAGTATTTCGGCTGCAAAAAAGTCTAAAATTTTCATGAAAAGATTTATGCTTCAAAAAAGTTGAAAATTTTCATGAAAAGATTTCGGCTTCAAAAAAGTTGACCATTTTCATGAAAAGATTTCGGCTTCAAAAAAGTTGAACATTTTCATGAAAAGATTTCGGTTTCAAAAAGTTGAAAATTTTCATGAAAAGATTTCTGCTTCAAAAAAGTTGAAAATTTTCATGACAGGATTTTAGCTTAAAAAAAATGGAACATTTTCATGAAAAGATTTCGGCTTCAAAAAAATTGAACATTTTCATTAAAAGATTTCTGCTTCAAAAAAGTTGAAAATTTTCATGAAAAGATTTCGGCTTCAAAAAGTTGAAAATTTTCATGAAAAGATTTCGGCTTCAAAAAAGTTGATCATTTTCATGAAAAGATTTCGTCTTCAAAAAAGTTTAAAATTTTCATGAAAAGATTTCGGTTTCGAAAAGTTTAAAATTTTCATGAAAAGATCTCGGCTTCAAAAAAGTTGAACATTTTCATGAAAAGATTTCGGCTTCAAAAAAGTTGACCATTTTCATGAAAAGATTTCGGCTTCAAAAAAGTTGAAGATTTTCATGAAAAGATTTCGGCTTCAAAAAAGTCTAAGATTTTCATGAAATGATTTCTGCTTCAAAAAAGTTGAAAATTTTCATGAAAAGATTTCAGCTTCAAAAAGTTGAAAACTTTAATGAACTATTTCGACTTCAAAAAAGTCGAAAATTTTCATGAAAAGATTTCGGCTTCAAAAAAGTTGACCATTTTCATGAAAAGATTTCAGCTTCAAAAAAGTCGAAGATTTTCATGAAAAGATTTCGGCTTCAAAAAAGTCGAATATTTTCATGAAGTATTTCGGCTGCAAAAAAGTCTAAAATTTTCATGAAAAGATTTATGCTTCAAAAAAGTTGAAAATTTTCAAGAAAAGATTTCGGCTTCAAAAAAGTTGACCATTTTCATGAAAAGATTTCGGCTTCAAAAAAGTTGAACATTTTCATGAAAAGATTTCGGTTTCAAAAAGTTGAAAATTTTCATGAAAAGATTTCTGCTTCAAAAAAGTTGAAAATTTTCATGACAGGATTTTAGCTTAAAAAAAATGGAACATTTTCATGAAAAGATTTCGATTTCAAAAAACTTGAACATTTTCATTAAAAGATTTCTGCTTCAAAAAAGTTGAAAATTTACATGAAAAGATTTCGACTTCAAAAAAGTTGACCATTTTCATGAAAAGATTTCTGCTTCAAAAAAGTTGAAAATTTTCATGAAAAGATTTCGGCTTCAAAAAGTTGAAAATTTTCATGAAAAGATTTCGGCTTCAAAAAAGTTGATCATTTTCATGAAAAGATTTCGGCTTCAAAAAAGTTTAAAATTTTCCTGAAAAGATTTCGGTTTCGAAAAGTTTAAAATTTTCATGACAAGATTTCGGCTTCAAAAAAGTTGAACATTTTCATGAAAAGATTTTGGTTTCAAAAAGTTGAAAATTTTCATGAAAAGATTTCAGCTTCAAAAAGGTTGAAAATTTTCATGAAAAGATTTCGGCTTAAAAAAGTTGAAAATTTTCATGAAAAGATTTCGGCTTCAAAAAGTTGAAAATTTTCATGAAAAGATCTCGGCTTCAAAAAAGTTGAAAATTTTCATGAAAAGATCTCGGCTTCAAAAAAGTTGAAAATTTTCATGAAAGATTTCGGCTTCAAAAAAGTTGACCATTTTCATGAAAAGATTTCAGCTTCAAAAAAGTTGAATATTTTCATGAAAAGATTTCAGCTTCAAAAAGGTTGAAAACTTTCATGAACTATTTCGACTTCAAAAAAGTCGAAAATTTTCATGAAAAGATTTCGGTATCAAAAAGTTGAAAATTTTCATGAAAAGATCTCGGCTTCAAAAAAGTTGAACATTTTCATGAAAAGATTTCGGCTTCAAAAAAGTTGACCATTTTCATGAAAAGATTTCGGCTTCAAAAAAGTTGAAAATTTTCATGAAAAGATTTCGGTTTCAAAAAGTTGAAAATTTTCATGAAAAGATTTCAGCTTCAAAAAGGTTGAAAACTTTCATGAACTATTTCGACTTCAAAAAAGTCGAAGATTATCATGAAGTATTTCGGCTGCAAAAAAGTCTAAAATTTTCATGAAAAGATTTTGGCTTCAAAAAAGTCAAAAACTTTCATGAAGTATTTCGGCTTCAAAAAAGTTGAAAATTTTCATGAAAAGATTTCTACTTCAAAAAGTTGAAAATTTTCATGAAAAGATTTCGGCTTCAAAAAAATGGAACATTTTCATGAAAAGATTTCAGCTTCAAAAAAGTTGAACATTTTCATGAAAAGATTTCTGCTTCAAAAAAGTTTAAAATTTTCATGAAAAGATTTCGGCTTCAAAAAAGTTGAACATTTTCATGAAGTATTTCGGCTTGAAAAAAGTTGACCATTTTCATGAAAAGATTTCTACTTCAAAAAGTTGAAAATTTTCATGAAAAGATTTCGGCTTCAAAAAAGTTGAAGATTTTCATGAAAAGATTTCGGTTTCAAAAAAGTTGACCATTTTCATGAAAAGATTTCGGCTTCAAAAAAGTTGAAGATTTTCCTGAAATGATTTCTGCTTCAAAAAAGTTGAAAATTTTCATGAAAAGATTTCAGCTTCAAAAAGTTGAAAACTTTAATGAACTATTTCGACTTCAAAAAAGTCGAAAATTTTCATGAAAAGATTTCGGCTTCAAAAAAGTTGACCATTTTCATGAAAAGATTTCAGCTTCAAAAAAGTCGAAGATTTTCATGAAAAGATTTCGGCTTCAAAAAAGTCGAATATTTTCATGAAGTATTTCGGCTGCAAAAAAGTCTAAAATTTTCATGAAAAGATTTATGCTTCAAAAAAGTTGAAAATTTTCATGAAAAGATTTCGGCTTCAAAAAAGTTGAAAATTTTCATGAAAAGATTTCGGCTTCAAAAAAGTTGAACATTTTCATGAAAAGATTTCGGTTTCAAAAAGTTGAAAATTTTCATGAAAAGATTTCTGCTTCAAAAAAGTTGAAAATTTTCATGACAGTATTTTAGCTTAAAAAAAATGGAACATTTTCATGAAAAGATTTCGGCTTCAAAAAAATTGAACATTTTCATTAAAAGATTTCTGCTTCAAAAAAGTTGAAAATTTACATGAAAAGATTTCGACTTCAAAAAAGTCTAAGATTTTCATGAAAAGATTTCTGCTTCAAAAAAGTTGAAAATTTTCATGAAAAGATTTCGGCTTCAAAAAGTTGAAAATTTTCATGAAAAGATTTCGGCTTCAAAAAAGTTGATCATTTTCATGAAAAGATTTCGGCTTCAAAAAAGTTTAAAATTTTTCTGAAAAGATTTCGGTTTCAAAAAGTTTAAAATTTTCATGAAAAGATTTCAGCTTCAAAAAAGTCAAAAACTTTCATGAAGTATTTCGGCTTCAAAAAAGTTGAAAATTTTCATGAAAAGATTTCTACTTCAAAAAGTTGAAAATTTTCATGAAAAGATTTCGGCTTCAAAAAAGTTGAAGATTTTCATGAAAAGATTTCGGCTTCAAAAAAGTTGACCATTTTCATGAAAAGATTTCGGCTTCAAAAAAATGGAACATTTTCATGAAAAGATTTCAGCTTCAAAAAAGTTGAACATTTTCATGAAAAGATTTCTGCTTCAAAAAAGTTTAAAATTTTCATGAAAAGATTTCGGCTTCAAAAAAGTTGAAGATTTTCATGAAAACATTTCGGCTTCAAAAAAGTTGACCATTTTCATGAAAAGATTTCGGCTTCAAAAAAGTTGAAGATTTTCATGAAAAGATTTCGGCTTCAAAAAAGTCTAAGATTTTCATGAAATGATTTCTGCTTCAAAAAAGTTGAAAATTTTCATGAAAAGATTTCAGCTTCAAAAAGTTGAAAACTTTAATGAACTATTTCGACTTCAAAAAAGTTGACCATTTTCATGAGAAGATTTCAGCTTCAAAAAAGTCGAAGATTTTCATGAAAAGATTTCGGCTTCAAAAAAGTCGGATATTTTCATGAAGTATTTCGGCTGCAAAAAAGTCTAAAATTTTCATGAAAAGATTTATGCTTCAAAAAAGTTGAAAATTTTCAAGAAAAGATTTCGGCTTCAAAAAAGTTGACCATTTTCATGAAAAGATTTCGGCTTCAAAAAAGTTGAACATTTTCATGAAAAGATTTCGGTTTCAAAAAGTTGAAAATTTTCATGAAAAGATTTCTGCTTCAAAAAAGTTGAAAATTTTCATGACAGGATTTTAGCTTAAAAAAAATGGAACATTTTCATGAAAAGATTTCGGCTTCAAAAAACTTGAACATTTTCATTAAAAGATTTCTGCTTCAAAAAAGTTGAAAATTTACATGAAAAGATTTCGACTTCAAAAAAGTCTAAGATTTTCATGAAAAGATTTCTGCTTCAAAAAAGTTGAAAATTTTCATTAAAAGATTTCGGCTTCAAAAAGTTGAAAATTTTCATGAAAAGATTTCGGCTTCAAAAAAGTTGATCATTTTCATGAAAAGATTTCGGCTTCAAAAAAGTTTAAAATTTTCCTGAAAAGATTTCGGTTTCGAAAAGTTTAAAATTTTCATGAAAAGATCTCGGCTTCAAAAAAGTTGAACATTTTCATGAAAAGATTTCGGCTTCAAAAAAGTTGACCATTTTCATGAAAAGATTTCGGCTTCAAAAAAGTTGAAGATTTTCATGAAAAGATTTCGGCTTCAAAAAAGTCTAAGATTTTCATGAAATGATTTCTGCTTCAAAAAAGTTGAAAATTTTCATGAAAAGATTTCAGCTTCAAAAAGTTGAAAACTTTAATGAACTATTTCGACTTCAAAAAAGTCGAAAATTTTCATGAAAAGATTTCGGCTTCAAAAAAGTTGACCATTTTCATGAAAAGATTTCAGCTTCAAAAAAGTCGAAGATTTTCATGAAAAGATTTCGGCTTCAAAAAAGTCTAATATTTTCATGAAGTATTTCGGCTGCAAAAAAGTCTAAAATTTTCATGAAAAGATTTATGCTTCAAAAAAGTTGAAAATTTTCAAGAAAAGATTTCGGCTTCAAAAAAGTTGACCATTTTCATGAAAAGATTTCAGCTTCAAAAAAGATGAAAATTATCATGAAGTATTTCGGCTGCAAAAAAGTCTAAAATTTTCATGAAAAGATTTTGGCTTCAAAAAAGTCAAAAACTTTCATGAAGTATTTCGTCTTCAAAAAAGTTGAAAATTTTCATGAAAAGATTTCTACTTCAAAAAGTTGAAAATTTTCATGAAAAGATTTCGGCTTCAAAAAAGTTGAAGATTTTCATGAAAAGATTTCGGCTTCAAAAAAGTTGACCATTTTCATGAAAAGATTTCGGCTTCAAAAAAGTTGAACTTTTTCATGAAAAGATTTCTGCTTCAAAAAAGTTGAAAATTTTCATGAAAAGATTTTGGTTTCAAAAAGTTGAAAATTTTCATGAAAAGATTTCGGCTTCAAAAAAATGGAACATTTTCATGAAAAGATTTCAGCTTCAAAAAAGTTGAACATTTTCATGAAAAGATTTCTGCTTCAAAAAAGTTTAAAATTTTCATGAAAAGATTTCGGCTTCAAAAAAGTTGAACATTTTCATGAAGTATTTCGGCTTGAAAAAAGTTGAAAATTTACATCAAAAGATTTCGGCTTCAAAAAAGTTGAAAATTTTCATGAAAAGATTTCTAATTCAAAAAGTTGAAAATTTTCATGAAAAGATTTCGGCTTCAAAAAAGTTGAAGATTTTCATGAAAAGATTTCGGCTTCAAAAAAGTTGACCATTTTCATGAAAAGATTTCGGCTTCAAAAAAGTTGAAAATTTTCATGAAAAGATTTCGTTTTCAAAAAGTTGAAAATTTTCATGAAAAGATCTCGGCTTCAAAAAAGTTGAAAATTTTCATGAAAAGATTTCGGCTTCAAAAAAGTTGAAAATTTTCATGAAAAGATTTCGGCTTCAAAAAAGTTGAAAATTTTCATGAAAAGATTTTGGTTTCAAAAAAGTTGACCATTTTCATGAAAAGATTTCGGCTTCAAAAAAGTTGAAAATTTTCATGAAGTATTTCAGCTTCAAAAAACTTGAACATTTTCATGAAAAGATTTCGGCTTCAAAAAACTTGAACTTTTTCATGAAAAGATTTCTGCTTCAAAAAAGTTGAAAATTTTCATGAAAAGATTTTGGTTTCAAAAAAGTTGACCATTTTCATGAAAAGATTTCGGCTTCAAAAAAGTTGAAAATTTTCATGAAGTATTTCAGCTTCAAAAAACTTGAACATTTTCATGAAAAGATTTCGGCTTCAAAAAACTTGAACTTTTTCATGAAAAGATTTCTGCTTCAAAAAAGTTGAAAATTTTCATGAAAAGATTTTGGTTTTAAAAAGTTGAAAATTTTCATGAAAAGATTTCGGCTTCAAAAAAGTTGAACATTTTCATGAAGTATTTCGGCTTGAAAAAAGTTGAAAATTTTCATGAAAAGATTTCGTTTTCAAAAAGTTGAAAATTTTCATGAAAAGATCTCGGCTTCAAAAAAGTTGAAAATTTTCATGAAAAGATTTCGGCTTCAAAAAAGTTGAAAATTTTCATGAAAAGATTTCGGCTTCAAAAAAGTTGAAAATTTTCATGAAAAGATTTTGGTTTCAAAAAAGTTGACCATTTTCATGAAAAGATTTCGGGTTCAAAAAAGTTGAAAATTTTCATGAAGTATTTCAGCTTCAAAAAACTTGAACATTTTCATGAAAAGATTTCGGCTTCAAAAAACTTGAACTTTTTCATGAAAAGATTTCTGCTTCAAAAAAGTTGAACATTTTCATGAAAAGATTTTGGCTTCAAAAAAGTTGAAAATTTTCATGAAGTATTTCGGCTTCAAAAAAATGGAACATTTTCATGAAAAGATTTCGGCTTCAAAAAAGTTGAACATTTTCATGAAAAGATTTCGGCTTCAAAAAAATTGAACATTTTCATGAAAAGATTTCGGCTTCAAAAAAGTTGAAAATTTTCATGAAGTATTTCGGCTTCAAAAAAATGGAACATTTTCATGAAAAGATTTCGGCTTCAAAAAAGTTGAAAATTTACATGAAAAGATTTCGACTTCAAAAAAGTCTAAGGTTTTCATGAAAAGATTTCTGCTTCAAAAAAGTTGAAAATTTTCATGAAAAGATTTCGGCTTCAAAAAGGTTGAAAACTTTCATGAACTATTTCGACTTCAAAAAAGTCGAAGATTTTCATGAAAAGATTTCGGCTTCAAAAAAGTTGAAAATTTTCATGAAGTATTTCGGCTGCAAAAAAGTCTAAAATTTTCATGAAAAGATTTATGCTTCAAAAAAGATGAAAATTTTCATGAAAAGATTTCGGCTTCAAAAAGTTGAAAATTTTCATGAAAAGATTTCGGCTTCAAAAAAGTTGACCATTTTCATGAAAAGATTTCAGCTTCAAAAAAGTTGAAAATTTTCATGAAAAGATTTCTGCTTCAAAAAAGTTCAACATTTTCATGAAAAGATTTCGGCTTCAAAAAAGTTGAACATTTTCATGAAAAGATTTCTGCTTCAAAAAAGTTGATAATTTACATGAAAAGATTTCGACTTCAAAAAAGTCTAAGATTTTCATGAAAAGATTTCTACTTCAAAAAGTTGAAAATTTTCATGAAAAGATTTCGGCTTCAAAAAAGTTGAAGATTTTCATGAAAAGATTTCGGCTTCAAAAAAGTTGACCATTTTCATGAAAAGATTTCGGCTTCAAAAAAGTTGAAAATTTTCATGAAAAGATTTCGTTTTCAAAAAGTTGAAAATTTTCATGAAAAGATTTCGGCTTCAAAAAAGTTGAACATTTTCATGAAGTATTTCGGCTTGAAAAAAGTTGAAAATTTTCATGAAAAGATTTCGTTTTCAAAAAGTTGAAAATTTTCATGAAAAGATCTCGGCTTCAAAAAAGTTGAAAATTTTCATGAAAAGATTTCGGCTTCAAAAAAGTTGAAAATTTTCATGAAAAGATTTCGGGTTCAAAAAAGTTGAAAATTTTCATGAAGTATTTCAGCTTCAAAAAACTTGAACATTTTCATGAAAAGATTTCGGCTTCAAAAAACTTGAACTTTTTCATGAAAAGATTTCTGCTTCAAAAAAGTTGAAAATTTTCATGAAAAGATTTTGGTTTCAAAAAGTTGAAAATTTTCATGAAAAGATTTCGGCTTCAAAAAAGTTGAACATTTTCATGAAAAGATTTTGGCTTCAAAAAAGTTGAAAATTTTCATGAAGTATTTCGGCTTCAAAAAAATGGAACATTTTCATGAAAAGATTTCGGCTTCAAAAAAGTTGAACATTTTAATGAAAAGATTTCTGCTTCAAAAAAATTGAACATTTTCATGAAAAGATTTCGGCTTCAAAAAAGTTGAAAATTTTCATGAAGTATTTCGGCTTCAAAAAAATGGAACATTTTCATGAAAAGATTTCGGCTTCAAAAAAGTTGAAAATTTACATGAAAAGATTTCGACTTCAAAAAAGTCTAAGGTTTTCATGAAAAGATTTCTGCTTCAAAAAAGTTGAAAATTTTCATGAAAAGATTTCGGCTTCAAAAAGGTTGAAAACTTTCATGAACTATTTCGACTTCAAAAAAGTCGAAGATTTTCATGAAAAGATTTCGGCTTCAAAAAAGTTGAAAATTTTCATGAAGTATTTCGGCTGCAAAAAAGTCTAAAATTTTCATGAAAAGATTTATGCTTCAAAAAAGATGAAAATTTTCATGAAAAGATTTCGGCTTCAAAAAGTTGAAAATTTTCATGAAAAGATTTCGGCTTCAAAAAAGTTGACCATTTTCATGAAAAGATTTCAGCTTCAAAAAAGTTGAAAATTTTCATGAAAAGATTTCTGCTTCAAAAAAGTTCAACATTTTCATGAAAAGATTTCGGCTTCAAAAAAGTTGAACATTTTCATGAAAAGATTTCTGCTTCAAAAAAGTTGATAATTTACATGAAAAGATTTCGACTTCAAAAAAGTCTAAGATTTTCATGAAAAGATTTCTACTTCAAAAAGTTGAAAATTTTCATGAAAAGATTTCGGCTTCAAAAAAGTTGACCATTTTCATGAAAAGATTTCGGCTTCAAAAAAGTTGAAAATTTTCATGAAAAGATTTCGTTTTCAAAAAGTTGAAAATTTTCATGAAAAGATCTCGGCTTCAAAAAAGTTGAATATTTTCATGAAAAGATTTCTGCTTCAAAAAAGTTGAACATTTTCATGAAAAGATTTCGGCTTCAAAAAAGTTGAACATTTTCATGAAAAGATTTCGGCTTCAAAAAAGTTTAAAATTTACATGAAAAGATTTCGACTTCAAAAAAATCTAAGGTTTTCATGAAAAGATTTCTGCTTCAAAAAAGTTGAAAATTTTCATGAAAAGATTTCGGCTTCAAAAAGTTGAAAATTTTCATTAAAAGATTTCGGCTTCAAAAAAGTTGACCATTTTCATGAAAAGATTTTGGCTTCAAAAAAGTTGAAAATTTTCATGAAAAGATCTCGGCTTCAAAAATGTTGAACATTTTCATGAAAAGATTTCGGCTTCAAAAAAGTTGAAAATTTTCATGAAAAGATTTCGGCTTCAAAAAAGTTGACCATTTTCATGAAAAGATTTCGGCTTCAAAAAAGTTGAAAATTTTCATGAAAAGATTTCTGCTTCAAAAAAGTTCAACATTTTCATGAAAAGATTTCGGCTTCAAAAAAGTTGAAAATTTTCATGAAAAGATTTCTGCTTCAAAAAAGTTGATAATTTACATGAAAATATTTCGACTTCAAAAAAGTCTAAGATTTTCATGAAAAGATCTCGGCTTCAAAAAAGTTGAATATTTTCATGAAAAGATTTCGGCTTCAAAAAAGTTGAAAATTTTCATGAAAAGATTTCGTTTTCAAAAAGTTGAAAATTTTCATGAAAAGATCTCGGCTTCAAAAAAGTTGAATATTTTCATGAAAAGATTTCGGCTTCAAAAAAGTTTAAAATTTACATGAAAAGATTTCGACTTCAAAAAAATCTAAGGTTTTCATGAAAAGATTTCTGCTTCAAAAAAGTTGAAAATTTTCATGAAAAGATTTCGGCTTCAAAAAGTTGAAAATTTTCATTAAAAGATTTCGGCTTCAAAAAAGTTGACCATTTTCATGAAAAGATTTTGGCTTCAAAAAAGTTGAAAATTTTCATGAAAAGATCTCGGCTTCAAAAATGTTGAACATTTTCATGAAAAGATTTCGGCTTCAAAAAAGTTGAAAATTTTCATGAAAAGATTTCGGCTTCAAAAAAGTTGACCATTTTCATGAAAAGATTTCGGCTTCAAAAAAGTTGAAAATTTTCATGAAAAGATCTCGGCTTCAAAAAAGTTGAATATTTTCATGAAAAGATTTCGGCTTCAAAAAAGTTGAAAATTTTCATGAAAAGATTTTGGTTTCAAAAAACTTGAACTTTTTCATGAAAAGATTTCGGCTTCAAAAAACTTGAACATTTTCATGAAAAGATTTCGGCTTCAAAAAACTTGAACTTTTTCATGAAAAGATTTCTGCTTCAAAAAAGTTGAAAATTTTCATGAAAAGATTTTGGTTTCAAAAAGTTGAAAATTTTCATGAAAAGATTTCGGCTTCAAAAAAATGGAACATTTTCATGAAAAGATTTCGGCTTCAAAAAAGTTGAAAATTTTCATGAAAAGATTTCTACTTCAAAAAGTTGAAAATTTTCATGAAAAGATTTCGGCTTCAAAAAAGTTGAAGATTTTCATGAAAAGATTTCGGCTTCAAAAAAGTTGAAAATTTTCATGAAACGATTTCGTTTTCAAAAAGTTGAAAATTTTCATGAAAAGATCTCGGCTTCAAAAAACTTGAACATTTTCATGAAAAGATTTCGGCTTCAAAAAACTTGAACTTTTTCATGAAAAGATTTCTGCTTCAAAAAAGTTGAAAATTTTCATGAAAAGATTTCGGCTTCAAAAAGGTTGAAAACTTTCATGAACTATTTCGACTTCAAAAAAGTCGAAGATTTTCATGAAAAGATTTCGGCTTCAAAAAAGTTGAAAATTTTCATGAAGTATTTCGGCTGCAAAAAAGTCTAAAATTTTCATGAAAAGATTTATGCTTCAAAAAAGATGAAAATTTTCATGAAAAGATTTCGGCTTCAAAAAGTTGAAAATTTTCATGAAAAGATTTCGGCTTCAAAAAAGTTGACCATTTTCATGAAAAGATTTCAGCTTCAAAAAAGTTGAAAATTTTCATGAAAAGATTTCGGTTTCAAAAAGTTGAAAATTTTCATGAAAAGATTTCTGCTTCAAAAAAGTTCAACATTTTCATGAAAAGATTTCGGCTTCAAAAAAGTTGAACATTTTCATGAAAAGATTTCTGCTTCAAAAAAGTTGATAATTTACATGAAAAGATTTCGACTTCAAAAAAGTCTAAGATTTTCATGAAAAGATTTCGGCTTCAAAAAAGTTGACCATTTTCATGAAAAGATTTCGGCTTCAAAAAAGTTGAACATTTTCATGAAGTATTTCGGCTTGAAAAAAGTTGAAAATTTACATTAAAAGATTTCGGCTTCAAAAAAGACAAAAACTTTCATGAAGTATTTCGGCTTCAAAAAAGTTGAAAATTTTCATGAAAAGATTTCTACTTCAAAAAGTTGAAAATTTTCATGAAAAGATTTCGGCTTCAAAAAAGTTGAAGATTTTCATGAAAAGATTTCGGCTTCAAAAAAGTTGACCATTTTCATGAAAAGATTTCGGCTTCAAAAAAGTTGAAAATTTTCATGAAAAGATTTCGTTTTCAAAAAGTTGAAAATTTTCATGAAAAGATCTCGGCTTCAAAAAAGTTGAATATTTTCATGAAAAGATTTCTGCTTCAAAAAAGTTGAAAATTTTCATGAAAAGATTTTGGTTTCAAAAAGGTGAAAATTTTCATGAAAAGATTTCGGCTTCAAAAAAATGGAACATTTTCATGAAAAGATTTCGGCTTCAAAAAAGTTGAACATTTTCATGAAAAGATTTCGGCTTCAAAAAAGTTGAAAATTTTCATGAAGTATTTCGGCTTCAAAAAAATGGAACATTTTCATGAAAAGATTTCGGCTTCAAAAAAGTTTAAAATTTACATGAAAAGATTTCGACTTCAAAAAAGTCTAAGGTTTTCATGAAAAGATTTCTGCTTCAAAAAAGTTGAAAATTTTCATGAAAAGATTTCGGCTTCAAAAAGTTGAAAATTTTCATTAAAAGATTTCGGCTTCAAAAAAGTTGACCATTTTCATGAAAAGATTTCGGCTTCAAAAAAGTTGAAAATTTTCATGAAAAGATCTCGGCTTCAAAAATGTTGAACATTTTCATGAAAAGATTTCGGCTTCAAAAAAGTTGAAAATTTTCATGAAAAGATTTCGGCTTCAAAAAAGTTGACCATTTTCATGAAAAGATTTCGGCTTCAAAAAAGTTGAAAATTTTCATGAAAAGATTTCGTTTTCAAAAAGTTGAAAATTTTCATGAAAAGATCTCGGCTTCAAAAAAGTTGAATATTTTCATGAAAAGATTTCGGCTTCAAAAAAGTTGAAAATTTTCATGAAAAGATTTTGGTTTCAAAAAGTTGAACATTTTCATGAAAAGATTTCGGCTTCAAAAAACTTGAACATTTTTATGAAAAGATTTCGGCTTCAAAAAACTTGAACTTTTTCATGAAAAGATTTCTGCTTCAAAAAAGTTGAAAATTTTCATGAAAAGATTTCGTTTTCAAAAAGTTGAAAATTTTCATGAAAAGATCTCGGCTTCAAAAAAGTTGAAAATTTTCATGAAAAGATTTCGGCTTCAAAAAAGTTGAAGATTTTCATGAAGTATTTCAGCTTCAAAAAACTTGAACTTTTTCATGAAAAGATTTCTGCTTCAAAAAAGTTGAAAATTTTCATGAAAAGATTTTGGTTTCAAAAAAGTTGACCATTTTCATGAAAAGATTTCGGCTTCAAAAAAGTTGAAAATTTTCATGAAAAGATTTCTACTTCAAAAAGTTGAAAATTTTCATGAAAAGATTTCGGCTTCAAAAAAGTTGAAGATTTTCAAGAAAAGATTTCGGCTTCAAAAAAGTTGACCATTTTCATGAAAAGATTTCGGCTTCAAAAAAGTTGAAAATTTTCATGAAAAGATTTCGTTTTCAAAAAGTTGAAAATTTTCATGAAAAGATCTCGGCTTCAAAAAAGTTGAACATTTTCATGAAAAGATTTCGGATTCAAAAAAGTTGAAAATTTTCATGAAAAGATTTCGGCTTCAAAAAACTTGAACATTTTCATGAAAAGATTTCGGCTTCAAAAAACTTGAACTTTTTCATGAAAAGATTTCTGCTTCAAAAAAGTTGACCATTTTCATGAAAAGATTTCGGCTTCAAAAAAGTTGAAAATTTTCATGAAAAGATTTCGTTTTCAAAAAGTTGAAAATTTTCATGAAAAGATCTCGGCTTCAAAAAAGTTGAACATTTTCATGAAAAGATTTCGGATTCAAAAAAGTTGAAAATTTTCATGAAAAGATTTCAGCTTCAAAAAGTTGAAAATTTTCATTAAAAGATTTCGGCTTCAAAAAAGTTGACCATTTTCATGAAAAGATTTCGGCTTCAAAAAAGTTGAAAATTTTCATGAAAAGATCTCGGCTTCAAAAATGTTGAACATTTTCATGAAAAGATTTCGGCTTCAAAAAAGTTGAAAATTTTCATGAAAAGATTTCGGCTTCAAAAAAGTTGACCATTTTCATGAAAAGATTTCGGCTTCAAAAAAGTTGAAAATTTTCATGAAAAGATTTCGTTTTCAAAAAGTTGAAAATTTTCATGAAAAGATCTCGGCTTCAAAAAAGTTGAATATTTTCATGAAAAGATTTCGGCTTCAAAAAAGTTGAAAATTTTCATGAAAAGATTTTGGTTTCAAAAAGTTGAACATTTTCATGAAAAGATTTCGGCTTCAAAAAACTTGAACATTTTTATGAAAAGATTTCAGCTTCAAAAAACTTGAACTTTTTCATGAAAAGATTTCTGCTTCAAAAAAGTTGAAAATTTTCATGAAAAGATTTCGTTTTCAAAAAGTTGAAAATTTTCATGAAAAGATCTCGGCTTCAAAAAAGTTGAAAATTTTCATGAAAAGATTTCGGCTTCAAAAAAGTTGAAGATTTTCATGAAGTATTTCAGCTTCAAAAAACTTGAACTTTTTCATGAAAAGATTTCTGCTTCAAAAAAGTTGAAAATTTTCATGAAAAGATTTTGGTTTCAAAAAAGTTGACCATTTTCATGAAAAGATTTCGGCTTCAAAAAAGTTGAAAATTTTCATGAAAAGATTTCTACTTCAAAAAGTTGAAAATTTTCATGAAAAGATTTCGGCTTCAAAAAAGTTGAAGATTTTCAAGAAAAGATTTCGGCTTCAAAAAAGTTGACCATTTTCATGAAAAGATTTCGGCTTCAAAAAAGTTGAAAATTTTCATGAAAAGATTTCGTTTTCAAAAAGTTGAAAATTTTCATGAAAAGATCTCGGCTTCAAAAAAGTTGAACATTTTCATGAAAAGATTTCGGATTCAAAAAAGTTGAAAATTTTCATGAAAAGATTTCGGCTTCAAAAAACTTGAACATTTTCATGAAAAGATTTCGGCTTCAAAAAACTTGAACTTTTTCATGAAAAGATTTCTGCTTCAAAAAAGTTGACCATTTTCATGAAAAGATTTCGGCTTCAAAAAAGTTGAAAATTTTCATGAAAAGATTTCGTTTTCAAAAAGTTGAAAATTTTCATGAAAAGATCTCGGCTTCAAAAAAGTTGAACATTTTCATGAAAAGATTTCGGATTCAAAAAAGTTGAAAATTTTCATGAAAAGATTTCAGCTTCAAAAAACTTGAACATTTTCATGAAAAGATTTCGGCTTCAAAAAACTTGAACTTTTTCATGAAAAGATTTCTGCTTCAAAAAAGTTGAAAATTTTCATGAAAAGATTTTGGTTTCAAAAAGTTGAAAATTTTCATGAAAAGATTTCGGCTTCAAAAAAATGGAACATTTTCATGAAAAGATTTCAGCTTCAAAAAAGTTGAACATTTTCATGAAAAGATTTCTGCTTCAAAAAAGTTTAAAATTTTCATGAAAAGATTTCGGCTTCAAAAAGTTGAACATTTTCATGAAGTATTTCGGCTTGAAAAAAGTTGAAAATTTACATTAAAAGATTTCGGCTTCAAAAAAGTTGAAAATTTTCATGAAAAGATTTCTACTTCAAAAAGTTGAAAATTTTCATGAAAAGATTTCGGCTTCAAAAAAGTTGAAGATTTTCATGAAAAGATTTCGGCTTCAAAAAAGTTGAAAATTTTCATGAAACGATTTCGTTTTCAAAAAGTTGAAAATTTTCATGAAAAGATCTCGGCTTCAAAAAACTTGAACATTTTCATGAAAAGATTTCGGCTTCAAAAAACTTGAACTTTTTCATGAAAAGATTTCTGCTTCAAAAAAGTTGAAAATTTTCATGAAAAGATTTCGGCTTCAAAAAGGTTGAAAACTTTCATGAACTATTTCGACTTCAAAAAAGTCGAAGATTTTCATGAAAAGATTTCGGCTTCAAAAAAGTTGAAAATTTTCATGAAGTATTTCGGCTGCAAAAAAGTCTAAAATTTTCATGAAAAGATTTATGCTTCAAAAAAGATGAAAATTTTCATGAAAAGATTTCGGCTTCAAAAAGTTGAAAATTTTCATGAAAAGATTTCGGCTTCAAAAAAGTTGACCATTTTCATGAAAAGATTTCAGCTTCAAAAAAGTTGAAAATTTTCATGAAAAGATTTTGGTTTCAAAAAGGTGAAAATTTTCATGAAAAGATTTCGGCTTCAAAAAAATGGAACATTTTCATGAAAAGATTTCGGCTTCAAAAAAGTTGAACATTTTCATGAAAAGATTTCGGCTTCAAAAAAGTTGAAAATTTTCATGAAGTATTTCGGCTTCAAAAAAATGGAACATTTTCATGAAAAGATTTCGGCTTCAAAAAAGTTTAAAATTTACATGAAAAGATTTCGACTTCAAAAAAGTCTAAGGTTTTCATGAAAAGATTTCTGCTTCAAAAAAGTTGAAAATTTTCATGAAAAGATTTCGGCTTCAAAAAGTTGAAAATTTTCATTAAAAGATTTCGGCTTCAAAAAAGTTGACCATTTTCATGAAAAGATTTCGGCTTCAAAAAAGTTGAAAATTTTCATGAAAAGATCTCGGCTTCAAAAATGTTGAACATTTTCATGAAAAGATTTCGGCTTCAAAAAAGTTGAAAATTTTCATGAAAAGATTTCGGCTTCAAAAAAGTTGACCATTTTCATGAAAAGATTTCGGCTTCAAAAAAGTTGAAAATTTTCATGAAAAGATTTCGTTTTCAAAAAGTTGAAAATTTTCATGAAAAGATCTCGGCTTCAAAAAAGTTGAATATTTTCATGAAAAGATTTCGGCTTCAAAAAAGTTGAAAATTTTCATGAAAAGATTTTGGTTTCAAAAAACTTGAACTTTTTCATGAAAAGATTTCTGCTTCAAAAAAGTTGAAAATTTTCATGAAAAGATTTTGGTTTCAAAAAGTTGAACATTTTCATGAAAAGATTTCGGCTTCAAAAAACTTGAACATTTTTATGAAAAGATTTCGGCTTCAAAAAACTTGAACTTTTTCATGAAAAGATTTCTGCTTCAAAAAAGTTGAAAATTTTCATGAAAAGATTTCGTTTTCAAAAAGTTGAAAATTTTCATGAAAAGATCTCGGCTTCAAAAAAGTTGAAAATTTTCATGAAAAGATTTCGGCTTCAAAAAAGTTGAAAATTTTCATGAAAAGATTTCTGCTTCAAAAAAGTTTAAAATTTTCATGAAAAGATTTCGGCTTCAAAAAAGTTGACCATTTTCATGAAAAGATTTCGGCTTCAAAAAAGTTGAAAATTTTCATGAAAAGATTTCGTTTTCAAAAAGTTGAAAATTTTCATGAAAAGATCTCGGCTTCAAAAAAGTTGAAAATTTTCATGAAAAGATTTCGGCTTCAAAAAAGTTGAAAATTTTCATGAAAAGATTTTGGTTTCAAAAAAGTTGACCATTTTCATGAAAAGATTTCGGCTTCAAAAAAGTTGAAAATTTTCATGAAAAGATTTTGGTTTCAAAAAACTTGAACTTTTTCATGAAAAGATTTCTGCTTCAAAAAAGTTGAAAATTTTCATGAAAAGACTTTGGTTTCAAAAAGTTGAAAATTTTCATGAAAAGATTTCGGCTTCAAAAAAATGGAACATTTTAATGAAAAGATTTCGGCTTCAAAAAAGTTGAACATTTTCATGAAAAGATTTCGGCTTCAAAAAAATGGAACATTTTAATGAAAAGATTTCGGCTTCAAAAAAGTTGACCATTTTCATGAAAAGATTTCGGCTTCAAAAAAGTTGAAAATTTTCATGAAAAGATTTCGTTTTCAAAAAGTTGAAAATTTTCATGAAAAGATCTCGGCTTCAAAAAAGTTGAATATTTTCATGAAAAGATTTCGGCTTCAAAAAAGTTGAAAATTTTCATGAAAAGATTTTGGTTTCAAAAAACTTGAACTTTTTCATGAAAAGATTTCTGCTTCAAAAAAGTTGAAAATTTTCATGAAAAGATTTTGGTTTCAAAAAGTTGAAAATTTTCATGAAAAGATTTCGGCTTCAAAAAAATGGAACATTTTCATGAAAAGATTTCGGCTTCAAAAAAGTTGAACATTTTCATGAAAAGATTATGGCTTCAAAAAAGTTGAAAATTTTCATGAAGTATTTCGGCTTCAAAAAAATGGAACATTTTCATGAAAAGATTTATGCTTCAAAAAAGTTGAAAATTTACATGAAAAGATTTCGACTTCAAAAAAGTCTAAGGTTTTCATGAAAAGATTTCTGCTTCAAAAAAGTTGAAAATTTTCATGAAAAGCTTTCGGCTTCAAAAAGTTGAAAATTTTCATTAAAAGATTTCGGCTTCAAAAAAGTTGACCATTTTCATGAAAAGATTTCGGCTTCAAAAAAGTTGAAAATTTTCATGAAGTATTTCGGCTTCAAAAAAATGGAACATTTTCATGAAAAGATTTCGGCTTCAAAAAAGTTTAAAATTTACATGAAAAGATTTAGACTTCAAAAAAGTCTAAGGTTTTCATGAAAAGATTTCTGCTTCAAAAAAGTTGAAAATTTTCATGAAAAGATTTCGGCTTCAAAAAAGTTGAAAATTTTCATGAAAAGATCTCGGCTTCAAAAATGTTGAACATTTACATGAAAAGATTTCGGCTTCAAAAAAATCGAAGATTTTCATGAAGTATTTCGGCTTCAAAAAAGTTGAAGATTTTCATGAAAAGATTTCGGCTTCAAAAAAGTTGAAAATGTTCATGAAGTATTTCGGCTTCAAAAAAGTCGAAGATTTTCATGAAAAGATTTCTGCTTCAAAAAAGTTGCAGATTTTCATGAAAAGATTTCGGCTTCAAAAAAGTTGAGAATTTACATGAAAAGATTTCGGCTTCAAAAAAGTTGAAAATTTTCATGAAAAGATTTTGGTTTCAAAAAGTTGAAAATTTTCATGAAAAGATTTCGGCTTCAAAAAAATGGAACATTTTAATGAAAAGATTTCGGCTTCAAAAAAGTTGAAAATTTTCATGAAAAGATTTTGGTTTCAAAAAACTTGAACTTTTTCATGAAAAGATTTCTGCTTCAAAAAAGTTGAAAATTTTCATGAAAAGATTTTGGTTTCAAAAAGTTGAAAATTTTCATGAAAAGATTTCGGCTTCAAAAAAATGGAACATTTTCATGAAAAGATTTCGGCTTCAAAAAAGTTGAACATTTTCATGAAAAGATTATGGCTTCAAAAAAGTTGAAAATTTTCATGAAGTATTTCGGCTTCAAAAAAATGGAACATTTTCATGAAAAGATTTATGCTTCAAAAAAGTTTAAAATTTACATGAAAAGATTTCGACTTCAAAAAAGTCTAAGGTTTTCATGAAAAGATTTCTGCTTCAAAAAAGTTGAAAATTTTCATGAAAAGCTTTCGGCTTCAAAAAGTTGAAAATTTTCATTAAAAGATTTCGGCTTCAAAAAAGTTGACCATTTTCATGAAAAGATTTCGGCTTCAAAAAAGTTGAAAATTTTCATGAAGTATTTCGGCTTCAAAAAAATGGAACATTTTCATGAAAAGATTTCGGCTTCAAAAAAGTTTAAAATTTACATGAAAAGATTTAGACTTCAAAAAAGTCTCAGGTTTTCATGAAAAGATTTCTGCTTCAAAAAAGTTGAAAATTTTCATGAAAAGATTTCGGCTTCAAAAAAGTTGAAAATTTTCATGAAAAGATCTCGGCTTCAAAAATGTTGAACATTTACATGAAAAGATTTCGGCTTCAAAAAAATCGAAGATTTTCATGAAGTATTTCGGCTTCAAAAAAGTTGAAGATTTTCATGAAAAGATTTCGGCTTCAAAAAAGTTGAAAATGTTCATGAAGTATTTCGGCTTCAAAAAAGTCGAAAATTTTCATGAAAAGATCTCGGCTTCAAAAAAGTTGAATATTTTCATGAAAAGATTTCGGCTTCAAAAAAGTTGAAAATTTTCATGAAAAGATTTTGGTTTCAAAAAACTTGAACTTTTTCATGAAAAGATTTCTGCTTCAAAAAAGTTGAAAATTTTCATGAAAAGATTTTGGTTTCAAAAAGTTGAACATTTTCATGAAAAGATTTCGGCTTCAAAAAACTTGAACATTTTTATGAAAAGATTTCGGCTTCAAAAAAGTTGAACTTTTTCATGAAAAGATTTCTGCTTCAAAAAAGTTGAAAATTTTCATGAAAAGATTTCGTTTTCAAAAAGTTGAAAATTTTCATGAAAAGATCTCGGCTTCAAAAAAGTTGAAAATTTTCATGAAAAGATTTCGGCTTCAAAAAAGTTGAAAATTTTCATGAAAAGATTTCTGCTTCAAAAAAGTTTAAAATTTTCATGAAAAGATTTCGGCTTCAAAAAAGTTGACCATTTTCATGAAAAGATTTCGGCTTCAAAAAAGTTGAAAATTTTCATGAAAAGATTTCGTTTTCAAAAAGTTGAAAATTTTCATGAAAAGATCTCGGCTTCAAAAAAGTTGAAAATTTTCATGAAAAGATTTCGGCTTCAAAAAAGTTGAAAATTTTCATGAAAAGATTTTGGTTTCAAAAAAGTTGACCATTTTCATGAAAAGATTTCGGCTTCAAAAAAGTTGAAAATTTTCATGAAAAGATTTTGGTTTCAAAAAACTTGAACTTTTTCATGAAAAGATTTCTGCTTCAAAAAAGTTGAAAATTTTCATGAAAAGACTTTGGTTTCAAAAAGTTGAAAATTTTCATGAAAAGATTTCGGCTTCAAAAAAATGGAACATTTTAATGAAAAGATTTCGGCTTCAAAAAAGTTGAACATTTTCATGAAAAGATTTCGGCTTCAAAAAAATGGAACATTTTAATGAAAAGATTTCGGCTTCAAAAAAGTTGACCATTTTCATGAAAAGATTTCGGCTTCAAAAAAGTTGAAAATTTTCATGAAAAGATTTCGTTTTCAAAAAGTTGAAAATTTTCATGAAAAGATCTCGGCTTCAAAAAAGTTGAATATTTTCATGAAAAGATTTCGGCTTCAAAAAAGTTGAAAATTTTCATGAAAAGATTTTGGTTTCAAAAAACTTGAACTTTTTCATGAAAAGATTTCTGCTTCAAAAAAGTTGAAAATTTTCATGAAAAGATTTTGGTTTCAAAAAGTTGAAAATTTTCATGAAAAGATTTCGGCTTCAAAAAAATGGAACATTTTCATGAAAAGATTTCGGCTTCAAAAAAGTTGATCATTTTCATGAAAAGATTATGGCTTCAAAAAAGTTGAAAATTTTCATGAAGTATTTCGGCTTCAAAAAAATGGAACATTTTCATGAAAAGATTTATGCTTCAAAAAAGTTTAAAATTTACATGAAAAGATTTCGACTTCAAAAAAGTCTAAGGTTTTCATGAAAAGATTTCTGCTTCAAAAAAGTTGAAAATTTTCATGAAAAGCTTTCGGCTTCAAAAAGTTGAAAATTTTCATTAAAAGATTTCGGCTTCAAAAAAGTTGACCATTTTCATGAAAAGATTTCGGCTTCAAAAAAGTTGAAAATTTTCATGAAGTATTTCGGCTTCAAAAAAATGGAACATTTTCATGAAAAGATTTCGGCTTCAAAAAAGTTTAAAATTTACATGAAAAGATTTAGACTTCAAAAAAGTCTAAGGTTTTCATGAAAAGATTTCTGCTTCAAAAAAGTTGAAAATTTTCATGAAAAGATTTCGGCTTCAAAAAAGTTGAAAATTTTCATGAAAAGATCTCGGCTTCAAAAATGTTGAACATTTACATGAAAAGATTTCGGCTTCAAAAAAATCGAAGATTTTCATGAAGTATTTCGGCTTCAAAAAAGTTGAAGATTTTCATGAAAAGATTTCGGCTTCAAAAAAGTTGAAAATGTTCATGAAGTATTTCGGCTTCAAAAAAGTCGAAGATTTTCATGAAAAGATTTCTGCTTCAAAAAAGTTGCAGATTTTCATGAAAAGATTTCGGCTTCAAAAAAGTTGAGAATTTACATGAAAAGATTTCGGCTTCAAAAAAGTTGAAAATTTTCATGAAAAGATTTTGGTTTCAAAAAGTTGAAAATTTTCATGAAAAGATTTCGGCTTCAAAAAAATGGAACATTTTAATGAAAAGATTTCGGCTTCAAAAAAGTTGAAAATTTTCATGAAAAGATTTTGGTTTCAAAAAACTTGAACTTTTTCATGAAAAGATTTCTGCTTCAAAAAAATCGAAGATTTTCATGAAGTATTTCGGCTTCAAAAAAGTTGAAGATTTTCATGAAAAGATTTCGGCTTCAAAAAAGTTGAAAATGTTCATGAAGTATTTCGGCTTCAAAAAAGTCGAAGATTTTCATGAAAAGATTTCTGCTTCAAAAAAGTTGCAGATTTTCATGAAAAGATTTCGGCTTCAAAAAAGTTGAGAATTTACATGAAAAGATTTCGGCTTCAAAAAAGTTGAAAATTTTCATGAAAAGATTTAGGCTTCAAAAAAGTTGAAAATTTTCATGAAGTATTTCGGCTTCAAAAAAATCGAAGATTTTCATGAAGTATTTCGGCTTCAAAAAAGTCGAAGATTTTCATGAAAAGATTTCTGCTTCAAAAAAGTCGCAGATTTTCATGAAAAGATTTCGGCTTCAAAAAAGTTGAAAATTTACATGAAAAGTTTTCGGCTTCAAAAAAGTTGAAAATGTTCATGAAGTATTTCGGCTTCAAAAAAGTTGAAGATTTTTATGACAGGATTTTGGCTTCAAAAAAGTGTAAAATTTTCATGAAAAGATTTCGGCTTCAAAAAAGTTGAAAATTTTCATGAAGTATTTCGGCATCAAAAAAGTTGAAAATTTTCATGAAAAGATTTTGGCTTCAAAAAAGTTGAAAATTTTCATGAAGTTTTTCGGCTTCAAAAAAGTTGAAAATTTACATGAAAAGATTTCGGCTTCAAAAAAGTTGAAAATTTTCATGAAAAGATTTAGGCTTCAAAAAAGTTGAAAATTTTCATGAAGTATTTCGGCTTCAAAAAAATCGAAGATTTTCATGAAAAGATTTCGGCTTCAAAAACGTTGAAAAATTTCATGAAAAGATTTAGGCTTCAAAAAAGTTGAAAATTTTCATGAAGTATTTCGGCTTCAAAAAAATCGAAGATTTTCATGAAAAGATTTCGGCTTCAAAAAAGTTGAAAATTTTCATGAAAAGATTTCGGCTTCAAAAAAGTTGAAAATTTTCATGAACTATTTCGGCATCAAAAAAGTTGAAAACATTCGTGAAGTATTTCGGCTTCAAAAAAGTTGAAAATTTTCATGAAAAGATCTCGGCTTCAAAAATGTTGAACATTTTCATGAAAAGATTTCGGCTTCAAAAAAGTTGAAAATTTTCATGAAAAGATTTCGGCTTCAAAAAAGTTGAAAATTTTCATGAACTATTTCGGCATCAAAAAAGTTGAAAACATTCGTGAAGTATTTCGGCTTCAAAAAAGTTTAAAATTTTCATGAAAAGATTTCGGCTTCAAAAAGTTGAACATTTTCATGAAGTATTTCGGCTTGAAAAAAGTTGAAAATTTACATTAAAAGATTTCGGCTTCAAAAAAGTTGAAAATTTTCATGAAAAGATTTCTACTTCAAAAAGTTGAAAATTTTCATGAAAAGATTTCGGCTTCAAAAAAGTTGAAGATTTTCATGAAAAGATTTCGGCTTCAAAAAAGTTGACCATTTTCATGAAAAGATTTCGGCTTCAAAAAAGTTGAAAATTTTCATGAAACGATTTCGTTTTCAAAAAGTTGAAAATTTTCATGAAAAGATCTCGGCTTCAAAAAACTTGAACTTTTTCATGAAAAGATTTCGGCTTCAAAAAACTTGAACTTTTTCATGAAAAGATTTTGGTTTCAAAAAAGTTGACCATTTTCATGAAAAGATTTCGGCTTCAAAAAAGTTGAAAATTTTCATGAAGTATTTCAGCTTCAAAAAACTTGAACATTTTCATGAAAAGATTTCGGCTTCAAAAAACTTGAACTTTTTCATGAAAAGATTTCTGCTTCAAAAAAGTTGAAAATTTTCATGAAAAGATTTCGGCTTCAAAAAGGTTGAAAACTTTCATGAACTATTTCGACTTCAAAAAAGTCGAAGATTTTCATGAAAAGATTTCGGCTTCAAAAAAGTTGAAAATTTTCATGAAGTATTTCGGCTGCAAAAAAGTCTAAAATTTTCATGAAAAGATTTATGCTTCAAAAAAGATGAAAATTTTCATGAAAAGATTTCGGCTTCAAAAAGTTGAAAATTTTCATGAAAAGATTTCGGCTTCAAAAAAGTTGACCATTTTCATGAAAAGATTTCAGCTTCAAAAAAGTTGAAAATTTTCATGAAAAGATTTCGGTTTCAAAAAGTTGAAAATTTTCATGAAAAGATTTCTGCTTCAAAAAAGTTCAACATTTTCATGAAAAGATTTCGGCTTCAAAAAAGTTGAACATTTTCATGAAAAGATTTCTGCTTCAAAAAAGTTGATAATTTACATGAAAAGATTTCGACTTCAAAGAAGTCTAAGATTTTCATGAAAAGATTTCGGCTTCAAAAAAGTTGACCATTTTCATGAAAAGATTTCGGCTTCAAAAAAGTTGAACATTTTCATGAAGTATTTCGGCTTGAAAAAAGTTGAAAATTTACATTAAAAGATTTCGGCTTCAAAAAAGACAAAAACTTTCATGAAGTATTTCGGCTTCAAAAAAGTTGAAAATTTTCATGAAAAGATTTCTACTTCAAAAAGTTGAAAATTTTCATGAAAAGATTTCGGCTTCAAAAAAGTTGAAGATTTTCATGAAAAGATTTCGGCTTCAAAAAAGTTGACCATTTTCATGAAAAGATTTCGGCTTCAAAAAAGTTGAAAATTTTCATGAAAAGATTTCGTTCTCAAAAAATAGAAAATTTTCATGAAAAGATCTCGGCTTCAAAAAAGTTGAATATTTTCATGAAAAGATTTCGGCTTCAAAAAAGTTGAAAATTTTCATGAAAAGATTTTGGTTTCAAAAAACTTGAACTTTTTCATGAAAAGATTTCTGCTTCAAAAAAGTTGAAAATTTTCATGAAAAGATTTTGGTTTCAAAAAGGTGAAAATTTTCATGAAAAGATTTCGGCTTCAAAAAAATGGAACATTTTCATGAAAAGATTTCGGCTTCAAAAAAGTTGAAAATTTTCATGAAAAGATTTTGGTTTCAAAAAACTTGAACTTTTTCATGAAAAGATTTCTGCTTCAAAAAAGTTGAAAATTTTCATGAAAAGATTTTGGTTTCAAAAAGGTGAAAATTTTCATGAAAAGATTTCGGCTTCAAAAAACTTGAACTTTTTCATGAAAAGATTTCTGCTTCAAAAAAGTTGAAAATTTTCATGAAAAGATTTTGGTTTCAAAAAGTTGAACATTTTCATGAAAAGATTTCGGCTTCAAAAAACTTGAACATTTTTATGAAAAGATTTCGGCTTCAAAAAACTTGAACTTTTTCATGAAAAGATTTCTGCTTCAAAAAAGTTGAAAATTTTCATGAAAAGATTTCGTTTTCAAAAAGTTGAAAATTTTCATGAAAAGATCTCGGCTTCAAAAAAGTTGAAAATTTTCATGAAAAGATTTCGGCTTCAAAAAAGTTGAAAATTTTCATGAAAAGATTTCTGCTTCAAAAAAGTTTAAAATTTTCATGAAAAGATTTCGGCTTCAAAAAAGTTGACCATTTTCATGAAAAGATTTCGGCTTCAAAAAAGTTGAAAATTTTCATGAAAAGATTTCGTTTTCAAAAAGTTGAAAATTTTCATGAAAAGATCTCGGCTTCAAAAAAGTTGAAAATTTTCATGAAAAGATTTCGGCTTCAAAAAAGTTGAAAATTTTCATGAAAAGATTTTGGTTTCAAAAAAGTTGACCATTTTCATGAAAAGATTTCGGCTTCAAAAAAGTTGAAAATTTTCATGAAAAGATTTTGGTTTCAAAAAACTTGAACTTTTTCATGAAAAGATTTCTGCTTCAAAAAAGTTGAAAATTTTCATGAAAAGATTTTGGTTTCAAAAAGTTGAAAATTTTCATGAAAAGATTTCGGCTTCAAAAAAATGGAACATTTTAATGAAAAGATTTCGGCTTCAAAAAAGTTGAACATTTTCATGAAAAGATTTCGGCTTCAAAAAAATGGAACATTTTAATGAAAAGATTTCGGCTTCAAAAAAGTTGACCATTTTCATGAAAAGATTTCGGCTTCAAAAAAGTTGAAAATTTTCATGAAAAGATTTCGTTTTCAAAAAGTTGAAAATTTTCATGAAAAGATCTCGGCTTCAAAAAAGTTGAATATTTTCATGAAAAGATTTCGGCTTCAAAAAAGTTGAAAATTTTCATGAAAAGATTTTGGTTTCAAAAAACTTGAACTTTTTCATGAAAAGATTTCTGCTTCAAAAAAGTTGAAAATTTTCATGAAAAGATTTTGGTTTCAAAAAGTTGAAAATTTTCATGAAAAGATTTCGGCTTCAAAAAAATGGAACATTTTCATGAAAAGATTTCGGCTTCAAAAAAGTTGAACATTTTCATGAAAAGATTTCGGCTTCAAAAAACTTGAACTTTTTCATGAAAAGATTTCTGCTTCAAAAAAGTTGAAAATTTTCATGAAAAGATTTCGGCTTCAAAAAAATGGAACATTTTCATGAAAAGATTTCGGCTTCAAAAAAGTTGAACATTTTCATGAAAAGATTTCGACTTCAAAAAAGTCTAAGGTTTTCATGAAAAGATTTCTGCTTCAAAAAAGTTGAAAATTTTCATGAAAAGCTTTCGGCTTCAAAAAGTTGAAAATTTTCATTAAAAGATTTCGGCTTCAAAAAAGTTGACCATTTTCATGAAAAGATTTCGGCTTCAAAAAAGTTGAAAATTTTCATGAAGTATTTCGGCTTCAAAAAAATGGAACATTTTCATGAAAAGATTTCGGCTTCAAAAAAGTTTAAAATTTACATGAAAAGATTTAGACTTCAAAAAAGTCTAAGGTTTTCATGAAAAGATTTCTGCTTCAAAAAAGTTGAAAATTTTCATGAAAAGATTTCGGCTTCAAAAAAGTTGAAAATTTTCATGAAAAGATCTCGGCTTCAAAAATGTTGAACATTTACATGAAAAGATTTCGGCTTCAAAAAAATCGAAGATTTTCATGAAGTATTTCGGCTTCAAAAAAGTTGAAGATTTTCATGAAAAGATTTCGGCTTCAAAAAAGTTGAAAATGTTCATGAAGTATTTCGGCTTCAAAAAAGTCGAAGATTTTCATGAAAAGATTTCTGCTTCAAAAAAGTTGCAGATTTTCATGAAAAGATTTCGGCTTCAAAAAAGTTGAGAATTTACATGAAAAGATTTCGGCTTCAAAAAAGTTGAAAATTTTCATGAAAAGATTTAGGCTTCAAAAAAGTTGAAAATTTTCATGAAGTATTTCGGCTTCAAAAAAATCGAAGATTTTCATGAAGTATTTCGGCTTCAAAAAAGTCGAAGATTTTCATGAAAAGATTTCTGCTTCAAAAAAGTCGCAGATTTTCATGAAAAGATTTCGGCTTCAAAAAAGTTGAAAATTTACATGAAAAGTTTTCGGCTTCAAAAAAGTTGAAAATGTTCATGAAGTATTTCGGCTTCAAAAAAGTTGAAGATTTTTATGACAGGATTTTGGCTTCAAAAAAGTGTAAAATTTTCATGAAAAGATTTCGGCTTCAAAAAAGTTGAAAATTTTCATGAAGTATTTCGGCATCAAAAAAGTTGAAAATTTTCATGAATAGATTTTGGCTTCAAAAAAGTTGAAAATTTTCATGAAGTTTTTCGGCTTCAAAAAAGTTGAAAATTTACATGAAAAGATTTCGGCTTCAAAAAAGTTGAAAATTTTCATGAACTATTTCGGCATCAAAAAAGTTGAAAACATTCGTGAAGTATTTCGGCTTCAAAAAAGTTGAAAATTTTCATGAAAAGATCTCGGCTTCAAAAATGTTGAACATTTTCATGAAAAGATTTCGGCTTCAAAAAAGTTGAAAATTTTCATGAAAAGATTTCGGCTTCAAAAAAGTTGAAAATTTTCATGAACTATTTCGGCATCAAAAAAGTTGAAAACATTCGTGAAGTATTTCGGCTTCAAAAAAGTTGAAAATTTTCATGAAAAGATCTCGGCTTCAAAAATGTTGAACATTTTCATGAAAAGATTTCGGCTTCAAAAAAGTTGAAAATTTACATGAAAAGATTTCGGCTTCAAAAAAGTTGAAAATTTTCATGAAAAGATTTAGGCTTCAAAAAAGTTGAAAATTTTCATGAAGTATTTCGGCTTCAAAAAAATCGAAGATTTTCATGAAAAGATTTCGGCTTCAAAAACGTTGAAAAATTTCATGAAAAGATTTAGGCTTCAAAAAAGTTGAAAATTTTCATGAAGTATTTCGGCTTCAAAAAAATCGAAGATTTTCATGAAAAGATTTCGGCTTCAAAAAAGTTGAAAATTTTCATGAAAAGATTTCGGCTTCAAAAAAGTTGAAAATTTTCATGAACTATTTCGGCATCAAAAAAGTTGAAAACATTCGTGAAGTATTTCGGCTTCAAAAAAGTTGAAAATTTTCATGAAAAGATCTCGGCTTCAAAAATGTTGAACATTTTCATGAAAAGATTTCGGCTTCAAAAAAGTTGAAAATTTTCATGAAAAGATTTCGGCTTCAAAAAAGTTGAAAATTTTCATGAACTATTTCGGCATCAAAAAAGTTGAAAACATTCGTGAAGTATTTCGGCTTCAAAAAAGTTGAAAATTTTCATGAAAAGATCTCGGCTTCAAAAATGTTGAACATTTTCATGAAAAGATTTCGGCTTCAAAAAAGTTGAAAATTTTCATGAAAAGATTTCGGCTTCAAAAAAGTTGACCATTTTCATGAAAAGATTTTGGCTTCAAAAAAGTTGAAAATTTTCATGAAAAGATTTCGTTTTCAAAAAGTTGAAAATTTTCATGAAAAGATCTCGGCTTCAAAAAAGTTGAATATTTTCATGAAAAGATTTCGGCTTCAAAAAAGTTGAAAATTTTCATGAAAAGATTTTGGTTTCAAAAAACTTGAAATTTTTCATGAAAAGATTTCTGCTTCAAAAAAGTTGAAAATTTTCATGAAAAGATTTTGGTTTCAAAAAGTTGAAAATTTTCATGAAAAGATTTCGGCTTCAAAAAAATGGAACATTTTCATGAAAAGATTTCGGCTTCAAAAAAGTTGAAAATTTTCATGAAGTATTTCGGCTTCAAAAAAATGGAACATTTTCATGAAAAGACTTCGGCTTCAAAAAAGTTGAAAATTTTCATGAAGTATTTCGGCTTCAAAAAAATGGAACATTTTCATGAAAAGATTTCGGCTTCAAAAAAGTTGAAAATTTACATGAAAAGATTTCGACTTCAAAAAAGTCTAAGGTTTTCATGAAAAGATTTCTGCTTCAAAAAAGTTGAAAATTTTCATGAAAAGATTTCGGCTTCAAAAAGTAGAAAATTTTAATTAAAAGATTTCGGCTTCAAAAAAGTTGACCATTTTCATGAAAAGATTTCGGCTTCAAAAAAGTTGAAAATTTTCATGAAAAGATCTCGGCTTCAAAAATGTTGAACATTTTCATGAAAAGATTTCGGCTTCAAAAAAGTTGAAAATTTTCATGAAAAGATTTCGGCTTCAAAAAAGTTGAAAATTTTCATGAAAAGATTTTGGTTTCAAAAAACTTGAACTTTTTCATGAAAAGATTTCTGCTTCAAAAAAGTTGAAAATTTTCATGAAAAGATTTTGGTTTCAAAAAGTTGAAAATTTTCATGAAAAGATTTCGGCTTCAAAAAAATGGAACATTTTCATGAAAAGATTTCGGCTTCAAAAAAGTTGAAAATTTTCATGAAGTATTTCGGCTTCAAAAAAATGGAACATTTTCATGAAAAGACTTCGGCTTCAAAAAAGTTGACCATTTTCATGAAAAGATTTCGGCTTCAAAAAAGTTGAAAATTTTCATGAAAAGATCTCGGCTTCAAAAATGTTGAACATTTTCATGAAAAGATTTCGGCTTCAAAGAAGTTGAAAATTTTCATGAAAAGATTTCGGCTTCAAAAAAGTTGAAAATTTTCATGAAAAGATATTGGTTTCAAAAAGTTGAAAATTTTCATGAAAAGATTTCGGCTTCAAAAAAGTTGACCATTTTCATGAAAAGATTTCGGCTTCAAAAAAGTTGAAAATTTTCATGAAAAGATTTTGGTTTCAAAAAAGTTGACCATTTTCATGAAAAGATTTCGGCTTCAAAAAAGTTGAAAATTTTCATGAAGTATTTCAGCTTCAAAAAACTTGAACATTTTCATGAAAAGATTTCGGCTTCAAAAAACTTGAACTTTTTCATGAAAAGATTTCTGCTTCAAAAAAGTTGAAAATTTTCATGAAAAGATTTTGGTTTCAAAAAAGTTGACCATTTTCATGAAAAGATTTCGGCTTCAAAAAAGTTGAAAATTTTCATGAAGTATTTCAGCTTCAAAAAACTTGAACATTTTCATGAAAAGATTTCGGCTTCAAAAAACTTGAACTTTTTCATGAAAAGATTTCTGCTTCAAAAAAGTTGAAAATTTTCATGAAAAGATTTTGGTTTCAAAAAGTTGAACATTTTCATGAAAAGATTTCTGCTTCAAAAAAGTTTAAAATTTTCATGAAAAGATTTATGCTTCAAAAAAGTTGAACATTTTCATGAAGTATTTCGGCTTGAAAAAAGTTGAAAATTTACATTAAAAGATTTCGGCTTCAAAAAAGTTGAAAATTTTCGTGAAAAGATTTCTACTTCAAAAAGTTGAAAATTTTCATGAAAAGATTTCGGCTTCAAAAAAGTTGAAAATTTTCATGAAAAGATTTTGGTTTCAAAAAAGTTGACCATTTTCATGAAAAGATTTCGGCTTCAAAAAAGTTGAACATTTTCATGAAAAGATTTCGGCTTCAAAAAACTTGAACTTTTTCATGAAAAGATTTCTGCTTCAAAAAAGTTGAAAATTTTCATGAAAAGATTTTGGTTTCAAAAAGTGTAAAATTTTCATGAAAAGATTTCGGCTTCAAAAAATTTGAAAATTTTCATGAAGTATTTCGGCTTCAAAAAAATGGAACATTTTCATGAAAAGATTTCGGCTTCAAAAAAGTTGAACATTTTCATGAAAAGATTTCGGCTTCAAAAAAGTTGAACATTTTCATGAAAAGATTTCAGCTTCAAAAAGGTTGAAAATTTCATGAACTATTTCGACTTCAAAAAAGTCGAAGATTTTCATGAAAAGATTTCGGCTTCAAAAAAGTTGAAAATTTTCATGAAGTATTTCGGCTGCAAAAAAGTCTAAAATTTTCATGAAAAGATTTATGCTTCAAAAAAGATGAAAATTTTCATGAAAAGATTTCGGCTTCAAAAAGTTGAAAATTTTCATGAAAAGATTTCGGCTTCAAAAATGTTGAACATTTTCATGAAAAGATTTCAGCTTCAAAAAAGTTGAAAATTTTCATGAAAAGATTTCGGTTTCAAAAAGTTGAAAATTTTCATGAAAAGATTTCTGCTTCAAAAAAGTTCAACATTTTCATGAAAAGATTTCGGCTTCAAAAAAGTTGAACATTTTCATGAAAAGATTTCTGCTTCAAAAAAGTTGAAAATTTTCATGAAAAGATTTCGACTTCAAAAAAGTCTAAGATTTTCATGAAAAGATTTCGGCTTCAAAAAAGTTGACCATTTTCATGAAAAGATTTCGGCTTCAAAAAAGTTGAACATTTTCATGAAGTATTTCGGCTTGAAAAAAGTTGAAAATTTACATTAAAAGATTTCGGCTTCAAAAAAGTCAAAAACTTTCATGAACTATTTCGGCTTCAAAAAAGTTGAAAATTTTCATGAAAAGATTTCTACTTCAAAAAGTTGAAAATTTTCATGAAAAGATTTCGGCTTCAAAAAAGTTGAAAATTTTCATGAAAAGATTTCGGCTTCAAAAAAGTTGACCATTTTCATGAAAAGATTTCGGCTTCAAAAAAGTTGAAAATTTTCATGAAAAGATTTCGTTTTCAAAAAGTTGAAAATTTTCATGAAAAGATCTCGGCTTCAAAAAAGTTGAATATTTTCATGAAAAGATTTCGGCTTCAAAAAAGTTGAAAATTTTCATGAAAAGATTTTGGTTTCAAAAAACTTGAACTTTTTCATGAAAAGATTTCTGCTTCAAAAAAGTTGAAAATTTTCATGAAAAGATTTTGGTTTCAAAAAGTTGAAAATTTTCATGAAAAGATTTCGGCTTCAAGAAAATGGAACATTTTCATGAAAAGATTTCGGCTTCAAAAAAGTTGAACATTTTCATGAAAAGATTTCGGCTTCAAAAAAGTTGAACATTTTCATGAAAAGATTTCGGCTTCAAAAAAGTTGAAAATTTTCATGAAAAGATTTCGGCTTCAAAAAAATGGAACATTTTCATGAAAAGATTTCGGCTTCAAAAAAGTTGAAAATTTTCATGAAAAGATTTCGGCTTCAAAAAAATGGAACATTTTCATGAAAAGATTTTGGCTTCAAAAAAGTTGAACATTTTCATGAAAAGATTTCGGCTTCAAAAAAATGGAACATTTTCATGAAAAGATTTCGGCTTCAAAAAAGTTTAAAATTTACATGAAAAGATTTCGACTTCAAAAAAGTCTAAGGTTTTCATGAAAAGATTTCTGCTTCAAAAAAGTTGAAAATTTTCATGAAAAGATTTCAGCTTCAAAAAGTTGAAAATTTTCATTAAAAGATTTCGGCTTCAAAAAAGTTGACCATTTTCATGAAAAGATTTCGGCTTCAAAAAAGTTGAAAATTTTCATGAAAAGATCTCGGCTTCAAAAATGTTGAACATTTTCATGAAAAGATTTCGGCTTCAAAAAAGTTGAAAATTTTCATGAAAAGATTTCGGCTTCAAAAAAGTTGAAAATTTTCATGAAAAGATTTTGGTTTCAAAAAGTTGAAAATTTTCATGAAAAGATTTCGGCTTCAAAAAAATGGAACATTTTCATGAAAAGATTTCGGCTTCAAAAAAGTTGAACATTTTCATGAAAAGATTTCGTCTTCAAAAAACTTGAACTTTTTCATGAAAAGATTTCTGCTTCAAAAAAGTTGAAAATTTTCATGAAAAGATTTTGGTTTCAAAAAGTTGAAAATTTTCATGAAAAGATTTCGGCTTCAAAAAAATGGAACATTTTCATGAAAAGATTTCGGCTTCAAAAAAGTTGAACATTTTCATGAAAAGATTTCGGCTTCAAAAAAGTTGAAAATTTTCATGAAGTATTTCGGCTTCAAAAAAATGGAACATTTTCATGAAAAGATTTCGGCTTCAAAAAAGTTTAAAATTTACATGAAAAGATTTCGACTTCAAAAAAGTCTAAGGTTTTCATGAAAAGATTTCTGCTTCAAAAAAGTTGAAAATTTTCATGAAAAGATTTCGGCTTCAAAAAAGTTGAAAATTTTCATGAAAAGATCTCGGCTTCAAAAATGTTGAACATTTACATGAAAAGATTTCGGCTTCAAAAAAATCGAAGATTTTCATGAAGTATTTCGGCTTCAAAAAAGTTGAAGATTTTCATGAAAAGATTTTGGCTTCAAAAAAGTTGAAAATGTTCATGAAGTATTTCGGCTTCAAAAAAGTCGAAGATTTTCATGAAAAGATTTCTGCTTCAAAAAAGTCGCAGATTTTCATGAAAAGATTTCGGCTTCAAAAAAGTTGAAAATTTACATGAAAAGTTTTCGGCTTCAAAAAAGTTGAAAATGTTCATGAAGTATTTCGGCTTCAAAAAAGTTGAAGATTTTTATGACAGGATTTTGGCTTCAAAAAAGTGTAAAATTTTCATGAAAAGATTTCGGCTTCAAAAAAGTTGAAAATTTTCATGAAGTATTTCGGCATCAAAAAAGTTGAAAATTTTCATGAAAAGATTTTGGCTTCAAAAAAGTTGAAAATTTTCATGAAGTTTTTCGGCTTCAAAAAAGTTGAAAATTTACATGAAAAGATTTCGGCTTCAAAAAAGTTGAAAATTTTCATGAAAAGATTTAGGCTTCAAAAAAGTTGAAAATTTTCATGAAGTATTTCGGCTTCAAAAAAATCGAAGATTTTCATGAAAAGATTTCGGCTTCAAAAACGTTGAAAATTTTCATGAAAAGATTTAGGCTTCAAAAAAGTTGAAAATTTTCATGAACTATTTCGGCATCAAAAAAGTTGAAAACATTCGTGAAGTATTTCGGCTTTAAAAAAGTTGAAAACTTTCATGAGGTATTTCGGCTTCAAAAAAGTTGAAAATTTACATGAAAAGATTTTGGCTTCAAAAAAGTTGAAAATTTACATGAAAAGATTTCGGCTTCAAAAACGTTGAAAATTTTCATGAACTATTTCGGCTTCAAAAAAGTTGAAAATTTACATGAAAAGATTTCTGCTTCAAAAAAGTCGCAGATTTTCATGAAAAGATTTCGGCTTCAAAAAAGTTGAATTTTACATGAAAAGTTTTCTGCTTCAAAAAAGTTTAAAATGTTCATGAAGTATTTCGGCTTCAAAAAAGTCGAAGATTTTCATGAAAAGATTTCTGCTTCAAAAAAGTTGAAAATTTTCATGAAAAGATTTCGGCTTCAAAAAAGTTGAACATTTTCATGAAAAGATTTCGGCTTCAAAAAAGTTGAAAATTTTCATGAAGTATTTCGGCTTCAAAAAAATGGAACATTTTCATGAAAAGATTTCGGCTTCAAAAAAGTTTAAAATTTACATGAAAAGATTTCGACTTCAAAAAAGTCTAAGGTTTTCATGAAAAGATTTCTGCTTCAAAAAAGTTGAAAATTTTCATGAAAAGATTTCGGCTTCAAAAAAGTTGAAAATTTTCATGAAAAGATCTCGGCTTCAAAAATGTTGAACATTTACATGAAAAGATTTCGGCTTCAAAAAAATCGAAGATTTTCATGAAGTATTTCGGCTTCAAAAAAGTTGAAGATTTTCATGAAAAGATTTCGGCTTCAAAAAAGTTGAAAATGCTCATGAAGTATTTCGGCTTCAAAAAAGTCGAAGATTTTCATGAAAAGATTTCTGCTTCAAAAAAGTTGCAGATTTTCATGAAAAGATTTCGGCTTCAAAAAAGTTGAGAATTTACATGAAAAGATTTCGGCTTCAAAAAAGTTGAAAATTTTCATGAAAAGATTTAGGCTTCAAAAAAGTTGAAAATTTTCATGAAGTATTTCGGCTTCAAAAAAATCGAAGATTTTCATGAAGTATTTCGGCTTCAAAAAAGTCGAAGATTTTCATGAAAAGATTTCTGCTTCAAAAAAGTCGCAGATTTTCATGAAAAGATTTCGGCTTCAAAAAAGTTGAAAATTTACATGAAAAGTTTTCGGCTTCAAAAAAGTTGAAAATGTTCATGAAGTATTTCGGCTTCAAAAAAGTTGAAGATTTTTATGACAGGATTTTGGCTTCAAAAAAGTGTAAAATTTTCATGAAAAGATTTCGGCTTCAAAAAAGTTGAAAATTTTCATGAAGTATTTCGGCATCAAAAAAGTTGAAAATTTTCATGAAAAGATTTTGGCTTCAAAAAAGTTGAAAATTTTCATGAAGTTTTTCGGCTTCAAAAAAGTTGAAAATTTACATGAAAAGATTTCGGCTTCAAAAAAGTTGAAAATTTTCATAAAAAGATTTAGGCTTCAAAAAAGTTGAAAATTTTCATGAAGTATTTCGGCTTCAAAAAAATCGAAGATTTTCATGAAAAGATTTCGGCTTCAAAAACGTTGAAAATTTTCATGAAAAGATTTAGGCTTCAAAAAAGTTGAAAATTTTCATGAAGTATTTCGGCTTCAAAAAAATCGAAGATTTTCATGAAAAGATTTCGGCTTCAAAAAAGTTGAAAATTTACATGAAAAGATTTTGGCTTCAAAAAAGTTGAAAATTTACATGAAAAGATTTCGGCTTCAAAAACGTTGAAAATTTTCATGAACTATTTTGGCTTCAAAAAAGTTGAAAATTTACATGAAAAGATTTCTGCTTCAAAAAAGTCGCAGATTTTCATGAAAAGATTTCGGCTTCAAAAAAGTTGAAAATTTACATGAAAAGTTTTCTGCTTCAAAAAAGTTTAAAATGTTCATGAAGTATTTCGGCTTCAAAAAAATCGAAGATTTTCATGAAGTATTTCGGCTTCAAAAAAGTTGAAGATTTTCATGAAAAGATTTCTGCTTCAAAAAAGTTGCAGATTTTCATGAAAAGATTTCGGCTTCAAAAAAGTTGAGAATTTACATGAAAAGATTTCGGCTTCAAAAAAGTTGAAAATTTTCATGAAAAGATTTAGGCTTCAAAAAAGTTGAAAATTTTCATGAAGTATTTCGGCTTAAAAAAAATCGAAGATTTTCATGAAGTATTTCGGCTTCAAAAAAGTCGAAGATTTTCATGAAAAGATTTCTGCTTCAAAAAAGTCGCAGATTTTCATGAAAAGATTTCGGCTTCAAAAAAGTTGAAAATTTACATGAAAAGTTTTCGGCTTCAAAAAAGTTGAAAATTTTCATGAAAAGATCTCGGCTTCAAAAATGTTGAACATTTTCATGAAAAGATTTCGGCTTCAAAAAAGTTGAAAATTTTCATGAAAAGATTTCGGCTTCAAAAAAGTTGAAAATTTACATGAAAAGTTTTCGGCTTCAAAAAAGTTGAAAATTTTCATGAAAAGATCTCGGCTTCAAAAAAGTTGACCATTTTCATGAAAAGATTTCGGCTTCAAAAAAGTTGAAAATTTTCATGAAAAGATCTCGGCTTCAAAAATGTTGAACATTTTCATGAAAAGATTTCGGCTTCAAAAAAGTTGAAAATTTTCATGAAAAGATTTCGGCTTCAAAAAAGTTGAAAATTTTCATGAAAAGATTTTGGTTTCAAAAAGTTGAAAATTTTCATGAAAAGATTTCGGCTTCAAAAAAATGGAACATTTTCATGAAAAGATTTCGGCTTCAAAAAAGTTGAACATTTTCATGAAAAGATTTCGTCTTCAAAAAACTTGAACTTTTTCATGAAAAGATTTCTGCTTCAAAAAAGTTGAAAATTTTCATGAAAAGATTTTGGTTTCAAAAAGTTGAAAATTTTCATGAAAAGATTTCGGCTTCAAAAAAATGGAACATTTTCATGAAAAGATTTCGGCTTCAAAAAAGTTGAAAATTTTCATGAAAAGATTTCGGCTTCAAAAAAGTTGAAAATTTTCATGAAAAGATTTTGGTTTCAAAAAGTTGAAAATTTTCATGAAAAGATTTCGGCTTCAAAAAAATGGAACATTTTCATGAAAAGATTTCGGCTTCAAAAAAGTTGAACATTTTCATGAAAAGATTTCGTCTTCAAAAAACTTGAACTTTTTCATGAAAAGATTTCTGCTTCAAAAAAGTTGAAAATTTTCATGAAAAGATTTTGGTTTCAAAAAGTTGAAAATTTTCATGAAAAGATTTCGGCTTCAAAAAAATGGAACATTTTCATGAAAAGATTTCGGCTTCAAAAAAGTTTAAAATTTACATGAAAAGATTTCGACTTCAAAAAAGTCTAAGGTTTTCATGAAAAGATTTCTGCTTCAAAAAAGTTGAAAATTTTCATGAAAAGATTTCGGCTTCAAAAAAGTTGAAAATTTTCATGAAAAGATCTCGGCTTCAAAAATGTTGAACATTTACATGAAAAGATTTCGGCTTCAAAAAAATCGAAGATTTTCATGAAGTATTTCGGCTTCAAAAAAGTTGAAGATTTTCATGAAAAGATTTCGGCTTCAAAAAAGTTGAAAATGTTCATGAAGTATTTCGGCTTCAAAAAAGTCTAAGATTTTCATGAAGTATTTCGGCTTCAAAAAAGTCGAAGATTTTTATGACAGGATTTTGGCTTCAAAAAAAAGTAAAATTTTCATGAAAAGATTTCGGCTTCAAAAAAGTTGAAAATTTTCATGAAGTATTTCGGCATCAAAAAAGTTGAAAATTTTCATGAAAAGATTTTGGCTTCAAAAAAGTTGAAAATTTTCATGAAGTTTTTCGGCTTCAAAAAAGTTGAAAATTTACATGAAAAGACTTCGGCTTCAAAAAAGTTGAAAATTTTCATGAAAAGATTTAGGATTCAAAAAAGTTGAAAATTTTCATGAAGTATTTCTGCTTCAAAAAAATCGAAGATTTTCATGAAAAGATTTCGGCTTCAAAAACGTTGAAAATTTTCATGAAAAGATTTAGGCTTCAAAAAAGTTGAAAATTTTCATGAAGTATTTCAGCTTCAAAAAAATCGAAGATTTTCATGAAAAGATTTCGGCTTCAAAAAAGTTGAAAATTTTCATGAAAAGATTTTGGCTTCAAAAAAGTTGAAAACATTCGTGAAGTATTTCGGCTTTAAAAAAGTTGAAAACTTTCATGAAGTATTTCGGCTTCAAAAAAGTTGAAAATTTACATGAAAAGATTTTGGCTTCAAAAAAGTTGAAAATTTACATGAAAAGATTTCGGCTTCAAAAACGTTGAAAATTTTCATGAACTATTTCGGCTTCAAAAAAGTTGAAAATTTTCATGAACTATTTCGGCATCAAAAAAGTTGAAAATTTTCATGAAAAGATTTAGGCTTCAAAAAAGTTGAAAATTTTCATGAAGTATTTCGGCTTCAAAAAAATCGAAGATTTTCATGAAAAGATTTCGGCTTCAAAAAAGTCGAAGATTTTCATGAAAAGATTTCTGCTTCAAAAAAGTTGCAGATTTTCATGAAAAGATTTCGGCTTCAAAAAAGTTGAGAATTTACATGAAAAGATTTCGGCTTCAAAAAAGTTGAAAATTTTCATGAAAAGATTTAGGCTTCAAAAAAGTTGAAAATTTTCATGAAGTATTTCGGCTTCAAAAAAATCGAAGATTTTCATGAAGTATTTCGGCTTCAAAAAAGTCGAAGATTTTCATGAAAAGATTTCTGCTTCAAAAAAGTCGCAGATTTTCATGAAAAGATTTCGGCTTCAAAAAAGTTGAAAATTTACATGAAAAGTTTTCGGCTTCAAAAAAGTTGAAAGTGTTCATGAAGTATTTCGGCTTCAAAAAAGTTGAAGATTTTTATGACAGGATTTTGGCTTCAAAAAAGTGTAAAATTTTCATGAAAAGATTTCGGCTTCAAAAAAGTTGAAAATTTTCATGAAGTATTTCGGCATCAAAAAAGTTGAAAATTTTCATGAAAAGATTTTGGCTTCAAAAAAGTTGAAAATTTTCATGAAGTTTTTCGGCTTCAAAAAAGTTGAAAATTTACATGAAAAGATTTCGGCTTCAAAAAAGTTGAAAATTTTCATGAAGTATTTCGACATCAAAAAAGTTGAAAATTTTCATGAAAAGATTTCGGCTTCAAAAAAGTTGAAAATTTTCATGAAGTTTTTCGGCTTCAAAAAAGTTGAAAATTTACATGAAAAGATTTCGGCTTCAAAAAAGTTGAAAATTTTCATGAAAAGATTTAGGCTTCAAAAAAGTTGAAAATTTTCATGAACTATTTCGGCTTCAAAAAAGTTGAAAATTTACATGAAAAGATTTCGGCTTCAAAAAAGTCGCAGATTTTCATGAAAAGATTTCGGCTTCAAAAAAGTTGAAAATTTACATGAAAAGTTTTCTGCTTCAAAAAAGTTTAAAATGTTCATGAAGTATTTCGGCTTCAAAAAAGTCGAAGATTTTCATGAAAAGATTTCTGCTTCAAAAAAGTTGAAAATTTTCATGAAAAGATTTCGGCTTCAAAAAAGTTGAAAATTTTCATGAAGTTTTTCGGCTTCAAAAAAGTTGAAAATTTTCATGAAGTATTTCGGCTTCAAAAAAATCGAAGATTTTCATGAAAAGATTTCGGCTTCAAAAAAGTTGAAAATTTTCATGAAAAGATTTCGGCTTCAAAAAAGTTGAAAATTTACATGAAAAGATTTCGGCTTCAAAAAAGTTGAAAATTTACATGAAAACATTTCGGCTTCAAAAAAGTTGAAAATTTTCATGAAAAGATCTCGGCTTCAAAAAAGTTGAAAATTTTCATGAAGTATTTCAGCTTCAAAAAACTTGAACATTTTTATGAAAAGATTTCGGCTTCAAAAAACTTGAACTTTTTCATGAAAAGATTTCTGCTTCAAAAAAGTTGATAATTTACATGAAAAGATTTCGGCTTCAAAAAAATCGAAGATTTTCATGAAGTATTTCGGCTTCAAAAAAGTTGAAGATTTTCATGAAAAGATTTCGGCTTCAAAAAAGTTGAAAATGTTCATGAAGTATTTCGGCTTCAAAAAAGTCGAAGATTTTCATGAAAAGATTTCTGCTTCAAAAAAGTTGAAAATTTTCATGAAAAGATTTAGGCTTCAAAAAAATCGAAGATTTTCATGAAGTATTTCGGCTTCAAAAAAGTCGAAGATTTTCATGAAAAGATTTCTGCTTCAAAAAAGTCGCAGATTTTCATGAAAAGATTTCGGCTTCAAAAAAGTTGAAAATTTACATGAAAAGTTTTCGGCTTCAAAAAAGTTGAAAATGTTCATGAAGTATTTCGGCTTCAAAAAAGTTGAAGATTTTTATGACAGGATTTTGGCTTCAAAAAAGTGTAAAATTTTCATGAAAAGATTTCGGCTTCAAAAAAGTTGAAAATTTACATGAAAAGATTTCGGCTTCAAAAAAGTTGAAAATTTTCATGAAAAGATTTAGGCTTCAAAAAAGTTGAAAATTTTCATGAACTATTTCGGCTTCAAAAAAGTTGAAAATTTACATGAAAAGATTTCGGCTTCAAAAAAGTCGCAGATTTTCATGAAAAGATTTCGGCTTCAAAAAAGTTGAAAATTTACATGAAAAGTTTTCTGCTTCAAAAAAGTTTAAAATGTTCATGAAGTATTTCGGCTTCAAAAAAGTCGAAGATTTTCATGAAAAGATTTCTGCTTCAAAAAAGTTGAAAATTTTCATGAAAAGATTTCGGCTTCAAAAAAGTTGAAAATTTTCATGAAGTTTTTCGGCTTCAAAAAAGTTGAAAATTTTCATGAAGTATTTCGGCTTCAAAAAAATCGAAGATTTTCATGAAAAGATTTCGGCTTCAAAAAAGTTGAAAATTTTCATGAAAAGATTTCGGCTTCAAAAAAGTTGAAAATTTACATGAAAAGATTTCGGCTTCAAAAAAGTTGAAAATTTACATGAAAACATTTCGGCTTCAAAAAAGTTGAAAATTTTCATGAAAAGATCTCGGCTTCAAAAAAGTTGAAAATTTTCATGAAGTATTTCAGCTTCAAAAAACTTGAACATTTTTATGAAAAGATTTCGGCTTCAAAAAACTTGAACTTTTTCATGAAAAGATTTCTGCTTCAAAAAAGTTGATAATTTACATGAAAAGATTTCGGCTTCAAAAAAATCGAAGATTTTCATGAAGTATTTCGGCTTCAAAAAAGTTGAAGATTTTCATGAAAAGATTTCGGCTTCAAAAAAGTTGAAAATGTTCATGAAGTATTTCGGCTTCAAAAAAGTCGAAGATTTTCATGAAAAGATTTCTGCTTCAAAAAAGTTGAAAATTTTCATGAAAAGATTTAGGCTTCAAAAAAATCGAAGATTTTCATGAAGTATTTCGGCTTCAAAAAAGTCGAAGATTTTCATGAAAAGATTTCTGCTTCAAAAAAGTCGCAGATTTTCATGAAAAGATTTCGGCTTCAAAAAAGTTGAAAATTTACATGAAAAGTTTTCGGCTTCAAAAAAGTTGAAAATGTTCATGAAGTATTTCGGCTTCAAAAAAGTTGAAGATTTTTATGACAGGATTTTGGCTTCAAAAAAGTGTAAAATTTTCATGAAAAGATTTCGGCTTCAAAAAAGTTGAAAATTTTCATGAAGTTTTTCGGCTTCAAAAAAGTTGAAAATTTACATGAAAAGATTTCGGCTTCAAAAAAGTTGAAAATTTTCATGAAAAGATTTAGGCTTCAAAAAAGTTGAAAATTTTCATGAAGTATTTCGGCTTCAAAAAAATCGAAGATTTTCATGAAAAGATTTCGGCTTCAAAAACGTTGAAAATTTTCATGAAAAGATTTAGGCTTCAAAAAAGTTGAAAATTTTCATGAAGTATTTCGGCTTCAAAAAAATCGAAGATTTTCATGAAAAGATTTCGGCTTCAAAAAAGTTGAAAATTTTCATGAAAAGATTTCGGCTTCAAAAAAGTTGAAAATTTTCATGAACTATTTCGGCATCAAAAAAGTTGAAAACATTCGTGAAGTATTTCGGCTTTAAAAAAGTTGAAAACTTTCATGAGGTATTTCGGCTTCAAAAAAGTTGAAAATTTACATGAAAAGATTTTGGCTTCAAAAAAGTTGAAAATTTACATGAAAAGATTTCGGCTTCAAAAACGTTGAAAATTTTCATGAACTATTTCGGCTTCAAAAAAGTTGAAAATTTACATGAAAAGATTTCTGCTTCAAAAAAGTTGAAAATTTACATGAAAAGATTTCTGCTTCAAAAAAGTCGCAGATTTTCATGAAAAGATTTCGGCTTCAAAAAAGTTGAAAATTTACATGAAAAGTTTTCTGCTTCAAAAAAGTTTAAAATGTTCATGAAGTATTTCGGCTTCAAAAAAGTCGAAGATTTTCATGAAAAGATTTCTGCTTCAAAAAAGTTGAAAATTTTCATGAAAAGATTTCGGCTTCAAAAAAGTTGAAAATTTTCATGAAGTTTTTCGGCTTCAAAAAAGTTGAAAATTTTCATGAAGTACTTCGGCTTCAAAAAAATCGAAGATTTTCATGAAAAGATTTCGGCTTCAAAAAAGTTGAAAATTTTCATGAAAAGATTTCGGCTTCAAAAAAGTTGAAAATTTTCATGAAAAGATCTCGGCTTCAAAAAAGTTGAAAATTTTCATGAAAAGTTTTCGGCTTCAAAAAAGTTGAAAATGTTCATGAAGTATTTCGGCTTCAAAAAAGTTGAAAATTTAAATCAAAAGATTTCGGCTTCAAAAGATATGAAGATTTTCATGAAGTATTTCGGCTTCAAAAAAATCGAAGATTTTCATGAAAAGATTTCGGCTTCAAAAAAGTTGAAAATTTTCATGAAAAGATTTCGGCTTCAAAAAAGTTGAAAATTTACATGAAAAGATTTCGGCTTCAAAAAAGTTGAAAATTTTCATGAAAAGATTTCGGCTTCAAAAAAGTTGAAAATTTTCATGAACTATTTCGGCATCAAAAAAGTTGAAAATTTTCATGAAAAGATTTAGGCTTCAAAAAAGTTGAAAATTTTCATGAAGTATTTCGGCTTCAAAAAAATCGAAGATTTTCATGAAAAGATTTCGGCTTCAAAAAAGTTGAAAATTTTCATGAAAAGATTTCGGCTTCAAAAAAGTTGAAAATTTACATGAAAAGATTTCGGCTTCAAAAAAGTCTAAGATTTTCTTGAAAAGATTTCTGCTTCAAAAAAGTTGAAAATTTTCATGAAGTATTTCGGCTTCAAAAAAATCGAAGATTTTCATGAAGTATTTCGGCTTCAAAAAAGTTGAAGATTTTCATGAAAAGATTTCGGCTTCAAAAAAGTTGAAAATGTTCATGAAGTATTTCGGCTTCAAAAAAGTCGAAGATTTTCATGAAAAGATTTCTGCTTCAAAAAAGTTGCAGATTTTCATGAAAAGATTTCGGCTTCAAAAAAGTTGAGAATTTACATGAAAAGATTTCGGCTTCAAAAAAGTTGAAAATTTTCATGAAAAGATTTAGGCTTCAAAAAAGTTGAAAATTTTCATGAAGTATTTCGGCTTCAAAAAAATCGAAGATTTTCATGAAGTATTTCGGCTTCAAAAAAGTCGAAGATTTTCATGAAAAGATTTCTGCTTCAAAAAAGTCGCAGATTTTCATGAAAAGATTTCGGCTTCAAAAAAGTTGAAAATTTACATGAAAAGTTTTCGGCTTCAAAAAAGTTGAAAATGTTCATGAAGTATTTCGGCTTCAAAAAAGTTGAAGATTTTTATGACAGGATTTTGGCTTCAAAAAAGTGTAAAATTTTCATGAAAAGATTTCGGCTTCAAAAAAGTTGAAAATTTTCATGAAGTATTTCGGCATCAAAAAAGTTGAAAATTTTCATGAAAAGATTTTGGCTTCAAAAAAGTTGAAAATTTTCATGAAGTTTTTCGGCTTCAAAAAAGTTGAAAATTTACATGAAAAGATTTCGGCTTCAAAAAAGTTGAAAATTTTCATGAAGTATTTCGGCATCAAAAAAGTTGAAAATTTTCATGAAAAGATTTCTGCTTCAAAAAAGTTGAAAATTTTCATGAAGTTTTTCGGCTTCAAAAAAGTTGAAAATTTACATGAAAAGATTTCGGCTTCAAAAAAGTTGAAAATTTTCATGAAAAGATTTAGGCTTCAAAAAAGTTGAAAATTTTCATGAAGTATTTCGGCTTCAAAAAAGTTCAAGATTTTCATGAAAAGATTTCGGCTTCAAAAACGTTGAAAATTTTCATGAAAAGATTTAGGCTTCAAAAAAGTTGAAAATTTTCATGAAGTATTTCGGCTTCAAAAAAATCGAAGATTTTCATGAAAAGATTTCGGCTTCAAAAAAGTTGAAAATTTTCATGTTAAGATTTCGGCTTCAAAAAAGTTGAAAATTTTCATGAACTATTTCGGCATCAAAAAAGTTGAAAACATTCGTGAAGTATTTCGGCTTTAAAAAAGTTGAAAACTTTCATGAGGTATTTCGGCTTCAAAAAAGTTGAAAATTTACATGAAAAGATTTCGGCTTCAAAAAAGTTGAAAATTTACATGAAAAGATTTCGGCTTCAAAAACGTTGAAAATTTTCATGAAGTTTTTCGGCTTCAAAAAAGTTGAAAATTTACATGAAAAGATTTCGGCTTCAAAAAAGTTGAAAATTTTCATGAAAAGATTTAGGCTTCAAAAAAGTTGAAAATTTTCATGAAGTATTTCGGCTTCAAAAAAATCGAAGATTTTCTTGAAAAGATTTCGGCTTCAAAAACGTTGAAAATTTTCATGAAAAGATTTAGGCTTCAAAAAAGTTGAAAATTTTCATGAAGTATTTCGGCTTCAAAAAAATCGAAGATTTTCATGAAAAGATTTCGGCTTCAAAAAAGTTGAAAATTTTCATGTTAAGATTTCGGCTTCAAAAAAGTTGAAAATTTTCATGAACTATTTCGGCATCAAAAAAGTTGAAAACATTCGTGAAGTATTTCGGCTTTAAAAAAGTTGAAAACTTTCATGAGGTATTTCGGCTTCAAAAAAGTTGAAAATTTACATGAAAAGATTTCGGCTTCAAAAAAGTTGAAAATTTACATGAAAAGATTTCGGCTTCAAAAACGTTGAAAATTTTCATGAACTATTTCGGCTTCAAAAAAGTTGAAAATTTACATGAAAAGATTTCTGCTTCAAAAAAGTCGCAGATTTTCATGAAAAGATTTCGGCTTCAAAAAAGTTGAAAATTTACATGAAAAGTTTTCGGCTTCAAAAAAGTTTAAAATGTTCATGAAGTATTTCGGCTTCAAAAAAGTCGAAGATTTTCATGAAAAGATTTCTGCTTCAAAAAAGTTGAAAATTTTCATGAAAAGATTTCAGCTTCAAAAAAGTTGAAAATTTTTATGAAGTTTTTCGGCTTCAAAAAAGTTGAAAATTTTCCTGAAGTATTTCGGCTTCAAAAAAATCGAAGATTTTCATGAAAAGATTTCGGCTTCAAAAAAGTTGAAAATTTTCATGAAAAGATTTCGGCTTCAAAAAAGTTGAAAATTTTCATGAACTATTTCGGCATCAAAAAAGTTGAAAACATTCGTGAAGTATTTCGGCTTTAAAAAAGTTGAAAACTTTCATGAAGTATTTCGGCTTCAAAAAAGTTGAAAATTTACATGAAAAGATTTTGGCTTCAAAAAAGTTGAAAATTTACATGAAAAGATTTCGGCTTCAAAAACGTTGAAAATTTTCATGAACTATTTCGGCTTCAAAAAAGTTGAAAATTTACATGAAAAGATTTCTGCTTCAAAAAAGTCGCAGATTTTCATGAAAAGATTTCGGCTTCAAAAAAGTTGAAAATTTACATGAAAAGTTTTCTGCTTCAAAAAAGTTTAAAATGTTCATGAAGTATTTCGGATTCAAAAAAGTCGAAGATTTTCATGAAAAGATTTCTGCTTCAAAAAAGTTGAAAATTTTCATGAAGTTTTTCGGCTTCAAAAAAGTTGAAAATTTTCATGAAGTATTTCGGCTTCAAAAAAATCGAAGATTTTCATGAAAAGATTTCGGCTTCAAAAAAGTTGAAAATTTTCATGAAAAGATTTCGGCTTCAAAAAAGTTGAAAATTTACATGAAAAGATTTCGGCTTCAAAAAAGTTGAAAATTTTCATGAAAAGATTTCGGCTTCAAAAAAGTTGAAAATTTTCATGAAAAGATCTCGGCTTCAAAAAAGTTGAAAATTTTCATGAAAAGTTTTCGGCTTCAAAAAAGTTGAAAATGTTCATGAAGTATTTCGGCTTCAAAAAAGTTGAAAATTTACATCAAAAGATTTCGGCTTCAAAAGATATGAAGATTTTCATGAAGTATTTCGGCTTCAAAAGAGTTGAAAATTTTCATGAAAAGATTTCGGCATCAAAAAAGTTGAAAATTTACTTGAAAAGATTTTGGCTTCAAAAAAGTTGAAAATTTTCATGAAAAGATTTCTGCTTCAAAAAAGTTGAAAATTTACATGAAAAGATTTCGGCTTCAAAAAAGTTGAAAATTTTCATGAAAAGATTTCGGCTTCAAAAAAGTTGAAAATTTTCATGAACTATTTCGGCATCAAAAAAGTTGAAAATTTTCATGAAAAGATTTAGGCTTCAAAAAAGTTGAAAATTTTCATGAAGTATTTCGGCTTCAAAAAAATCGAAGATTTTCATGAAAAGATTTCGGCTTCAAAAAAGTTGAAAATTTTCATGAAAAGATTTCGGCTTCAAAAAAGTTGAAGATTTTCATGAAAAGATTTCGGCTTCAAAAAAGTTGAAGATTTTCATGAAAAGATTTCTGCTTCAAAAAAGTCGCAGATTTTCATGAAAAGATTTCGGCTTCAAAAAAGTTGAAAATTTACATGAAAAGTTTTCGGCTTCAAAAAAGTTGAAAATGTTCATGAAGTATTTCGGCTTCAAAAAAGTTGAAGATTTTTATGACAGGATTTTGGCTTCAAAAAAGTGTAAAATTTTCATGAAAAGATTTCGGCTTCAAAAAAGTTGAAAATTTTCATGAAGTATTTCGGCATCAAAAAAGTGTAAAATTTTCATGAAAAGATTTTGGCTTCAAAAAAGTTGAAAATTTTCATGAAGTTTTTCGGCTTCAAAAAAGTTGAAAATTTACATGAAAAGATTTCGGCTTCAAAAAAGTTGAAAATTTTCATGAAGTTTTTCGGCTTCATAAAAGTTGAAAATTTACATGAAAAGATTTCGGCTTCAAAAAAGTTGAAAATTTTCATGAAAAGATTTAGGCTTCAAAAAAGTTGAAAATTTTCATGAAGTATTTCGGCTTCAAAAAAATCGAAAATTTTCATGAAGTATTTCGGCTTCAAAAAAGTTGAAGATTTTCATGAAAAGATTTCGGCTTCAAAAAAGTTGAAAATGTTCATGAAGTATTTCGGCTTCAAAAAAGTCGAAGATTTTCATGAAAAGATTTCGGCTTCAAAAAAGTTGAAAATTTTCATGAAAAGATTTAGGCTTCAAAAAAGTTGAAAATTTTCATGAAGTATTTCGGCTTCAAAAAAATCGAAGATTTTCATGAAAAGATTTCGGCTTCAAAAAAGTTGAAAATTTTCATGAAAAGATTTCGGCTTCAAAAAAGTTGAAAATTTTCATGAACTATTTCGGCATCAAAAAAGTTGAAAACATTCGTGAAGTATTTCGGCATCAAAAAAGTTGAAAACTTTCATGAGGTATTTCGGCTTCAAAAAAGTTGAAAATTTACATGAAAAGATTTCGGCTTCAAAAAAGTTGAAAATTTACATGAAAAGATTTCGGCTTCAAAAACGTTGAAAATTTTCATGAACTATTTCGGCTTCAAAAAAGTTGAAAATTTACATGAAAAGATTTTGGCTTCAAAAAAGTCGCAGATTTTCATGAAAAGATTTCGGCTTCAAAAAAGTTGAAAATTTTCATGAAAAGATTTCGGCTTCAAAAAAGTTGAAAATTTTCATGAAAAGATTTCGGCTTCAAAAAAGTTGAAAATTTACATGAAAACATTTCGGCTTCAAAAAAGTTGAAAATTTTCATGAAAAGATCTCGGCTTCAAAAAAGTTGAAAATTTACATGAAAAGATTTCGGCTTCAAAAAAGTCTAAGATTTTCTTGAAAAGATTTCTGCTTCAAAAAAGTTGAAAATTTTCATGAAGTATTTCGGCTTCAAAAAAATCGAAGATTTTCATGAAGTATTTCGGCTTCAAAAAAGTTGAAGATTTTCATGAAAAGATTTCGGCTTCAAAAAAGTTGAAAATGTTCATGAAGTATTTCGGCTTCAAAAAAGTCGAAGATTTTCATGAAAAGATTTCGGCTTCAAAAACGTTGAAAATTTTCATGAAAAGATTTAGGCTTCAAAAAAGTTGAAAATTTTCATGAAGTATTTCGGCTTCAAAAAAATCGAAGATTTTCATGAAAAGATTTCGGCTTCAAAAAAGTTGAAAATTTTCATGAAAAGATTTCGGCTTCAAAAAAGTTGAAAATTTTCATGAACTATTTCGGCATCAAAAAAGTTGAAAACATTCGTGAAGTATTTCGGCTTTAAAAAAGTTGAAAACTTTCATGAGGTATTTCGGCTTCAAAAAAGTTGAAAATTTACATGAAAAGATTTCGGCTTCAAAAAAGTTGAAAATTTACATGAAAAGATTTCGGCTTCAAAAACGTTGAAAATTTTCATGAACTATTTCGGCTTCAAAAAAGTTGAAAATTTACATGAAAAGATTTTGGCTTCAAAAAAGTCGCAGATTTTCATGAAAAGATTTCGGCTTCAAAAAAGTTGAAAATTTACATGAAAAGTTTTCTGCTTCAAAAAAGTTTAAAATGTTCATGAAGTATTTCGGCTTCAAAAAAGTCGAAGATTTTCATGAAAAGATTTCTGCTTCAAAAAAGTTGAAAATTTTCATGAAAAGATTTCGGCTTCAAAAAAGTTGAAAATTTTCATGAAGTTTTTCGGCTTCAAAAAAGTTGAAAATTTTCATGAAGTATTTCGGCTTCAAAAAAGTTGAAGATTTTCATGAAAAGATTTCGGCTTCAAAAAAGTTGAAAATTTTCATGAAAAGATTTCGGCTTCAAAAAAGTTGAAAATTTACATGAAAACATTTCGGCTTCAAAAAAGTTGAAAATGTTCATGAAGTATTTCGGCTTCAAAAAAGTTGAAAATTTACATCAAAAGATTTCTGCTTCAAAAAAGTTGAAAATTTACATGAAAAGATTTCGGCTTCAAAAAAGTTGAAAATTTTCATGAAAAGATTTCGGCTTCAAAAAAGTTGAAAATTTTCATGAACTATTTCGGCATCAAAAAAGTTGAAAATTTTCATGAAAAGATTTAGGCTTCAAAAAAGTTGAAAATTTTCATGAAGTATTTCGGCTTCAAAAAAGTTTAAGATTTTCATGAAAAGATTTCGGCTTCAAAAAAGTTGAAAATTTTCATGAAAAGATTTCGGCTTCAAAAAAGTTGAAAATTTACATGAAAAGATTTCGGCTTCAAAAAAGTCTAAGATTTTCTTGAAAAGATTTCTGCTTCAAAAAAATTGAAAATTTTCATGAAGTATTTCGGCTTAAAAAAAATCGAAGATTTTCATGAAGTATTTCGGCTTCAAAAAAGTTGAAGATTTTCATGAAAAGATTTCGGCTTCAAAAAAGTTGAAAATGTTCATGAAGTTTTTCGGCTTTAAAAAAGTTGAAAACTTTCATGAAGTATTTCGGCTTCAAAAAAGTTGAAAATTTACATGAAAAGATTTTGGCTTCAAAAAAGTTGAAAATTTACATGAAAAGATTTCGGCTTCAAAAACGTTGAAAATTTTCATGAACTATTTCGGCTTCAAAAAAGTTGAAAATTTACATGAAAAGATTTCTGCTTCAAAAAAGTCGCAGATTTTCATGAAAAGATTTCGGCTTCAAAAAAGTTGAAAATTTACATGAAAAGTTTTCTGCTTCAAAAAAGTTTAAAATGTTCATGAAGTATTTCGGATTCAAAAAAGTCGAAGATTTTCATGAAAAGATTTCTGCTTCAAAAAAGTTGAAAATTTTCATGAAGTTTTTCGGCTTCAAAAAAGTTGAAAATTTTCATGAAGTATTTCGGCTTCAAAAAAATCGAAGATTTTCATGAAAAGATTTCGGCTTCAAAAAAGTTGAAAATTTTCATGAAAAGATTTCGGCTTCAAAAAAGTTGAAAATTTACATGAAAAGATTTCGGCTTCAAAAAAGTTGAAAATTTTCATGAAAAGATTTCGGCTTCAAAAAAGTTGAAAATTTTCATGAAAAGATCTCGGCTTCAAAAAAGTTGAAAATTTTCATGAAAAGTTTTCGGCTTCAAAAAAGTTGAAAATGTTCATGAAGTATTTCGGCTTCAAAAAAGTTGAAAATTTACATCAAAAGATTTCGGCTTCAAAAGATATGAAGATTTTCATGAAGTATTTCGGCTTCAAAAGAGTTGAAAATTTTCATGAAAAGATTTCGGCATCAAAAAAGTTGAAAATTTACTTGAAAAGATTTTGGCTTCAAAAAAGTTGAAAATTTTCATGAAAAGATTTCTGCTTCAAAAAAGTTGAAAATTTACATGAAAAGATTTCGGCTTCAAAAAAGTTGAAAATTTTCATGAAAAGATTTCGGCTTCAAAAAAGTTGAAAATTTTCATGAACTATTTCGGCATCAAAAAAGTTGAAAATTTTCATGAAAAGATTTAGGCTTCAAAAAAGTTGAAAATTTTCATGAAGTATTTCGGCTTCAAAAAAATCGAAGATTTTCATGAAAAGATTTCGGCTTCAAAAAAGTTGAAAATTTTCATGAAAAGATTTCGGCTTCAAAAAAGTTGAAGATTTTCATGAAAAGATTTCGGCTTCAAAAAAGTTGAAGATTTTCATGAAAAGATTTCTGCTTCAAAAAAGTCGCAGATTTTCATGAAAAGATTTCGGCTTCAAAAAAGTTGAAAATTTACATGAAAAGTTTTCGGCTTCAAAAAAGTTGAAAATGTTCATGAAGTATTTCGGCTTCAAAAAAGTTGAAGATTTTTATGACAGGATTTTGGCTTCAAAAAAGTGTAAAATTTTCATGAAAAGATTTCGGCTTCAAAAAAGTTGAAAATTTTCATGAAGTATTTCGGCATCAAAAAAGTGTAAAATTTTCATGAAAAGATTTTGGCTTCAAAAAAGTTGAAAATTTTCATGAAGTTTTTCGGCTTCAAAAAAGTTGAAAATTTACATGAAAAGATTTCGGCTTCAAAAAAGTTGAAAATTTTCATGAAGTTTTTCGGCTTCATAAAAGTTGAAAATTTACATGAAAAGATTTCGGCTTCAAAAAAGTTGAAAATTTTCATGAAAAGATTTAGGCTTCAAAAAAGTTGAAAATTTTCATGAAGTATTTCGGCTTCAAAAAAATCGAAGATTTTCATGAAGTATTTCGGCTTCAAAAAAGTTGAAGATTTTCATGAAAAGATTTCGGCTTCAAAAAAGTTGAAAATGTTCATGAAGTATTTCGGCTTCAAAAAAGTCGAAGATTTTCATGAAAAGATTTCGGCTTCAAAAAAGTTGAAAATTTTCATGAAAAGATTTAGGCTTCAAAAAAGTTGAAAATTTTCATGAAGTATTTCGGCTTCAAAAAAATCGAAGATTTTCATGAAAAGATTTCGGCTTCAAAAAAGTTGAAAATTTTCATGAAAAGATTTCGGCTTCAAAAAAGTTGAAAATTTTCATGAACTATTTCGGCATCAAAAAAGTTGAAAACATTCGTGAAGTATTTCGGCATCAAAAAAGTTGAAAACTTTCATGAGGTATTTCGGCTTCAAAAAAGTTGAAAATTTACATGAAAAGATTTCGGCTTCAAAAAAGTTGAAAATTTACATGAAAAGATTTCGGCTTCAAAAACGTTGAAAATTTTCATGAACTATTTCGGCTTCAAAAAAGTTGAAAATTTACATGAAAAGATTTTGGCTTCAAAAAAGTCGCAGATTTTCATGAAAAGATTTCGGCTTCAAAAAAGTTGAAAATTTTCATGAAAAGATTTCGGCTTCAAAAAAGTTGAAAATTTTCATGAAAAGATTTCGGCTTCAAAAAAGTTGAAAATTTACATGAAAACATTTCGGCTTCAAAAAAGTTGAAAATTTTCATGAAAAGATCTCGGCTTCAAAAAAGTTGAAAATTTACATGAAAAGATTTCGGCTTCAAAAAAGTCTAAGATTTTCTTGAAAAGATTTCTGCTTCAAAAAAGTTGAAAATTTTCATGAAGTATTTCGGCTTCAAAAAAATCGAAGATTTTCATGAAGTATTTCGGCTTCAAAAAAGTTGAAGATTTTCATGAAAAGATTTCGGCTTCAAAAAAGTTGAAAATTTTCATGAAAAGATTTCGGCTTCAAAAAAGTTGAAAATTTTCATGAACTATTTCGGCATCAAAAAAGTTGAAAACATTCGTGAAGTATTTCGGCTTTAAAAAAGTTGAAAACTTTCATGAGGTATTTCGGCTTCAAAAAAGTTGAAAATTTACATGAAAAGATTTCGGCTTCAAAAAAGTTGAAAATTTACATGAAAAGATTTCGGCTTCAAAAACGTTGAAAATTTTCATGAACTATTTCGGCTTCAAAAAAGTTGAAAATTTACATGAAAAGATTTTGGCTTCAAAAAAGTCGCAGATTTTCATGAAAAGATTTCGGCTTCAAAAAAGTTGAAAATTTACATGAAAAGTTTTCTGCTTCAAAAAAGTTTAAAATGTTCATGAAGTATTTCGGCTTCAAAAAAGTCGAAGATTTTCATGAAAAGATTTCTGCTTCAAAAAAGTTGAAAATTTTCATGAAAAGATTTCGGCTTCAAAAAAGTTGAAAATTTTCATGAAGTTTTTCGGCTTCAAAAAAGTTGAAAATTTTCATGAAGTATTTCGGCTTCAAAAAAGTTGAAGATTTTCATGAAAAGATTTCGGCTTCAAAAAAGTTGAAAATTTTCATGAAAAGATTTCGGCTTCAAAAAAGTTGAAAATTTACATGAAAACATTTCGGCTTCAAAAAAGTTGAAAATGTTCATGAAGTATTTCGGCTTCAAAAAAGTTGAAAATTTACATCAAAAGATTTCTGCTTCAAAAAAGTTGAAAATTTACATGAAAAGATTTCGGCTTCAAAAAAGTTGAAAATTTTCATGAAAAGATTTCGGCTTCAAAAAAGTTGAAAATTTTCATGAACTATTTCGGCATCAAAAAAGTTGAAAATTTTCATGAAAAGATTTAGGCTTCAAAAAAGTTGAAAATTTTCATGAAGTATTTCGGCTTCAAAAAAGTTTAAGATTTTCATGAAAAGATTTCGGCTTCAAAAAAGTTGAAAATTTTCATGAAAAGATTTCGGCTTCAAAAAAGTTGAAAATTTACATGAAAAGATTTCGGCTTCAAAAAAGTCTAAGATTTTCATGAAAAGATTTCGGCATCAAAAAAGTTGAGAATTTACATGAAAAGATTTCGGCTTCAAAAAAGTTGAAAATTTTCATGAAAAGATTTAGGCTTCAAAAAAGTTGAAAATTTTCATGAAGTATTTCGGCTTCAAAAAAATCGAAGATTTTCATGAAGTATTTCGGCTTCAAAAAAGTCGAAGATTTTCATGAAAAGATTTCTGCTTCAAAAAAGTCTCAGATTTTCATGAAAAGATTTCGGCTTCAAAAAAGTTGAAAATTTACATGAAAAGTTTTCGGCTTCAAAAAAGTTGAAAATGTTCATGAAGTATTTCGGCTTCAAAAAAGTCGAAGATTTTTATGACAGGATTTTGGCTTCAAAAAAGTGTAAAATTTTCATGAAAAGATTTCGGCTTAAAAAAAGTTGAAAATTTTCATGAAAAGATTTCGGCTTCAAAAAAGTTGAAAATTTACATGAAAAGATTTCGGCTTCAAAAAAGTTGAAAATTTACATGAAAAGATTTCGGCTTCAAAAACGTTGAAAATTTTCATGAACTATTTCGGCTTCAAAAAAGTTGAAAATTTTCATGAAAAGATTTCTGCTTCAAAAAAGTCTCAGATTTTCATGAAAAGATTTCGGCTTCAAAAAAGTTGAAAATTTACATGAAAAGTTTTCGGCTTCAAAAAAGTTGAAAATGTTCATGAAGTATTTCGGCTTCAAAAAAGTCGAAGATTTTTATGACAGGATTTTGGCTTCAAAAAAGTGTAAAATTTTCATGAAAAGATTTCGGCTTCAAAAAAGTTGAAAATTTTCATGAAAAGATTTCGGCTTCAAAAAAGTTGAAAATTTTCATGAACTATTTCGGCATCAAAAAAGTTGAAAACATTCGTGAAGTATTTCGGCTTTAAAAAAGTTGAAAACTTTCATGAGGTATTTCGGCATCAAAAAAGTTGAAAATTTACATGAAAAGATTTCGGCTTCAAAAAAGTTGAAAATTTACATGAAAAGATTTCGGCTTCAAAAACGTTGAAAATTTTCATGAACTATTTCGGCTTCAAAAAAGTTGAAAATTTACATGAAAAGATTTCTGCTTCAAAAAAGTCGCAGATTTTCATGAAAAGATTTCGGCTTCAAAAAAGTTGAAAATTTACATGAAAAGTTTTCTGCTTCAAAAAAGTTTAAAATGTTCATGAAGTATTTCGGCTTCAAAAAAGTCGAAGATTTTCATGAAAAGATTTCTGTTTCAAAAAAGTTGAAAATTTTCATGAAAAGATTTCGGCTTCAAAAAAGTTGAAAATTTTCATGAAGTTTTTCGGCTTCAAAAAAGTTGAAAATTTTCATGAAGTATTTCGGCTTCAAAAAAATCGAAGATTTTCATGAAAAGATTTCGGCTTCAAAAAAGTTGAAAATTTTCATGAAAAGATTTCGGCTTCAAAAAAGTTGAAAATTTACATGAAAAGATTTCGGCTTCAAAAAAGTTGAAAATTTACATGAAAACATTTCGGCTTCAAAAAAGTTGAAAATTTTCATGAAGTATTTCGGCTTCAAAAAAGTTGAAAATTTACATGAAAAGATTTTGGCTTCAAAAAAGTTGAAAATTTACATGAAAAGATTTCGGCTTCAAAAACGTTGAAAATTTTCATGAACTATTTCGGCTTCAAAAAAGTTGAAAATTTACATGAAAAGATTTCTGCTTCAAAAAAGTCGCAGATTTTCATGAAAAGATTTCGGCTTCAAAAAAGTTGAAAATTTACATGAAAAGTTTTTTGCTTCAAAAAAGTTTAAAATGTTCATGAAGTATTTCGGCTTCAAAAAAGTCGAAGATTTTCATGAAAAGATTTCTGCTTCAAAAAAGTTGAAAATTTTCATGAAAAGATTTCGGCTTCAAAAAAGTTGAAAATTTTCATGAAAAGATTTCGGCTTCAAAAAAGTTGAAAATTTACATGAAAAGATTTCGGCTTCAAAAAAGTTGAAAATTTACATGAAAACATTTCGGCTTCAAAAAAGTTGAAAATTTTCATGAAAAGATCTCGGCTTCAAAAAAGTTGAAAATTTTCATGAAAAGTTTTCGGCTTCAAAAAAGTTGAAAATGTTCATGAAGTATTTCGGCTTCAAAAAATTTGAAAATTTACATCAAAAGATTTCGGCTTCAAAAGATATGAAGATTTTCATGAAGTATTTCGGCTTCAAAAGAGTTGAAAATTTTCATGAAAAGATTTCGGCATCAAAAAAGTTGAAAATTTACTTGTAAAGATTTTGGCTTCAAAAAAGTTGAAAATTTTCATGAAAAGATTTCTGCTTCAAAAAAGTTGAAAATTTACATGAAAAGATTTCGGCTTCAAAAAAGTTGAAAATTTTCATGAAAAGATTTCGGCTTCAAAAAAGTTGAAAATTTTCATGAACTATTTCGGCATCAAAAAAGTTGAAAATTTTCATGAAAAGATTTAGGCTTCAAAAAAGTCGAAAATTTTCATGAAGTATTTCGGCTTCAAAAAAATCGAAGATTTTCATGAAAAGATTTCGGCTTCAAAAAAGTTGAAAATTTTCATGAAAAGATTTCGGCTTCAAAAAAGTTGAAAATTTACATGAAAAGATTTCGGCTTCAAAAAAGTCTAAGATTTTCTTGAAAAGATTTCTGCTTCAAAAAAGTTGAAAATGTTCATGAAGTATTTCGGCTTCAAAAAAGTCGAAGATTTTCATGAAAAGATTTCAGCTTCAAAAAAGTTGAAAATTTTCATGAACTATTTCGGCATCAAAAAAGTTGAAAATTTACATGAAAAGATTTCGGCTTCAAAAAAGTTGAAGATTTTCATGAAAAGATTTCGGCTTCAAAAAAGTTGAAAATTTTCATGAAAAGATTTCGGCTTCAAAAAAGTTGAAAATTTACATGAAAAGATTTCGGCTTCAAAAAAGTCTAAGATTTTCATGAAAAGATTTCTGCTTCAAAAAAGTTGAAAATTTTCATGAAGTATTTCGGCTTCAAAAAAGTTGAAGATTTTCATGAAAAGATTTCGGCTTCAAAAAAGTTGAAAATGTTCATGAAGTATTTCGGCTTCAAAAAAGTCGAAGATTTTCATGAAAAGATTTCATCTTCAAAAAAGTTGAAAATTTTCATGAACTATTTCGGCATCAAAAAAGTTGAAAATTTACATGAAAAGATTTCGGCTTCAAAAAAGTTGAACATTTTCATGAATTTTTTCGGCTTCAAAAAAGTTGAAAATTTACATGAAAAGATTTCGGCTTCAAAAAAATCGAAAATTTTCATGAAGTATTTCGGCTTTAAAAAAACCGAAGATTTTCATGAAGTATTTCGGCTTCAAAAAAATCGAAAATTTTCATGAAAAGATTTCGGCATCAAAAAAGTTGAAAATTTACTTGTAAAGATTTTGGCTTCAAAAAAGTTGAAAATTTTCATGAAAAGATTTCTGCTTCAAAAAAGTTGAAAATTTACATGAAAAGATTTCGGCTTCAAAAAAGTTGAAAATTTTCATGAAAAGATTTCGGCTTCAAAAAAGTTGAAAATTTTCATGAACTATTTCGGCATCAAAAAAGTTGAAAATTTTCATGAAAAGATTTAGGCTTCAAAAAAGTCGAAAATTTTCATGAAGTATTTCGGCTTCAAAAAAATCGAAGATTTTCATGAAAAGATTTCGGCTTCAAAAAAGTTGAAAATTTTCATGAAAAGATTTCGGCTTCAAAAAAGTTGAAAATTTACATGAAAAGATTTCGGCTTCAAAAAAGTCTAAGATTTTCTTGAAAAGATTTCTGCTTCAAAAAAGTTGAAAATGTTCATGAAGTATTTCGGCTTCAAAAAAGTCGAAGATTTTCATGAAAAGATTTCAGCTTCAAAAAAGTTGAAAATTTTCATGAACTATTTCGGCATCAAAAAAGTTGAAAATTTACATGAAAAGATTTCGGCTTCAAAAAAGTTGAAGATTTTCATGAAAAGATTTCGGCTTCAAAAAAGTTGAAAATTTTCATGAAAAGATTTCGGCTTCAAAAAAGTTGAAAATTTACATGAAAAGATTTCGGCTTCAAAAAAGTCTAAGATTTTCATGAAAAGATTTCTGCTTCAAAAAAGTTGAAAATTTTCATGAAGTATTTCGGCTTCAAAAAAGTTGAAGATTTTCATGAAAAGATTTCGGCTTCAAAAAAGTTGAAAATGTTCATGAAGTATTTCGGCTTCAAAAAAGTCGAAGATTTTCATGAAAAGATTTCATCTTCAAAAAAGTTGAAAATTTTCATGAACTATTTCGGCATCAAAAAAGTTGAAAATTTACATGAAAAGATTTCGGCTTCAAAAAAGTTGAACATTTTCATGAATTTTTTCGGCTTCAAAAAAGTTGAAAATTTACATGAAAAGATTTCGGCTTCAAAAAAATCGAAAATTTTCATGAAGTATTTCGGCTTTAAAAAAAACGAAGATTTTCATGAAGTATTTCGGCTTCAAAAAAATCGAAAATTTTCATGAAAAGATTTCGGCTTCAAAAAAGTTGAAAATTTTCATGAAAAGATTTCGGCTTCAAAAAAGTTGAAAATTTACATGAAAAGATTTTGGCTTCAAAAAAGTTGAACATTTTCATGAAGTTTTTCGGCTTCAAAAAAGTTGAAAATTTACATGAAAAGATTTCGGCTTCAAAAAAGTTGAAAATTTTCATGAAAAGATCTCGGCTTCAAAAAAGTTGAAAATTTTCATGAAGTATTTCGGCTTCAAAAAAATCGAAGATTTTCATGAAAAGATTTCGGCTTCAAAAAAGTTGAAAATTTTCATGAAAAGATTTCGGCTTCAAAAAAGTTGAAAATTTACATGAAAAGATTTCGGCTTCAAAAAAGTCTAAGATTTTCATGAAAAGATTTCTGCTTCAAAAAAGTTGAAAATTTTCATGAAGTATTTCGGCTTCAAAAAAATCGAAGATTTTCATGAAGTATTTCGGCTTCAAAAAAGTCGAAGATTTTCATGAAAAGATTTCTGCTTCAAAAAAGTCGTAGATTTTCATGAAAAGATTTCGGCTTCAAAAAAGTTGAAAATTTACATGAAACGTTTTCGGCTTCAAAAAAGTCGAAGATTTTCATGAAAAGATTTCTGTTTCAAAAAAGTCGCAGATTTTCATGAAAAGATTTCGGCTTCAAAAAAGTTGAAAATTTACATGAAAAGTTTTCGGCTTCAAAAAAGTTGAAAACTTTCATGAAGAGATTTCGGCTTCAAAAAAGTCGAAGATTTTCATGAAAAGATTTCTGCTTCAAAAAAGTTGAAAATTTTCATGAACTATTTCGGCATCAAAAAAGTTGAAAACATTCATGAAGTATTTCGGCATCAAAAAAGTCGAAGATTTTCATGAAAAGATTTCTGCTTCAATAAAGTTGATTTTCATGAAAAGATTTCTTCTTCAAAAAAGTCTAAAATTTTCATGACAGGATTTTGGCTTTAAAAACGGTTAAAAATTTACATGAAAAGTTTTCGGCTTCAAAAAAGTTGAAAATTTTCATGAAAAGATTTCAGCTTCAAAAAAGTTGAAAATTTTCATGAAAAAATTTCGGCTTTAAAAAAGTTGAAAATTTTCATGAAGTATTTCGGCTTCGAAAAAGTCGAAGATTTATATGATGAGATTTCAGCTTCAAAAAAGTTGAAAATTTTCGCTTTGAAAAAAGTTGAAAATTTTTATGAAGTTTTTCGGCTTCAAAAAAGTTGAAAACTTTCATGAAGTATTTCGGCTTCAAAAAAGTCGAAGATTTTCATGAAAAGATTTAGGCTTCAAAAAAGTTGAAGATTTCCATGAAGTATTTCGGCTTCAAAAAAGTTGAAAATTTACATGAAAAAAAGTCGGCTTCAAAAAAGTTGAAAATTTTCATGAAGTATTTCGGCTTCAAAAAAGTCAACGATTTTCATGAAAAGATTTAGGCTTCAAAAAAGTTGAAAATTTTCATGAAAAGATTTCGGCTTCAAAAAAGTTGAAAATTTTCATGAAAAGATTTCGGCTTCAAAAAAGTTGAAAATTTTCATGAAATAATTTCATCTTCAAAACAGTTGAAAATTTTCATGACAGGATTATGGCTTTAAAAAAGTTAAGAATTTTCATGAAGTATTTCGGTTTCAAAAAGTTGAAAAAGGTCATTAAGTATTTCGGCTTCAAAAAGGTTGAAGATTTTCATGAAGTATTTCAGCTTCAAAAAAGTTGAAAATTTACATTAAAAGATTTCGGCTTCAAAAAAGTCAAACATTTTCATGAAGTATTTCGGCTTCAAAAAAGTCGACGATTTTCATGAAAAGTTTTCTGCTTCAAAAAGGTTGAAAATTTTCATGAAGTATTTCGGCTTCAAAAAAGTCAACGATTTTCATGAAAAGATTTCGGCTTCAAAAATTTGAAAATTTTCATGAAAAGATTTAGACTTCAAAAAAGTTGAAAATGTTCATGAATTTTTTCGGCTTCAAAAAAGTTGAAAATTTTCATGAAAAGATTTCTGGTTCAAAAAAGTTGAAAATTTTCATGAAGTTTTTCGGCATCAAAAAAGTTGAAAATTTACATGAAAAAATTTCGGCTTCAAAAAAGTCGAAATTTTTCATGAAGTATTTCGGCTTCAAAAAAGTCGACGATTTTCATGAAAAGATTTAGCCTTCAAAAAAGTTGAAAATTTTCATGAAGTATTTCGGCTTCAAAAAAGTCAACGATTTTCATGAAAAGATTTCTGCTTCAAAAAAGATGAAAAATTTCATGAAAAGATTTCGGCTTCAAAAAAGTTGAAAATTTTTCTTGAAAGGATTTAGAATTCAAAAAAAATTGAAAATGTTCATGAATTTTTTCGGCTTCAAAAAAGTCGAAGATTTTCATGAAAAGATTTCTGCTTCAAAAAAGTTGAAAACATTCATGAAAAGATTTCGGCTTCAAAAAAGTTGAAAATTTTCATAAAAAGATGTAGACTTCATAAAAGTTGAAAATGTTTATGAATTTTTTCGACTTCAAAAAAGTCTAAGATTTTCGTGAAAAGATTTCTGGTTCAAAAAAGTTGAAAATTTTCATGAAGTTTTTCGGCATCAAAAAAGTTGAAAATTTACATGAAAAAATTTCGGCATCAAAAAAGTTGAAAATTTTCATGAAGTATTTCGGCTTCAAAAAAGTCGACGATTTTCATGAAAAGATTTAGGCTTCAAAATAGTTGAAAATTTTCATGAAGTATTTCGGCTTCAAAAAAGTCAACAATTTTCATGAAAAGACTTCTGCTTCAAACAAGTTGAAAATTTTCATGAAAAGATTTTGGCTTCAAAAAAGTTGAAAATTTTCATGAAAAGATTTAGACTTCAAAAAAGTTGAAAATGTTCATGAATTTTTTCGACTTCAAAAAAGTCTAAGATTTTCATGAAAAGATTTTTGCTTCAAAAAAGATGAAAATTTTCATGAAAAGATTTCGGCTTCAAAAAGTTTAAAATTTTCATGAAAAGATTTCGGCTTCAAAAAAGTTGAAAATTTTCATGAACTTTTTCGGCATCAAAAAAGTTGAAAATTTTCATGAAAAGATTTAGGTTTCAAAAAAGTTGAAAATTTTCTTGAAGTATTTCGGCTTCAAAAAAGTCGACGATTTTCATGAAAAGATTTCGGCTTCAAAAAAGTTGAAAATTTTCATGAAAAGATTTCTGCTTCAAAAAAGTTGAACATTTTCATGAAGTATTTCGACTTCAAAAAAGTCGACGATTTTCATGAAAAGATTTAGGCTTCAAAAAAGTTGAAAATTTTCATGAAAAGATTTCGGCTTCAAAAAAGTTGAAAATTTTCATGAAAAGATTTAGACTTCAAAAAAGTTGAAAATGTTCATGAATTTTTTCGACTTCAAAAAAGTCTAAGATTTTCATGAAAAGATTTATGCTTCAAAAAAGATGAAAATTTTCATGAAAAGATTTCAGCTTCAAAAAAGTTGAAAAATTTCATGAAGTTTTCTGGCTTCAAAAAAGTCGAAGATTTTCATGAAAAGATTTCTGCTTCAAAAAAGTTGAAAATTTTCATTAAAAGATTTCGGCTTCAAAAAGTTGAACATTTTCATGAAAAGATTTCGGCATCAAAAAAGTTGAAAATTTTCATGAAAAGATTTCGACTGCAAGAACTTGAAAATTTTCATGAAAAGATTTCATCTTCAAAAAAGTTGAACATTTTCATGAAAAGATTTCGGCTTCAAAAAAGTTGAAAATTTTCTTGAACTATTTCGGCATCAAAAAAGTTGAAAATTTTCATGAAACGGTTTCGGCATCAAAAAAGTTGAAAATTTTCATGAAAAGATTTCGACTTCAAAAAAGTCAACGATTTTCATGAAAAGATTTCTGCTTCAAAAAAGATGAAAAATTTCATGAAAAGATTTTGGCTTCAAAAAAGTTGAAAATTTTCATGAAAGGATTTAGAATTCAAAAAAATTGAAAATGTTCATGAATTTTTTCGGCTTCAAAAAAGTCGAAGATTTTCATGAAAAGATTTCTGCTTCAAAAAAGTTGAAAACATTCATGAAAAGATTTCTGCTTCAAAAAAGTTGAAAATTTTCATAAAAAGATGTAGACTTCAAAAAAGTTGAAAATGTTTATGAATTTATTCGACTTCAAAAAAGTCTAAGATTTTCGTGAAAAGATTTCTGCTTCAAAAAAGTTGAAAATTTTCATGAAGTTTTTCGGCATCAAAAAAGTTGAAAATTTACATGAAAAAATTTCGGCATCAAAAAAGTTGAAAATTTTCATGAAGTATTTCGGCTTCAAAAAAGTCGACGATTTTCATGAAAAGATTTCTGCTTCAAAAAAGTTGAAAATTTTCATGAAGTATTTCGGCTTCAAAAAAGTCAACAATTTTCATGAAAAGACTTCTGCTTCAAACAAGTTGAAAATTTTCATGAAAAGATTTTGGCTTCAAAAAAGTTGAAAATGTTCATGAATTTTTTCGACTTCAAAAAAGTCTAAGATTTTCATGAAAAGATTTTTGCTTCAAAAAAGATGAAAATTTTCATGAACTTTTTCGGCATCAAAAAAGTTGAAAATTTTCATGAAAAGATTTAGGTTTCAAAAAAGTTGAAAATTTTCATGAACTTTTTCGGCATCAAAAAAGTTGAAAATTTTCATGAAAAGATTTAGGTTTCAAAAAAGTTGAAAATTTTCTTGAAGTATTTCGGCTTCAAAAAAGTCGACGATTTTCATGAAAAGATTTCGGCTTCAAAAAAGTTGAAAATTTTCATGAAAAGATTTCTGCTTCAAAAAAGTTGAACATTTTCATGAAGTATTTCGGCTTCAAAAAAGTCGACGATTTTCATGAAAAGATTTCGGCTTCAAAAAAGTTGAAAATTTTCATGAAAAGATTTCTGCTTCAAAAAAGTTGAACATTTTCATGAAGTATTTCGGCTTCAAAAAAGTCAACAATTTTCATGAAAAGACTTCTGCTTCAAACAAGTTGAAAATTTTCATGAAAAGATTTTGGCTTCAAAAAAGTTGAAAATTTTCATGAAAAGATTTAGACTTCAAAAAAGTTGAAAATGTTCATGAATTTTTTCGACTTCAAAAAAGTCTAAGATTTTCATGAAAAGATTTTTGCTTCAAAAAAGATGAAAATTTTCATGAAAAGATTTCGGCTTCAAAAAGTTTAAAATTTTCATGAAAAGATTTCGGCTTCAAAAAAGTTGAAAATTTTCATGAACTTTTTCGGCATCAAAAAAGTTGAAAATTTTCATGAAAAGATTTAGGTTTCAAAAAAGTTGAAAATTTTCTTGAAGTATTTCGGCTTCAAAAAAGTCGACGATTTTCATGAAAAGATTTCGGCTTCAAAAAAGTTGAAAATTTTCATGAAAAGATTTCTGCTTCAAAAAAGTTGAACATTTTCATGAAGTATTTCGACTTCAAAAAAGTCGACGATTTTCATGAAAAGATTTAGGCTTCAAAAAAGTTGAAAATTTTCATGAAAAGATTTCGGCTTCAAAAAAGTTGAAAATTTTCATGAAAAGATTTAGACTTCAAAAAAGTTGAAAATGTTCATGAATTTTTTCGACTTCAAAAAAGTCTAAGATTTTCATGAAAAGATTTATGCTTCAAAAAAGATGAAAATTTTCATGAAAAGATTTCAGCTTCAAAAAAGTTGAAAAATTTCATGAAGTTTTCTGGCTTCAAAAAAGTCGAAGATTTTCATGAAAAGATTTATGCTTCAAAAAAGTTGAAAATTTTCATTAAAAGATTTCGGCTTCAAAAAGTTGAACATTTTCATGAAAAGATTTCGGCATCAAAAAAGTTGAAAATTTTCATGAAAAGATTTCGACTGCAAGAACTTGAAAATTTTCATGAAAAGATTTCATCTTCAAAAAAGTTGAACATTTTCATGAAAAGATTTCGGCTTCAAAAAAGTTGAAAATTTTCTTGAACTATTTCGGCATCAAAAAAGTTGAAAATTTTCATGAAACGGTTTCGGCATCAAAAAAGTTGAAAATTTTCATGAAAAGATTTCGACTTCAAAAAAGTCAACGATTTTCATGAAAAGATTTCTGCTTCAAAAAAGATGAAAAATTTCATGAAAAGATTTTGGCTTCAAAAAAGTTGAAAATTTTCATGAAAGGATTTAGAATTCAAAAAAATTGAAAATGTTCATGAATTTTTTCGGCTTCAAAAAAGTCGAAGATTTTCATGAAAAGATTTCTGCTTCAAAAAAGTTGAAAACATTCATGAAAAGATTTCTGCTTCAAAAAAGTTGAAAATTTTCATAAAAAGATGTAGACTTCAAAAAAGTTGAAAATGTTTATGAATTTATTCGACTTCAAAAAAGTCTAAGATTTTCGTGAAAAGATTTCTGCTTCAAAAAAGTTGAAAATTTTCATGAAGTTTTTCGGCATCAAAAAAGTTGAAAATTTACATGAAAAAATTTCGGCATCAAAAAAGTTGAAAATTTTCATGAAGTATTTCGGCTTCAAAAAAGTCAACAATTTTCATGAAAAGACTTCTGCTTCAAACAAGTTGAAAATTTTCATGAAAAGATTTTGGCTTCAAAAAAGTTGAAAATGTTCATGAATTTTTTCGACTTCAAAAAAGTCTAAGATTTTCATGAAAAGATTTTTGCTTCAAAAAAGATGAAAATTTTCATGAACTTTTTCGGCATCAAAAAAGTTGAAAATTTTCATGAAAAGATTTAGGTTTCAAAAAAGTTGAAAATTTTCATGAACTTTTTCGGCATCAAAAAAGTTGAAAATTTTCATGAAAAGATTTAGGTTTCAAAAAAGTTGAAAATTTTCTTGAAGTATTTCGGCTTCAAAAAAGTCGACGATTTTCATGAAAAGATTTCGGCTTCAAAAAAGTTGAAAATTTTCATGAAAAGATTTCTGCTTCAAAAAAGTTGAACATTTTCATGAAGTATTTCGGCTTCAAAAAAGTCGACGATTTTCATGAAAAGATTTCGGCTTCAAAAAAGTTGAAAATTTTCATGAAAAGATTTCTGCTTCAAAAAAGTTGAACATTTTCATGAAGTATTTCGGCTTCAAAAAAGTCAACAATTTTCATGAAAAGACTTCTGCTTCAAACAAGTTGAAAATTTTCATGAAAAGATTTTGGCTTCAAAAAAGTTGAAAATTTTCATGAAAAGATTTAGACTTCAAAAAAGTTGAAAATGTTCATGAATTTTTTCGACTTCAAAAAAGTCTAAGATTTTCATGAAAAGATTTTTGCTTCAAAAAAGATGAAAATTTTCATGAAAAGATTTCGGCTTCAAAAAGTTTAAAATTTTCATGAAAAGATTTCGGCTTCAAAAAAGTTGAAAATTTTCATGAACTTTTTCGGCATCAAAAAAGTTGAAAATTTTCATGAAAAGATTTAGGTTTCAAAAAAGTTGAAAATTTTCTTGAACTATTTCGGCATCAAAAAAGGTGAAAATTTTCATGAAACGGTTTCGGCATCAAAAAAGTTGAAAATTTTCATGAAAAGATTTCGACTTCAAAAAGTTGAAAATTTTCATGAAAAGATTTCGGCTTCAAAAAAGTTGAACATTTTCATGAAAAGATTTCTGCTTCAAAAAAGTTGAAAATTTTCATGAAAAGATTTCTGCTTCAAAAAAGTTGAAAAATTTCATGAAGTATTCCGGCTTCAAAAAAGTTGACGATTTTCATGAAAAGATTTCGGCTTCAAAAAAGTCAAAGATTTTCATGAAAATTTTCAACTTTTTTGGGGCCGAAATCTTTTCATGTAAATTTTAAACTGTTTTGAAGCCCAAATACTTCATGAAAATCTTCAACTTTTTTGAAGCCGAAATCTTTTCATGAAAATTTTCAACTTTTTGAAGCAGAAATACTTCATGGACCTTTTCAACTTTTTTGAAGCAGAAATACTTCATGAAAATTTTTACCTCTTTTAAAGCCAAAATCCTGTCATGAAAATTTTACACTTTTTTGAAGCCAAAATAGTTCATGAAAATGTTTAACTTTTTTAAAGCCAAAAACATGTCATGAAAAAAAAGTCGCAGATTTTCATGAAAAGATTTCAGCTTCAAAAAAGTTGAAAATTTAAATGAAAAGTTTTCGGCTTCAAAAAAGTTGAATACTTTCATGAAGAGATTTCGGCTTCAAAAAAGTCGAAGATTTTCATGAAAAGATTTCTGCTTCAAAAAAGTGTAAAATTTTCATGAAAAGATTTCGGCTTCAAAAAAGTTGAAAATTTTCATGAACTATTTCGGCATCAAAAAAGTTGAAAACATTCATGAAGTATTTCGGCATCAAAAAAGTTGAAAATTTTCATGAAAAGATTTCTGCTTCAATAAAGTTGATTTTCATGAAAAGATTTCTGCTTCAAAAAAGTCTAAAATTTTCATGACAGGATTTTGGCTTTAAAAACGGTAAAAATTTACATGAAAAGTTTTCGGCTTCAAAAAAGTTGAAAATTTTCATGAAAAGATTTCAGCTTCAAAAAAGTTGAAAATTTTCATGAAAAAATTTCGGCTTTAAAAAAGTTGAAAATTTTCATGAAGTATTTCGGCTTCAAAAAAGTTGAAAACTTTCATGAAGTATTTCGGCTTCGAAAAAGTCGAAGATTTTTATGAAGAGATTTCAGCTTCAAAAAAGTTTAAAATTTTCGCTTTGAAAAAAGTTTAAAATTTTCATGAAGTTTTTCGGCTTCAAAAAAGTTGAAAACTTTCATGAAGTATTTCGGCTTCAAAAAAGTCGAAGATTTTCATGAAAAGATTTAGGCTTCAAAAAAGTTGAAGATTTCCATGAAGTATTTCGGCTTCAAAAAAGTTGAAAATTTACATTAAAAAAAGTCGGCTTCAAAAAAGTTGAAAATTTTCATGAAGTATTTCGGCTTCAAAAAAGTCAACGATTTTCATGAAAAGATTTAGGCTTCAAAAAAGTTGAAAATTTTCATGAAAAGATTTCGGCTTCAAAAAAGTTGAAAACTTTCATGAACTATTTCGGCTTCAAAAAAGTCGAAGATTTTCATGAAAAGATTTCTGCTTCAAAAAAGTTGAAGATTTTCATGAAAAGATTTAGGCTTCAAAAAAGTTGAAGATTTCCATGAAGTATTTCGGCTTCAAAAAAGTCTAAGATTTTCATGAAGTATTTCGGCTTCAAAAAAGTTGAAAATTTACATGAAAAAATGTCGGCTTCAAAAAAGTCGAAAATTTTCATGAAGTATTTCGGCTTCAAAAAAGTCAACGATTTTCATGAAAAGATTTCGACTTCAAAAAAGTTGAAAATTTTCATGAAAAGATTTCGGCTTCAAAAAAGTTGAAAATTTTCATGAAATAATTTCATCTTCAAAAAAGTTGAAAATTTTCATGACAGGATTATGGCTTTAAAAAAGGTAAGAATTTTCATGAAGTATTTCGGTTTCAAAAAAGTTGAAAATGTTCATGAAAAGATTTCGGCTTCAAAAAAGTTAAAAAAGGTCATTAAGTATTTCGGCTTCAAAAAGGTTGAAGATTTTCATGAAAAGATTTTGGGTTCAAAAAAGTTGAACATTTTCATGAAGTCTTTTGTCATCAAAAAAGTTAAAAATTTACATGAAAAAATTTCGGCTTCAAAAAATTTGAAAATTTTCATGAACTATTTCGGCTTCAAAAAAGTTGAAAATTTTCATGAAAAGATTTCGGCATCAAAAAAGTTGAAAATTTTCATGAAAAGATTTAGGTTTCAAAAAAGTTGAAAATTTTCATGAAGTATTTCAGCTTCAAAAAAGTTGAAAATTTACATTAAAAGATTTCGGCTTCAAAAAAGTTGAAAATTTTCATGAAAAGATTTCGGCTTCAAAAAAGTTGAAAATTTTCATGAAGTATTTCGGCTTCAAAAAAGTTGAAAATTTTCATGAAAAGATTTCTGCTTCAAAAAAGTTGAAAATTTTCATGACAGGATTTTGGCTTCAAAAAAAGTAAAAATTTTCAAAAAGTATTTCGGCTTCAAAAAGGTTGAAAACTTTCATGAAGTATTTCGGCTTCAAAAAAGTCGAAGATTTTCATGAAAAGATTTCTGCTTCAAAAAAGTTGAAAATTTTCATGAAAAGATTTCAGCTTCAAAAAAGTTGAACATTTTCATGAAAGGATTTAGACTTCAAAAAAATTGAAAATGTTCATGAATTTTTTCGTCTTCAAAAAAGTCTAAGATTTTCATGAAAAGATTTTTGCTTCAAAAAAGATGAAAATTTTCATGAAAAGATTTCGGCTTCAAAAAAGTTGAAAATTTTCATGAACTATTTCGGCATCAAAAAAGTTGAAAATTTTCATGAAAAGATTTAGGTTTCAAAAAAGTTGAAAATTTTCATGAAGTATTTCAGCTTCAAAAAAGTTGAAAATTTACATTAAAAGATTTCGGCTTCAAAAAAGTCAAACATTTTCATGAAGTATTTCGGCTTCAAAAAAGTCGACGATTTTCATGAAAAGTTTTCTGCTTCAAAAAGGTTGAAAATTTTCATGAAGTATTTCGGCTTCAAAAAAGTCAACGATTTTCATGAAAAGATTTCTGCTTCAAAAAAGTTGAAAATTTTCATGAAAAGATTTCGGCTTCAAAAAAGTCGACGAGTTTCATGAAAAGATTTAGGCTTCAAAAAAGTTGAAAATTTTCATGAAGTATTTCGGCTTCAAAAAAGTCAACGATTTTCATGAAAAGATTTCTGTTTCAAAAAAGTTGAAAATTTTCATGAAGTATTTCGGCTTCAAAAAAGTCAACGATTTTCATGAAAAGATTTCGGCTTCAAAAAAGTTGAAAATTTTCATGAACTATTTCGGCATCAAAAAAGTTGAAAATTTTCATGAAAAGATTTCTGCTTCAAAAAAGTTGAAAATTTTCATGACAGGATTTTGGCTTTAAAAAAAGTAAAAATTTTCAAAAAGTATTTCGGCTTAAAAAAGGTTGAAAACTTTCATGAACAGATTTTGGCTTCAAAAAAGTCGAAGATTTTCATGAAAAGATTTCTGCTTCAAAAAAGTTGAAGATTTTCATGAAAAGATTTAGGCTTCAAAAAAGTTGAAGATTTCCATGAAGTATTTCGGCTTCAAAAAAGTCTAAGATTTTCATGAAGTATTTCGGCTTCAAAAAAGTTGAAAATTTACTTGAAAAAATGTCGGCTTCAAAAAAGTCGAAAATTTTCATGAAGTATTTCGGCTTCAAAAAAGTCAACGATTTTCATGAAAAGATTTCGACTTCAAAAAAGTTGAAAATTTTCATGAAAAGATTTCTGCTTCAAAAAAGTTGAAAATTTTCATGAAAAGATTTCAGCTTCAAAAAAGTTGAACATTTTCATGAAAGGATTTAGACTTCAAAAAAATTGAAAATGTTCATGAATTTTTTCGTCTTCAAAAAAGTCTAAGATTTTCATGAAAAGATTTTTGCTTCAAAAAAGATGAAAATTTTCATGAAAAGATTTCGGCTTCAAAAAAGTTGAAAATTTTCATGAACTATTTCGGCATCAAAAAAGTTGAAAATTTTCATGAAAAGATTTAGGTTTCAAAAAAGTTGAAAATTTTCATGAAGTATTTCAGCTTCAAAAAAGTTGAAAATTTACATTAAAAGATTTCGGCTTCAAAAAAGTCAAACATTTTCATGAAGTATTTCGGCTTCAAAAAAGTCGACGATTTTCATGAAAAGTTTTCTGCTTCAAAAAGGTTGAAAATTTTCATGAAGTATTTCGGCTTCAAAAAAGTCAACGATTTTCATGAAAAGATTTCTGCTTCAAAAAAGTTGAAAATTTTCATGAAAAGATTTCGGCTTCAAAAAAGTCGACGAGTTTCATGAAAAGATTTAGGCTTCAAAAAAGTTGAAAATTTTCATGAAGTATTTCGGCTTCAAAAAAGTCAACGATTTTCATGAAAAGATTTCTGTTTCAAAAAAGTTGAAAATTTTCATGAAGTATTTCGGCTTCAAAAAAGTCAACGATTTTCATGAAAAGATTTCTGCTTCAAAAAAGTTGAAAATTTTCATGAACTATTTCGGCATCAAAAAAGTTGAAAATTTTCATGAAAAGATTTCTGCTTCAAAAAAGTTGAAAATTTTCATGACAGGATTTTGGCTTTAAAACAAGTAAAAATTTTCAAAAAGTATTTCGGCTTCAAAAAGGTTGAAAACTTTCATGAACAGATTTTGGCTTCAAAAAAGTCGAAGATTTTCATGAAAAGATTTCTGCTTCAAAAAAGTTGAAGATTTTCATGAAAAGATTTAGGCTTCAAAAAAGTTGAAGATTTCCATGAAGTATTTCGGCTTCAAAAAAGTCTAAGATTTTCATGAAGTATTTCGGCTTCAAAAAAGTTGAAAATTTACTTGAAAAAATGTCGGATTCAAAAAAGTCGAAAATTTTCATGAAGTATTTCGGCTTCAAAAAAGTCAACGATTTTCATGAAAAGATTTCGACTTCAAAAAAGTTGAAAATTTTCATGAAAAGATTTCGGCTTCAAAAAAGTTGAAAATTTTCATGAAATAATTTCATCTTCAAAAAAGTTGAAAATTTTCATGACAGGATTATGGCTTTAAAAAAGGTAAGAATTTTCATGAAGTATTTCGGTTTCAAAAAAGTTGAAAATGTTCATGAAAAGATTTCGGTTTCAAAAAAGTTAAAAAAGGTCATTAAGAATTTCAGCTTCAAAAAGGTTGAAGATTTTCATGAAAAGATTTTGGGTTCAAAAAGTTTAACATTTTCATGAACTATTTCGGCTTCAAAAAAGTTGAAAATTTTCATGAAAAGATTTCGGCATCAAAAAAGTTGAAAATTTTCATGAAAAGATTTAGGTTTCAAAAAAGTTGAAAATTTTCCATGAAGTATTTCAGCTTCAAAAAAGTTGAAAATTTACATTAAAAGATTTCGGCTTAAAAAAAGTCAAAAATTTTCATGAAAAGATTTCTGTTTCAAAAAAGTTGAAAATTTTCATGAAGTATTTCGGCTTCAAAAAAGTCAACGATTTTCATAAAAAGATTTCTGCTTCAAAAAAGTTGAAAATTTTCATGAACTATTTCGGCATCAAAAAAGTTGAAAATTTTCATGAAAAGATTTCGGCATCAAAAAAGTTGAAAATTTTCATGAAAAGATTTAGGTTTCAAAAAAGTTGAAAATATTCATGAAAAGATTTAGGCTTCAAAACAGTTGAAAATTTTCATGACAGTATTTTGGCTTCAAAAAAGTTGAAAATTTTCATGAAGTATTTCGGCTTCAAAAAAGTCAACGATTTTCATGAAAAGATTTCTGTTTCAAAAAAGTTGAAAATTTTCATGAAGTATTTCGGCTTCAAAAAAGTCAACGATTTTCATGAAAAGATTTCTGCTTCAAAAAAGTTGAAAATTTTCATGAACTATTTCGGCATCAAAAAAGTTGAAAATTTTCATGAAAAGATTTCGGCATCAAAAAAGTTGAAAATTTTCATGAAAAGATTTAGGTTTCAAAAAAGTTGAAAATATTCATGAAAAGATTTAGGCTTCAAAACAGTTGAAAATTTTCATGACAGTATTTTGGCTTTAAAAAAGTTAAAAATTTTCATAAAGTATTTCGGCTTCAAAAAGGTTGAAAACTTTCATGAACTATTTCGGCTTCAAAAAAGTCGAAGATTTTCATGAAAAGATTTCTGCTTCAAAAAAGTTGAACATTTTCATGACAGGATTATGGCTTCAAAAAAGTTGAAAATTTTCATGAAAAGATTTCGGCTTCAAAAAAGTCGAAGATTTTCATGAAAAGATTTAGGCTTCAAAAAAGTTGAAAATTTTCATGAAGTATTTCGGCTTCAAAAAAGTCAACGATTTTCATGAAAAGATTTCGGCTTCAAAAAAGTTGAAGATTTCCATGAAGTATTTCGGCTTCAAAAAAGTTGAAAATTTCCATGAAGTATTTCGGCTTCAAAAAAGTTGAAAATTTACATGAAAAAACGTCGGCTTCAAAAAAGTCGAAAATTTTCATGAAGTATTTCGGCTTCAAAAAAGTCAACGATTTTCATGAAAAGATTTAGGCTTCAAAAAAGTTGAAAATTTACATGAAAAGATTTCATCTTCAAAAAAGTTGAAAACTTTTATGAAGTATTTCGACTTCAAAAAAGTTGAAAATTTTCAATAAGTATTTCGGCTTCAAAAAAGTTGAAAATTTTCATGAAAAGATTTCATTTTCAAAAAAGTTCAAAATTTACATGAAAAGATTTCGGTTTCAAAAAAGTTGAAAGTGTTCATGAAGTTTTTCGGCTTCAAAAATGTTGAAGATTTTCATGAAAAGATTTCGGGTTCAAAAAAGTTGAACATTTTCATGAAGTATTTCGGCTTCAAAACAGTTGAAAATTTTCATGAAAAGATTTCTGCTTCAAAAAAGTTAAAGATTTTCATGAAAGGATTTATGCTTCAAAAAAGATGAAAATTTTAATGAAAAGATTTCGGCTTCAAAAAGTTGAAAATTTTCATGAAAAGATTTCGGCTTCAAAAAAGTTGAAAATTTTCATGAACTATTTCGGCATTAAAAAAGGTGAAAATTTTCATGAAAAGATTTAGGTTTCAAAAAAGTTGAAAATTTTCATGAAGTATTTCGGCTTCAAAAAAGTCGACGATTTTCATGAAAAGATTTCGGCTTCAAAAAAGTTGAAAATTTTCATGAAGTATTTCGGCTTCAAAAAAGTCAACGATTTTCATGAAAAGATTTCTGCTTCAAAAAAGTTGAAAATTTTCATGAAAAGATTTCGGCTTCAAAAAAGTTGAAAATTTACATGAAAAAATTTCGGCTTCAAAACAGTTGAAAATTTTCATGAACTATTTCGGCATCAAAAAAGTTGAAAATTTTCATGAAAAGATTTCGGCATCAAAAAAGTTGAAAATTTTCATGAAAAGATTTAGGTTTCAAAAAAGTTGAAAATTTTCATGAAGTATTTCAGCTTCAAAAAAGTTGAAAATTTACATTAAAAGATATCGGCTTCAAAAAAGTCAAAAATTTTCATGAAAAGATTTCTGCTTCAAAAAAGTTGAAAATTTTCCTGAAGTATTTCGGCTTCAAAAAAGTTGAAAACTTTCATGAACTATTTCGGCTTCAAAAAAGTCGAAGATTTTCATGAAAAGATTTCTGCTTCAAAAAAGTTAAAGATTTTCATGAAAAGATTTATGCTTCAAAAAAGATGAAAATTTTAATGAAAAGATTTCGGCTTCAAAAGTTGAAAATTTTCATGAAAAGATTTCGGCTTCAAAAAAGTTGAAAATTTTCATGAACTATTTCGGCATCAAAAAGTTGAAAATTTTCATGAAAAGATTTAGGTTTCAAAAAAGTTGAAAATTTTCATAAAGTATTTCGGCTTCAAAAAAGTCGACGATTTTCATGAAAAGATTTCGGCTTCAAAAAAGTTGAAAATTTTCATGAAGTATTTCGGCTTCAAAAAAGTCAACGATTTTCATGAAAAGATTTCTGCTTCAAAAAAGTTGAAAATTTTCATGAAAAGATTTCGGCTTCAAAAAAGTTGAAAATTTACATGAAAAAATTTCGGCTTCAAAAAAGTTGAAAATTTTCATGAACTATTTCGGCATCAAAAAAGTTGAAAATTTTCATGAAAAGATTTCGGCATCAAAAAAGTTGAAAATTTACATGAAAAAATTTCTGCTTCAAAAAAGTTGAAAATTTTCATGAACTATTTCGGCATCAAAAAAGTCAAAAATTTTCATAAAAAGATTTCTGCTTCAAAAAAGTTGAAAATTTTCATGAAGTATTTCGGCTTCAAAAAAGTTGAACATTTTCATGAAAAGATTTCTGCTTCAAAAAAGTTGAAAATTTTCATGACAGGATTTTGGCTTCAAAAAAAGTAAAAATTTTCACAAAGTTTTTCGGCTTCAAAAAGGTTGAAAACTTTCATGAACTATTTCGGCTTCAAAAAAGTCGAAGATTTTCATGAAGTATTTCGGCTTCAAAAAAGTTGAAAATTTACATGAAAAAACGTCGGCTTCAAAAAAGTCGAAAATTTTCATGAAGTATTTCGGCTTCAAAAAAGTCAACGATTTTCATGAAAAGATTTAGGCTTCAAAGAAGTTGAAAATTTCCATGAAGTATTTCGGCTTCAAAAAAGTTGAAAATTTACATGAAAAAACCTCGGCTTCAAAAAAGTCGAAAATTTTCATGAAGTATTTCGGCTTCAAAAAAGTCAACGATTTTCATGAAAAGATTTAGGCTTCAAAAAGTTGAAAATTTTCATGAAAAGATTGCGGCTTCAAAAAAGTTGAACATTTTCATGAAGTATTTCGGCTTCAAAACAGTTGAAAATTTTCATGAAAAGATTTCTGCTTCAAAAAAGTTAAAGATTTTCATGAAAGGATTTATGCTTCAAAAAAGATGAAAATTTTAATGAAAAGATTTCGGCTTCAAAAAGTTGAAAATTTTCATGAAAAGATTTCGGCTTCAAAAAAGTTGAAAATTTTCATGAACTATTTCGGCATTAAAAAAGGTGAAAATTTTCATGAAAAGATTTAGGTTTCAAAAAAGTTGAAAATTTTCATGAAGTATTTCGGCTTCAAAAAAGTCGACGATTTTCATGAAAAGATTTCGGCTTAAAAAAAGTTGAAAATTTTCATGAAGTATTTCGGCTTCAAAAAAGTCAACGATTTTCATGAAAAGATTTCTGCTTCAAAAAAGTTGAAAATTTTCATGAAAAGATTTCGGCTTCAAAAAAGTTGAAAATTTACATGAAAAAATTTCGGCTTCAAAACAGTTGAAAATTTTCATGAACTATTTCGGCATCAAAAAAGTTGAAAATTTTCATGAAAAGATTTCGGCATCAAAAAAGTTGAAAATTTTCATGAAAAGATTTAGGTTTCAAAAAAGTTGAAAATTTTCATGAAGTATTTCAGCTTCAAAAAAGTTGAAAATTTACATTAAAAGATATCGGCTTCAAAAAAGTCAAAAATTTTCATGAAAAGATTTCTGCTTCAAAAAAGTTGAAAATTTTCCTGAAGTATTTCGGCTTCAAAAAAGTTGAAAACTTTCATGAACTATTTCGGCTTCAAAAAAGTCGAAGATTTTCATGAAAAGATTTCTGCTTCAAAAAAGTTAAAGATTTTCATGAAAAGATTTATGCTTCAAAAAAGATGAAAATTTTAATGAAAAGATTTCGGCTTCAAAAGTTGAAAATTTTCATGAAAAGATTTCGGCTTCAAAAAAGTTGAAAATTTTCATGAACTATTTCGGCATCAAAAAAGTTGAAAATTTTCATGAAAAGATTTAGGTTTCAAAAAAGTTGAAAATTTTCATAAAGTATTTCGGCTTCAAAAAAGTCGACGATTTTCATGAAAAGATTTCGGCTTCAAAAAAGTTGAAAATTTTCATGAAGTATTTCGGCTTCAAAAAAGTCAACGATTTTCATGAAAAGATTTCTGCTTCAAAAAAGTTGAAAATTTTCATGAAAAGATTTCGGCTTCAAAAAAGTTGAAAATTTACATGAAAAAATTTCGGCTTCAAAAAAGTTGAAAATTTTCATGAACTATTTCGGCATCAAAAAAGTTGAAAATTTTCATGAAAAGATTTCGGCATCAAAAAAGTTGAAAATTTACATGAAAAAATTTCTGCTTCAAAAAAGTTGAAAATTTTCATGAACTATTTCGGCATCAAAAAAGTCAAAAATTTTCATAAAAAGATTTCTGCTTCAAAAAAGTTGAAAATTTTCATGAAGTATTTCGGCTTCAAAAAAGTTGAACATTTTCATGAAAAGATTTCTGCTTCAAAAAAGTTGAAAATTTTCATGACAGGATTTTGGCTTCAAAAAAAGTAAAAATTTTCACAACGTTTTTCGGCTTCAAAAAGGTTGAAAACTTTCATGAACTATTTCGGCTTCAAAAAAGTCGAAGATTTTCATGAAGTATTTCGGCTTCAAAAAAGTTGAAAATTTACATGAAAAAACGTCGGCTTCAAAAAAGTCGAAAATTTTCATGAAGTATTTCGGCTTCAAAAAAGTCAACGATTTTCATGAAAAGATTTAGGGTTCAAAGAAGTTGAAAATTTCCATGAAGTATTTCGGCTTCAAAAAAGTTGAAAATTTACATGAAAAAACCTCGGCTTCAAAAAAGTCGAAAATTTTCATGAAGTATTTCGGCTTCAAAAAAGTCAACGATTTTCATGAAAAGATTTAGGCTTCAAAAAGTTGAAAATTTTCATGAAAAGATTGCGGCTTCAAAAAAGTTGAACATTTTCATGAAGTATTTCGGCTTCAAAACAGTTGAAAATTTTCATGAAAAGATTTCGGCTTCAAAAAAGTTGAACATTTTCATGAACTATTTCGGCTTCAAAAAAGTTGAAAATTTTCATGAAAAGATTTAGACTTCAAAAAAGTTGAATATTTTCATGAAGTTATTTCGGCTTCAAAAAAGTCAAAGATTGTCATGAAAAGATTTCTGCTTCAAAAAAGTTGAAAATTTACATGAAAAGATTTCGACTTCAAAAAAGTCTAAGATTTTCATGAAAAGATTTCTGCTTCAAAAAAGTTGAAAATTTTCATGAAAAGATTTCGGCTTCAAAAAAGTTGATCATTTTCATGAAAAGATTTCGGCTTCAAAAAAGTTGAAAATTTTCATGAAAAGATCTCGGCTTCAAAAAAGTTGAATATTTTCATGAAAAGATTTCGGCTTCAAAAAAGTTGAAAATTTTCATGAAAAGATTTCGGCTTCAAAAAAGTTGAACATTTTCATGAAAAGATTTCGGCTTCAAAAATCTTGAACATTTTCATGACAGGATTTTGGCTTTAAAAAAGGTGAAAATTTTCATGAAAAGATTTCGGCTTCAAAAAAGTTGAAAATTTTCATGAAAAGATTTCGGCTTCAAAAAAATGGAACATTTTCATGAAAAGATTTCGGCTTCAAAAAAGTTGAACATTTTCATGAAAAGATTTCTGCTTCAAAAAAGTTGAAAATTTACATGAAAAGATTTCGACTTCAAAAAAGTTGAAAATTTTCATGAAAAGATTTCGGTTTCAAAAAGTTGAAAATTTTCATGAAAAGATTTCGGCTTCAAAAAAGTCAACGATTTTCATGAAAAGATTTAGGCTTCAAAAAAGTTGAAGATTTACATGAAAAAACGTCGGCTTCAAAAAAGTTGAAAATTTACATGAAAAAACGTCGGCTTCAAAAAAGTCGAAAATTTTCATGAAGTATTTCGGCTTCAAAAAAGTCAACGATTTTCATGAAAAGATTTAGGCTTCAAAGAAGTTGAAAATTTCCATGAAGTATTAAGGCTTCAAAAAAGTTGAAAATTTACATGAAAAAACCTCGGCTTCAAAAAAGTCGAAAATTTTCATGAAGTATTTCGGCTTCAAAAAAGTCAACGATTTTCATGAAAAGATTTAGGCTTCAAAAAGTTGAAAATTTTCATGAAAAGATTTCGGCTTCAAAAAAGTTGAAAATTTTCATGAAAAGATTTCGGTTTCAAAAAGTTGAAAATTTTCATGAAAAGATTTCGGCTTCAAAAAAGTTGAACATTTTCATGAACTATTTCGGCTTCAAAAAAGTTGAAAATTTTCATGAAAAGATTTAGACTTCAAAAAAGTTGAATATTTTCATGAAGTTATTTCGGCTTCAAAAAAGTCGAAGATTGTCATGAAAAGATTTCTGCTTCAAAAAAGTTGAAAATTTACATGAAAAGATTTCGACTTCAAAAAAGTCTAAGATTTTCATGAAAAGATTTCTGATTCAAAAAAGTTGAAAATTTTCATGAAAAGATTTCGGCTTCAAAAAAGTTGATCATTTTCATGAAAAGATTTCGGCTTCAAAAAAGTTGAAAATTTTCATGAAAAGATCTCGGCTTCAAAAAAGTTGAACATTTTCATGAAAAGATTTCGGCTTCAAAAAAGTTGAAAATTTTCATGAAAAGATTTCGGCTTCAAAAAAGTTGAACATTTTCATGAAAAGATTTCGGCTTCAAAAATCTTGAACATTTTCATGACAGGATTTTGGCTTTAAAAAAGGTGAAAATTTTCATGAAAAGATTTCGGCTTCAAAAAAGTTGAAAATTTTCATGAAAAGATTTCGGCTTCAAAAAAATGGAACATTTTCATGAAAAGATTTCGGCTTCAAAAAAGTTGAACATTTTCATGAAAAGATTTCTGCTTCAAAAAAGTTGAAAATTTACATGAAAAGATTTCGACTTCAAAAAAGTTGAAAATTTTCATGAAAAGATTTCGGTTTCAAAAAGTTGAAAATTTTCATGAAAAGATTTTGGCTTCAAAAAAGTTGAAAATTTTCATGAAAATATCTCGGCTTCAAAAAAGTTGAAAATTTTCATGAAAAGATTTCGGCTTCAAAAAAGTCAACGATTTTCATGAAAAGATTTAGGCTTCAAAAAAGTTGAAGATTTACATGAAAAAACGTCGGCTTCAAAAAAGTTGAAAATTTACATGAAAAAACGTCGGCTTCAAAAAAGTCGAAAATTTTCATGAAGTATTTCGGCTTCAAAAAAGTCAACGATTTTCATGAAAAGATTTAGGCTTCAAAGAAGTTGAAAATTTCCATGAAGTATTTCGGCTTCAAAAAAGTTGAAAATTTACATGAAAAAACCTCGGCTTCAAAAAAGTCGAAAATTTTCATGAAGTATTTCGGCTTCAAAAAAGTCAACGATTTTCATGAAAAGATTTAGGCTTCAAAAAGTTGAAAATTTTCATGAAAAGATTTCGGCTTCAAAAAAGTTGAAAATTTTCATGAAAAGATTTCGGTTTCAAAAAGTTGAAAATTTTCATGAAAAGATTTAGACTTCAAAAAAGTTGAATATTTTCATGAAGTTATTTCGGCTTCAAAAAAGTCGAAGATTGTCATGAAAAGATTTCTGCTTCAAAAAAGTTGAAAATTTACATGAAAAGATTTCGACTTCAAAAAAGTCTAAGATTTTCATGAAAAGATTTCTGCTTCAAAAAAGTTGAAAATTTTCATGAAAAGATTTCGGCTTCAAAAAAGTTGATCATTTTCATGAAAAGATTTCGGCTTCAAAAAAGTTGAAAATTTTCATGAAAAGATCTCGGCTTCAAAAAAGTTGAACATTTTCATGAAAAGATTTCGGCTTCAAAAAAGTTGAAAATTTTCATGAAAAGATTTCGGCTTCAAAAAAGTCTAAAATTTTCATGAAAAGATTTCGGCTTCAAAAATCTTGAACATTTTCATGACAGGATTTTGGCTTTAAAAAAGGTGAAAATTTTCATGAAAAGATTTCGGCTTCAAAAAAGTTGAAAATTTTCATGAAAAGATTTCGGCTTCAAAAAAATGGAACATTTTCATGAAAAGATTTCGGCTTCAAAAAAGTTGAACATTTTCATGAAAAGATTTCTGCTTCAAAAAAGTTGAAAATTTACATGAAAAGATTTCGACTTCAAAAAAGTTGAAAATTTTCATGAAAAGATTTCGGTTTCAAAAAGTTGAAAATTTTCATGAAAAGATTTTGGCTTCAAAAAAGTTGAACATTTTCATGAAAAGATTTCGGCTTCAAAAAAGTTGAAAATTTTCATGAAAAGATCTCGGCTTCAAAAAAGTTGAAAATTTTCATGAAAAGATTTCGGCTTCAAAAAAGTCAACGATTTTCATGAAAAGATTTAGGCTTCAAAAAAGTTGAAGATTTCCATGAAGTATTTCGGCTTCAAATAGTTGAAAATTTACATGAAAAGATTTCGGTTTCAAAAAGTTGAAAATTTTCATGAAAAGATTTCGGCTTCAAAAAAGTTGAACATTTTCATGAACTATTTCGGCTTCAAAAAAGTTGAAAATTTTCATGAAAAGATTTAGACTTCAAAAAAGTTGAAAATTTTCATGAAAAGATTTCGGCTTCAAAAAAGTCAACGATTTTCATGAAAAGATTTAGGCTTCAAAAAAGTTGAAGATTTCCATGAAGTATTTCGGCTTCAAAAAAGTTGAAAATTTACATGAAAAAACGTCGGCTTCAAAAAAGTCGAAAATTTTCATGAAGTATTTCGGCTTCAAAAAAGTCAACGATTTTCATGAAAAGATTTAGGCTTCAAAAAAGTTGAAAATTTTCATGAAAAGATTTCGGCTTCAAAAAACTTGAAAATTTTCATGAAAAGATTTCGGTTTCAAAAAGTTGAAAATTTTCATGAAAAGATTTCTGCTTCAAAAAAGTTGAACATTTTCATGAACTATTTCGGCTTCAAAAAAGTTGAAGATTTCCATGAAGTATTTCGGCTTCAAAAAAGTCGAAGATTTTCATGAAAAGATTTCTCCTTCAAAAAAGTTGAAAATTTTTATGACAGGATTTTGGCTTCAAAAAAGTTGAAAATTTTCATGAAAAGATTTTGGTTTCAAAAAGTTGAAAATTTTCATGAAAAGATTTCGGTTTCAAAAAGTTGAACATTTTCATGAAAAGATTTCGGCTTCAAAAAAGTTGAAAATTTTCATGAAAAGTTTTCGGTTTCAAAAAGTTGAACATTTTCATGAAAAGATTTCGGCTTCAAAAAAGTTGAAAATTTTCATGAAGTATTTCGGCTTCAAAAAAATGGAACATTTTCATGAAAAGTTTTCGACTTCAAAAACGTTGAAAATTTACATGAAAAGATTTCGGCTTCAAAAAAGTTGAAAATTTTCATGAAAAGATTTAGACTTCAAAAAGGTTGAAAATGTTCATGAATTTTTTCGACTTCAAAAAAGTCTAAGATTTTCATGAAAAGATTTATGCTTCAAAAAGTTGAAAATTTTCATGAAAAGATTTCGGCTTCAAAAAAGTTGACCATATTCATGAAAAGATTTCGGCTTCAAAAAAGTTGAAAATTTTCATGAAAAGATTTCTGCTTCAAAAAAATTGAAAATTTTCATCAAGTATTTCTGCTTCAAAAAAGTTGAAAATTTTCATGACAGGATTTTGGCTTCAAAAAAGTTGAAAATTTTCATGAGAAGATTTCGGCTTCAAAAAAGTTGAAAATTTTCATTAAAAGTTTTTGGCTTCAAAAAAATGGAACATTTTCATGAAAAGATTTCTGCTTCAAAAAAGTTCAAAATTTTCATGAAAAGATTTCGACTTCAAAAAAGTCGAAGATTTTCATGAAAAGATTTCAGCTTCAAAAAGTTGAAAATTTTCATGAAAAGATTTCGGCTTCAAAAAAGTTGACCATATTCATGAAAAGATTTCGGCTTCAAAAAAGTTGAAAATTTTCATGAAAAGATTTCTGCTTCAAAAAAATTGAAAATTTTCATCAAGTATTTCTGCTTCAAAAAAGTTGAAAATTTTCATGACAGGATTTTGGCTTCAAAAAAGTTGAAAATTTTCATCAAAAGATTTTGGTTTCAAAAAGTTGAAAATTTTCATGAAAAGATTTCTGCTTCAAAAAAGTTGAACATTTTCATGAGAAGATTTCGGCTTCAAAAAAGTTGAAAATTTTCATCAAGTATTTCGGCTTCAAAAAAGTCGAAGATTTTCATGAAAAGATTTCTCCTTCAAAAAAGTTGAAAATTTTTATGACAGGATTTTGGCTTCAAAAAAGTTGAAAATTTTCATGAAAAGATTTTGGTTTCAAAAAGTTGAAAGTTTACATGAAAAGATTTCGACTTCAAAGAAGTCTAAGATTTTCATGAAAAGATTTCTGCTTCAAAAAAGTTGAAAATTTTCATGAAAAGATTTCGGCTTCAAAAAAGTTGATCATTTTCATGACAGGATGTTGGCTTTACAAAAAGTAAAAATTTTCATAATGTATTTCAGCTTCAAAAAGGTTGAAAACTTTCATGAACTATTTCGACTTCAAAAAGTTGGAGGTTTTCATGAAAAGATTTCGGCTTCAAAAAAGTTGAAAATTTTCATGAAGTATTTCGGCTGCAAAAAAATGGAACATTTTCATGAAAAGATTTCGGCTTCAAAAAAGTTGAAAATTTTCATGAAAAGATTTCGACTTCAAAAAAGTCTAAGATTTTCATGAAAAGATTTCTGCTTCAAAAAAGTTGATCATTTTCATGAAAAGATTTCGGCTTCAAAAAAGTTGAAAATTTTCATGAAAAGATCTCGGCTTCAAAAAAGTTGAACATTTTCATGAAAAGATTTCTGCTTCAAAAAAGTTGAAAATTTTCATGAAAAGATTTTGGTTTCAAGAAGTTGAAAATTTTCATGAAAAGATTTCGGCTTCAAAAAAGTTGACCATTTTCATGAAAAGATTTCGGCTTCAAAAAAGTTGAAAATTTTCATGAAAAGATTTCTGCTTCAAAAAGTTGAAAATTTTCATGAAAAGATATCGGCTTCAAAAAAGTTGAAAACTTTCATGAAAAGATTTCGGCTTCAAAAAAGTTGAAAACTTTCATTAAAAGATTTCTGCTTCAAAAAAGTTGAAAATTTTCATGAAGTATTTCGGCTTCAAAAAAATGGAACATTTTCATGAAAAGATTTCGGCTTCAAAAAAGGTGAAAATTTTCATGAAAAGATTTCAGCTTCAAAAAAGTTGAAAATTTTCATTAAAAGATTTCGGCTTCAAAAAAGTTGAAAATTTTCATGAAGTTTTTCGGCTTCAAAAAATTGGAACATTTTCATGAAAAGATTTCGGCTTCAAAAAAGTTGAAAATTTTCATTAAAAGATTTTAGCTTCAAAAAAATGGAACATTTTCATGAAAAGATTTCTGCTTCAAAAAAGTTGAAAATTTACATGAAAAGATTTCGACTTCAAAAAAGTCTAAGATTTTCATGAAAAGATTTCAACTTCAAAAAGTGGAAAATTTTCATGAAAAGATTTCGGCTTCAAAAAAGTTGAAAATTTTCATGAAAAGATTTCGGCTTCAAAAAAGTTGAAAATTTTCATGAAAAGATTTAGACTTCAAAAAAATTGAAAATTTTCATCAAGTATTTCGGCTTCAAAAAAGTTGAAAATTTTCATGACAGGATTTTGGCTTCAAAAAAGTTGAAAATTTTCATGAAAAGATTTCGGCTTCAAAAAAGTTGAAAATTTTCATGAAAAGATTTCAGCTTCAAAAAGTTGAAAATTTTCATGAAAAGATCTCGGCTTCAAAAAAGTTGAACATTTTCATGAAAAGATTTCGGCTTCAAAAAAGTTGAAAATTTTCATGAAAAGATTTTGGTTTCAAAAAGTTGAACATTTTCATGAAAAGATTTCGGCTTCAAAAAAGTTGAACATTTTCATGAGAAGATTTCGGCTTCAAAAAAGTTGAAAATTTTCATTAAGTATTTCGGCTTCAAAAAAGTTGACCATTTTCATGAAAAGATTTCGGCTTCAAAAAAGTTGAAAATTTTCATGAAAAGATTTCTGCTTCAAAAAGTTGAAAATTTTCATGAAAAGATATCGGCTTCAAAAAAGTTGAAAACTTTCATGAAAAGATTTCGGCTTCAAAAAAGTTGAAAACTTTCATTAAAAGATTTCTGCTTCAAAAAAGTTGAAAATTTTCATGAAGTATTTCGGCTTCAAAAAAATGGAACATTTTCATGAAAAGATTTCGGCTTCAAAAAAGGTGAAAATTTTCATGAAAAGATTTCAGCTTCAAAAAAGTTGAAAATTTTCATTAAAAGATTTCGGCTTCAAAAAAGTTGAAAATTTTCATGAAGTTTTTCGGCTTCAAAAAATTGGAACATTTTCATGAAAAGATTTCGGCTTCAAAAAAGTTGAAAATTTTCATTAAAAGATTTTAGCTTCAAAAAAATGGAACATTTTCATGAAAAGATTTCTGCTTCAAAAAAGTTGAAAATTTACATGAAAAGATTTCGACTTCAAAAAAGTCTAAGATTTTCATGAAAAGATTTCAACTTCAAAAAGTGGAAAATTTTCATGAAAAGATTTCGGCTTCAAAAAAGTTGAAAATTTTCATGAAAAGATTTCGGCTTCAAAAAAGTTGAAAATTTTCATGAAAAGATTTAGACTTCAAAAAAATTGAAAATTTTCATCAAGTATTTCGGCTTCAAAAAAGTTGAAAATTTTCATTAAAAGATTTTAGCTTCAAAAAAATGGAACATTTTCATGAAAAGATTTCTGCTTCAAAAAAGTTGAAAATTTACATGAAAAGATTTCGACTTCAAAAAAGTCTAAGATTTTCATGAAAAGATTTCAACTTCAAAAAGTGGAAAATTTTCATGAAAAGATTTCGGCTTCAAAAAAGTTGAAAATTTTCATGAAAAGATTTCGGCTTCAAAAAAGTTGAAAATTTTCATGAAAAGATTTAGACTTCAAAAAAATTGAAAATTTTCATCAAGTATTTCGGCTTCAAAAAAGTTGAAAATTTTCATGACAGGATTTTGGCTTCAAAAAAGTTGAAAATTTTCATGAAAAGATTTCGGCTTCAAAAAAGTTGAAAATTTTCATGAAAAGATTTCAGCTTCAAAAAGTTGAAAATTTTCATGAAAAGATCTCGGCTTCAAAAAAGTTGAACATTTTCATGAAAAGATTTCGGCTTCAAAAAAGTTGAAAATTTTCATGAAAAGATTTTGGTTTCAAAAAGTTGAACATTTTCATGAAAAGATTTCGGCTTCAAAAAAGTTGAACATTTTCATGAGAAGATTTCGGCTTCAAAAAAGTTGAAAATTTTCATTAAGTATTTCGGCTTCAAAAAAATGGAACATTTTCATGAAAAGATTTCGGCTTCAAAAAACTTGAACATTTTCATGACAGGATTTTGGCTTTAAAAAAAGTGAAAATTTTCATGAAAAGATTTCGGCTTCAAAAAAGTTGAAAATTTTCATTAAAAGTTTTTGGCTTCAAAAAAATGGAACATTTTCATGAAAAGATTTCTGCTTCAAAAAAGTTGAAAATTTACATGAAAAGATTTCGACTTCAAAAAAGTCTAAGATTTTCATGAAAAGATTTCAGCTTCAAAAAGTTGAAAATTTTCATGAAAAGATTTCGGCTTCAAAAAAGTTGACCATATTCATGAAAAGATTTCGGCTTCAAAAAAGTTGAAAATTTTCATGAAAAGATTTCTGCTTCAAAAAAATTGAAAATTTTCATCAAGTATTTCTGCTTCAAAAAAGTTGAAAATTTTCATGACAGGATTTTGGCTTCAAAAAAGTTGAAAATTTTCATGAAAAGATTTCAGCTTCAAAAAGGTTGAAAACTTTCATGAACTAATTCGACTTCAAAAAAGTCGAACATTTTCATGAAAAGATTTCGGGTTCAAAAAAGTTGAAAAGTTTCATGAACTATTTCGGCATCAAAAAAGTTGAACATTTTCATGAAAAGATTTAGGTTTCAAAAAAGTTGAAAATTTTCATGAACTATTTCTGCTTCAAAAAAGTTGAAAATTTTCATGAAAAGATTTCGGCTTCAAAAAAGTTAAAAATTATCAAGAAAAGATTTAGACTTCAAAAAAGTTGAATATTTTCATCAAGTATTTCGGCTTCAAAAAAGTCGAAGATTTTCATGAAAAGATTTCTGCTTCAAAAAAGTTGAACATTTTCATGAAAAAATTTAGACTTCAAAAAAGTTGAAAATTTTCATGAAAAGATTTCTGCTTCAAAAAAGTTGAAAATTTTCATGAAAAGATTTCGGTTTCAAAAAGTTGAAAATTTTCATGAAAAGATCTCGGCTTCAAAAAAGTTGAACATTTTCATGAAAAGATTTCGGCTTCAAAAAAGTTAAACATTTTCATGAAAAGATCTTGGCTTCAAAAAAGTTGAACATTTTCATGAAAAGATTTCTGCTTCAAAAAAGTTGAAAATTTTCAGGAAAAGATTTCGGCTTCAAAAAAGTTTAAAATTTTCATGAAGTATTTCGGCTGCAAAAAAATGGAAGATTTTCATGAAAAGATTTCGGCTTCAAAAAAGTTGAAAATTTTCATGACAGGATTTTGGCTTCAAAAAAGTTGAAAATTTTCAGGAAAAAATTTCGGCTTCAAAAAAGTTGAAAATTTACATGAAAAGATTTCGACTTCAAAAAAATGGAACATTTTCATGAAAAGATTTTGGTTTCAAAAAGTTGAAAATTTTCATGAAAAGATTTCAGCTTCAAAAAGGTTGAAAACTTTCATGAAATATTTCGACTTCAAAAAAGTTGAAGATTTTCATGAAAAGATTTCGGCTGCAAAAAAGTTGAAAATTTTCATGAAGTATTTCGGCTGCAAAAAAATGGAACATTTTCATGAAAAGATTTAGACTTCAAAAAAGTTGAAAATTTTCATGAAAAGATTTCGGCTTCAAAAAGTGGAAAATTTTCATGAAAAGATTTCGGCTTCAAAAAAATTGACCATTTTCATGAAAAGATTTCGGCTTCAAAAAAGTTGAAAATTTTCATGAAAAGATTTCGGCTTCAAAAAAGTTGACCATTTTCATGAAAAGATTTCGGCTTCAAGAAAGTTCAAAATTTTCATGAAAAGATTTTGGTTTCAAAAAGTTGAAAATTTTCATGAAAAGATTTCAGCTTCAAAAAAGTCGAAGATTTTCATGAAAAGATTTAGACTTCAAAAAAGTTGAATATTTTCATCAAGTATTTCGGCTTCAAAAAAGTCGAAGATTTTCATGAAAAGATTTCTGCTTCAAAAAAGTTGAAAATTTTCATGACAGGATTTTGGCTTCAAAAAAGTTGAAAATTTTCATGAAAAGATTTCGGCTTCAAAAGAGTTGAAAATTTACATGAAAAGATTTCGACTGCAAAAAAGTCGAAGATTTTCATGAAAAGATTTCTGCTTCAAAAAAGTTGAAAATTTTCATGAAAAGATTTCGGCTTCAAAAAGTTGAAAATTTTCATGAAAAGATTTCGGCTTCAAAAAAGTTGAAAATTTTCATGAAAAGATTTCGGCTTCAAAAGAGTTGAAAATTTACATGAAAAGATTTCGACTGCAAAAAAGTCGAAGATTTTCATGAAAAGATTTCTGTTTCAAAAAAGTTGAAAATTTTCATGAAAAGATTTCGGCTTCAAAAAGTTGAAAATTTTCATGAAAAGATTTCGACTGCAAAAAAGTCTAAGATTTTCATGAAAAGATTTCGGCTTCAAAAAAGTTGAAAATTTTCATGAAAAGATTTCTTTTTCAAAAAGTTGAAAATTTTCATGAAAAGATTTCAGATTCAAAAAAGTTGAACATTTTCATGAACTATTTCGGCTTCAAAAAAGTTGAAAATTTTCATGAACAGATTTCGGCTTCAAAAAAGTCGAAGATTTTCATGAAAAGATTTCTGCTTCAAAAAAGTTGAAAATTTTCATGACAGGATTTTGGCTTCAAAAAAGTTGAAAATTTTCATGAAAAGATTTCGGCTTCAAAAAAGTTGAAAATTTTCATGAAAAGATTTCGACTGCAAAAAAGTCTAAGATTTTCATGAAAAGATTTCTGCTTCAAAAAAGTTGAAAATTTTCATGAAAAGATTTCGGTTTCAAAAAGTTGAAAATTTTCATGAAAAGATTTCGGCTTCAAAAAAGTTGAAAATTTTCATGAAAAGATTTTGGTTTCAAAAAGTTGAAAATTTCCATGAAAAGATTTCAGCTTCAAAAAGGTTGAAAACTTTCATGAACTATTTCGACTTCAAAAAAGTTGAAAATTTTCATGAAAAGATTTCGGCTTCAAAAAAGTTGAAAATTTTCATGAAAAGATTTCGGTTTCAAAAAGTTGAAAATTTTCATGAAAAGATTTCGGCTTCAAAAAAGTTGAAAATTTTCATGAAAAGATTTTGGTTTCAAAAAGTTGAAAATTTTCATGAAAAGATTTCAGCTTCAAAAAGGTTGAAAACTTTCATGAACTATTTCGACTTCAAAAAAGTTGAAAATTTTCATGAAAAGATTTCGGCTTCAAAAAAGTTGAAAATTTTCATGAAAAGATTTCGGCTTCAAAAAAATTGAACATTTTCATGAACTATTTCGGCTTCAAAAAAGTTGAAAATTTTCATGAAAAGATTTCGGCTTCAAAAAGTTGAAAATTTTCATGAAAAGATTTCGGCTTCAAAAAAGTTGACCATTTTCATGAAAAGATTTCGGCTTCAAAAAAGTTGAACATTTTCATGAAAAGATTTCGGCTTCAAAAAAGTTGACCATTTTCATGAAAAGATTTCGGCTTCAAAAAAGTTTAACATTTTCATGAAAAGATTTCGGCTTCAAAAAAATGGAACATTTTCATGAAAAGATTTCTGCTTCAAAAAAGTTGAAAATTTACATGAAAAGATTTCGACTTCAAAAAAGTCTAAGATTTTCATGAAAAGATTTCTGCTTCAAAAAAGTTGAAAATTTTCATGAAAAGATTTCGGCTTCAAAAAGTGGAAAATTTTCATGAAAAGATTTCGGCTTCAAAAAAGTTGACCATTTTCATGAAAAGATTTCGGCTTCAAAAAAGTTGAAAATTTTCATGAAAAGATTTCGGCTTCAAAAAAGTTGACCATTTTCATGAAAAGATTTCGGCTTCAAGAAAGTTCAAAATTTTTATGAAAAGATTTTGGTTTCAAAAAGTTGAAAATTTTCATGAAAAGATTTCAGCTTCAAAAAAGTCGAAGATTTTCATGAAAAGATTTCTGCTTCAAAAAAGTTGAAAATTTTCATGACAGGATTTTGGCTTCAAAAAAGTTGAAAATTTTCATGAAAAGATTTCGGCTTCAAAAGAGTTGAAAATTTACATGAAAAGATTTCGATTGCAAAAAAGTCGAAGATTTTCATGAAAAGATTTCTGTTTCAAAAAAGTTGAAAATTTTCATGAAAAGATTTCGGCTTCAAAAAGTTGAAAATTTTCATGAAAAGATTTCGGCTTCAAAAAAGTTGACCATTTTCATGAAAAGATTTCGGCTTCAAAAAAGTTGAAAATTTACATGAAAAGATTTCTGCTTCAAAAAAGTTGAAAATTTTCATGAAAAGATTTCGGCTTCAAAAAAATGGAACATTTTCATGAAAAGATTTCTGCTTCAAAAAAGTTGAAAATTTACATGAAAAGATTTCGACTTCAAAAAAGTCTAAGATTTTCATGAAAAGATTTCTGCTTCAAAAAAGTTGAAAATTTTCATGAAAAGATTTCGGCTTCAAAAAGTGGAAAATTTTCATGAAAAGATTTCGGCTTCAAAAAAGTTGACCATTTTCATGAAAAGATTTCGGCTTCAAAAAATTTGAAAATTTTCATGAAAAGATTTCTTTTTAAAAAAGTTGAAAATTTTCATGAAAAGATTTCAGCTTCAAAAAAGTTGAACATTTTCATGAACTATTTCGGCTTCAAAAAAGTTGAAAATTTTCATGAACAGATTTTGGCTTCAAAAAAGTCGAAGATTTTCATGAAAAGATTTAGACTTCAAAAAAGTTGAATATTTTCATCAAGTATTTCGGCTTCAAAAAAGTCGAAGATTTTCATGAAAAGATTTCTGCTTCAAAAAAGTTGAAAATTTTCATGACAGGATTTTGGCTTCAAAAAAGTTGAAAATTTTCATGAAAAGATTTCGGCTTCAAAAGAGTTGAAAATTTACATGAAAAGATTTCGACTGCAAAAAAGTCGAAGATTTTCATGAAAAGATTTCTGCTTCAAAAAAGTCTAAGATTTTCATGAAAAGATTTCGGCTTCAAAAAGTTGAAAATTTTCATGAAAAGATTTCGGCTTCAAAAAAGTTGACCATTTTCATGAAAAGATTTCGGCTTCAAAAAAGTTGAAAATTTTCATGAAAAGATTTCGGCTTCAAAAAAGTTGAAAATTTTCATGACAGGATTTTGGCTTCAAAAAAGTTGAAAATTTTCATGAAAAGATTTCGGCTTCAAAAAAGTTGAAAATTTACATGAAAAGATTTCGACTGCAAAAAAGTCTAAGATTTTCATGAAAAGATTTCTGCTTCAAAAAAGTTGAAAATTTTCATGAAAAGATTTCGGTTTCAAAAAGTTGAAAATTTTCATGAAAAGATTTCGGCTTCAAAAAAGTTGAAAATTTTCATGAAAAGATTTTGGTTTCAAAAAGTTGAAAATTTTCATGAAAAGATTTCAGCTTCAAAAAGGTTGAAAACTTTCATGAACTATTTCGACTTCAAAAAAGTTGAAAATTTTCATGAAAAGATTTCGGCTTCAAAAAAGTTGAACATTTTCATGAAAAGATTTCTGCTTCAAAAAAGTTGAAAATTTACATGAAAAGATTTCGACTTCAAAAAAGTCTAAGATTTTCATGAAAAGATTTCTGCTTCAAAAAAGTTGAAAATTTTCATGAAAAGATTTCTGCTTCAAAAAAGTTGAAAATTTTCATGACAGGATTTCGACTTCAAAAAAGTCGAAGATTTTCATGAAAAGATTTCTGCTTCAAAAAAGTTGAAAATTTTCATGAAAAGATTTCGGCTTCAAAAAGTTGAAAATTTTCATGAAAAGATTTCTACTTCAAAAAGTTGAAGATTTTCATGAAAAGATTTCGGCTTCAAAAAAGTTGAAGATTTTCATGAAAAGATTTCTGCTTCAAAAAAGTTGAAAATTTTCATGACAGGATTTCTGCTTCAAAAAAGTCGAAGTATTTCATGAAAAGATTTCGGCTTCAAAAAAGTTGAAAATTTACATGACAGGATTATGGCTTTAAAAAAGTTAAGAATTTTCATCAAGTATTTCGGCTTCAAAAAAGTCGAAGTATTTCATGAAAAGATTTCTGCTTCAAAAAAGTTGAAAATTTTCATGAAAAGATTTTGGCTTCAAAAAAGTTGAACATTTTCATGAAAAGATTTAGACCTCAAAAAAGTTGAATATTTTCATGAAAAGATTTCGGCTTCAAAAAAGTTGAACATTTTCATGAAAAGATTTCGGCTTCAAAAAAGTCGAAGTATTTCATGAAAAGATTTCGGCTTCAAAAAAGTTGAAAATTTACATGACAGGATTATGGCTTTAAAAAAGTTAAGAATTTTCATCAAGTATTTCGGCTTCAAAAAAGTCGAAGTATTTCATGAAAAGATTTCTGCTTCAAAAAAGTTGAAAATTTTCATGAAAAGATTTTGGCTTCAAAAAAGTTGAACATTTTCATGAAAAGATTTAGACCTCAAAAAAGTTGAATATTTTCATGAAAAGATTTCGGCTTCAAAAAAGTTGAACATTTTCATGAAAAGATTTCGGCTTCAAAAAAGTTGACCATTTTCATGAAAAGATTTCGGCTTCAAAAAAGTTGAACATTTTCATGAAAAGATTTCGGCTTCAAAAAAATGGAACATTTTCATGAAAAGATTTCGGCTTCAAAAAAGTTGAAAATTTACATGAAAAGATTTCGACTTCAAAAAAGTCTAAGATTTTCATGAAAAGATTTCTGCTTCAAAAAAGTTGAAAATTTTCATGAAAAGATTTCGGCTTCAAAAAGTGGAAAATTTTCATGAAAAGATTTCGGCTTCAAAAAAGTTGACCATTTTCATGAAAAGATTTCGGCTTCAAAAAAGTTGAAAATTTTCATGAAAAGATTTCGGCTTCAAAAAAGTTGAACATTTTCATGAAAAGATTTCGGCTTCAAAAAAGTCGAAGTATTTCATGAAAAGATTTCGGCTTCAAAAAAGTTGAAAATTTACATGACAGGATTATGGCTTTAAAAAAGTTAAGAATTTTCATCAAGTATTTCGGCTTCAAAAAAGTCGAAGTATTTCATGAAAAGATTTCTGCTTCAAAAAAGTTGAAAATTTTCATGAAAAGATTTTGGCTTCAAAAAAGTTGAACATTTTCATGAAAAGATTTAGACCTCAAAAAAGTTGAATATTTTCATGAAAAGATTTCGGCTTCAAAAAAGTTGAACATTTTCATGAAAAGATTTCGGCTTCAAAAAAGTTGACCATTTTCATGAAAAGATTTCGGCTTCAAAAAAGTTGAACATTTTCATGAAAAGATTTCGGCTTCAAAAAAATGGAACATTTTCATGAAAAGATTTCTGCTTCAAAAAAGTTGAAAATTTACATGAAAAGATTTCGACTTCAAAAAAGTCTAAGATTTTCATGAAAAGATTTCTGCTTCAAAAAAGTTGAAAATTTTCATGAAAAGATTTCGGCTTCAAAAAGTGGAAAATTTTCATGAAAAGATTTCGGCTTCAAAAAAGTTGACCATTTTCATGAAAAGATTTCGGCTTCAAAAAAGTTGAAAATTTTCATGAAAAGATTTCGGCTTCAAAAAAGTTGACCATTTTCATGAAAAGATTTCGGCTTCAAGAAAGTTCAAAATTTTCATGAAAAGATTTTGGTTTCAAAAAGTTGAAAATTTTCATGAAAAGATTTCGGCTTCAAAAAAGTTGAAAATTTACATGAAAAGATTTTGGCTTCAAAAAGTTGAAAATTTTCATGAATAGATTTCAGCTTCAAAAAGGTTGAAAACTTTCATGAACTATTTCGACTTCAAAAAAGTCGAAGATTTTCATGAAAAGATTTCGGCTGCAAAAAAGTCTAAAATTTTCATGAAAAGATTTATGCTTCAAAAAAGATGAAAATTTTCATGAAAAGATTTCGGCTTCAAAAAAGTTGAAAATTTTCATGAAGTATTTCGGCTTCAAAAAAATGGAACATTTTCATTAAAAGATTTCGGCTTCAAAAAAGTTGAACATTTTCATGAAAAGATTTCGGCTTCAAAAAAATGGAACATTTTCATGAAAAGATTTCTGCTTCAAAAAAGTTGAAAATTTACATGAAAAGATTTCGACTTCAAAAAAGTCGAAGATTTTCATGAAAAGATTTCTGCTTCAAAAAAGTTGAAAATTTTCATGAAAAGATTTCGGCTTAAAAAAGTGGAAAATTTTCATGAAAAGATTTCGGCTTCAAAAAAGTTGACCATTTTCATGAAAAGATTTCGGCTTCAAAAAAGTTGAAAATTTACATGAAAAGATTTCGACTGCAAAAAAGTCGAAGATTTTCATGAAAAGATTTCTGTTTCAAAAAAGTTGAAAATTTTCATGAAAAGATTTCGGCTTCAAAAAGTTGAACATTTTCATGAAAAGATTTCGGCTTCAAAAAAGTTGACCATTTTCATGAAAAGATTTCGGCTTCAAAAAAGTTGAAAATTTACATGAAAAGATTTCTGCTTCAAAAAAGTTGAAAATTTTCATGAAAAGATTTCGGCTTCAAAAAAATGGAACATTTTCATGAAAAGATTTCTGCTTCAAAAAAGTTGAAAATTTAAATGAAAAGATTTCGACTTCAAAAAAGTCTAAGACTTTCATGAAAAGATTTCTGCTTCAAAAAAGTTGAAAATTTTCATGAAAAGATTTCTTTTTAAAAAAGTTGAAAATTTTCATGAAAAGATTTCAGCTTCAAAAAAGTTGAACATTTTCATGAACTATTTCGGCTTCAAAAAAGTTGAAAATTTTCATGAACAGATTTTGGCTTCAAAAAAGTCGAAGATTTTCATGAAAAGATTTAGACTTCAAAAAAGTTGAATATTTTCATCAAGTATTTCGGCTTCAAAAAAGTCGAAGATTTTCATGAAAAGATTTCTGCTTCAAAAAAGTTGAAAATTTTCATGACAGGATTTTGGCTTCAAAAAAGTTGAAAATTTTCATGAAAAGATTTCGGCTTCAAAAGAGTTGAAAATTTTCATGAAAAGATTTCGACTGCAAAAAAGTCGAAGATTTTCATGAAAAGATTTCTGCTTCAAAAAAGTTGAAAATTTTCATGAAAAGATTTCGGCTTCAAAAAGTTGAAAATTTTCATGAAAAGATTTCGGCTTCAAAAAAGTTGACCATTTTCATGAAAAGATTTCGGCTTCAAAAAAGTTGAAAATTTTCATGAAAAGATTTCGGTTTCAAAAAGTTGAAAATTTTCATGAAAAGATTTCGGCTTCAAAAAAGTTGAAAATTTTCATGAAAAGATTTTGGTTTCAAAAAGTTGAAAATTTTCATGAAAAGATTTCAGCTTCAAAAAGGTTCAAAACTTTCATGAACTATTTCGACTTCAAAAAAGTTGAAAATTTTCATGAAAAGATTTCGGCTTCAAAAGAGTTGAAAATTTTCATGAAAAGATTTCGACTGCAAAAAAGTCGAAGATTTTCATGAAAAGATTTCTGCTTCAAAAAAGTTGAAAATTTTCATGAAAAGATTTCGGCTTCAAAAAGTTGAAAATTTTCATGAAAAGATTTCGGCTTCAAAAAAGTTGACCATTTTCATGAAAAGATTTCGGCTTCAAAAAAGTTGAAAATTTTCATGAAAAGATTTCGGTTTCAAAAAGTTGAAAATTTTCATGAAAAGATTTCGGCTTCAAAAAAGTTGAAAATTTTCATGAAAAGATTTTGGTTTCAAAAAGTTGAAAATTTTCATGAAAAGATTTCAGCTTCAAAAAGGTTCAAAACTTTCATGAACTATTTCGACTTCAAAAAAGTTGAAAATTTTCATGAAAAGATTTCGGCTTCAAAAAAGTTGAACATTTTCATGAAAAGATTTCTGCTTCAAAAAAGTTGAAAATTTACATGAAAAGATTTCGACTTCAAAAAAGTCTAAGATTTTCATGAAAAGATTTCTGCTTCAAAAAAGTTGAAAATTTTCATGACAGGATTTCGACTTCAAAAAAGTCGAAGATTTTCATGAAAAGATTTCTGCTTCAAAAAAGTTGAAAATTTTCATGAAAAGATTTCGGCTTCAAAAAGTTGAAAATTTTCATGAAAAGATTTCTACTTCAAAAAGTTGAAAATTTACATGACAGGATTATGGCTTTAAAAAAGTTAAGAATTTTCATCAAGTATTTCGGCTTCAAAAAAGTCGAAGTATTTCATGAAAAGATTTCTGCTTCAAAAAAGTTGAAAATTTTCATGAAAAGATTTTGGCTTCAAAAAAGTTGAACATTTTCATGAAAAGATTTAGACCTCAAAAAAGTTGAATATTTTCATGAAAAGATTTCGGCTTCAAAAAGTTGAAAATTTCCATGAAAAGATTTCGGCTTCAAAAAAGTTGACCATTTTCATGAAAAGATTTCGGCTTCAAGAAAGTTGAAAATTTTCATGAAAAGATTTCGGTTTCAAAAAGTTGAAAATTTTCATGAAAAGATTTCGGCTTCAAAAAAGTTGAAAATTTACATGAAAAGATTTTGGCTTCAAAAAGTTGAAAATTTTCATGAAAAGATTTCAGCTTCAAAAAGGTTGAAAACTTTCATGAACTATTTCGACTTCAAAAAAGTTGAAGATTTTCATGAAAAGATTTCGGCTGCAAAAAAGTCTAAAATTTTCATGAAAAGATTTATGCTTCAAAAAAGATGAAAATTTTCATGAAAAGATTTCGGCTTCAAAAAAGTTGAAAATTTTCATGAAGTATTTCTGCTTCAAAAAAATGGAACATTTTCATGAAAAGATTTCGGCTTCAAAAAATTTGAACATTTTCATGAAAAGATTTCGGCTTCAAAAAAATGGAACATTTTCATGAAAAGATTTCTGCTTCAAAAAAGTTGAAAATTTACATGAAAAGATTTCGACTTCAAAAAAGTCGAAGATTTTCATGAAAAGATTTCTGCTTCAAAAAAGTTGAAAATTTTCATGAAAAGATTTCGGCTTCAAAAAGTGGAAAATTTTCATGAAAAGATTTCGGCTTCAAAAAAGTTGACCATTTTCATGAAAAGATTTCGGCTTCAAAAAAGTTGAAAATTTTCATGAAAAGATTTCTTTTTCAAAAAGTTTAAGATTTTCATGAAAAGATTTCAGCTTCAAAAAAGTTGAACATTTTCATGATCTATTTCGGGTTCAAAAAAGTTGAAAATTTTCATGACAGGATTTTGGCTTCAAAAAAGTTGAAAATTTTCATGAAAAGATTTCGGCTTCAAAAAAGTTGAAAATTTTCATGAAAAGATTTCGGCTTCAAAAAGGTGAAAATTTTCATGAAAAGATTTCGGCTTCAAAAAAGTTGACCATTTTCATGAAAAGATTTCGGCTTCAAAAAAGTTGAAAATTTTCATGAAAAGATTTCGGTTTCAAAAAGTTGAAAATTTTCATGAACTATTTCGACTTCAAAAAAGTTGAAAATTTTCATGAACAGATTTTGGCTTCAAAAAAGTTGAACATTTTCATGAAAAGATTTAGACTTCAAAAAAGTTGAATATTTTCATCAAGTATTTCGGCTTCAAAAAAGTCGAAGATTTTCATGAAAAGATTTCTGCTTCAAAAAAGTTGAAAATTTTCATGACAGGATTTTGGCTTCAAAAAAGTTGAAAATTTTCATGAAAAGATTTCGGCTTCAAAAAAGTTGAAAATTTACATGAAAAGATTTCGACTGCAAAAAAGTCTAAGATTTTCATGAAAAGATTTCTGCTTCAAAAAAGTTGAAAATTTTCATGAAAAGATTTCTGCTTCAAAAAAGTTGAAAATTTTCATGAAAAGATTGAGGTTTCAAAAAAGTTGAAAATTTTCATGAACTATTTCGGCATCAAAAAAGTTGAAAATTTACATTAAAAGATTTCGGCTTCAAAAAAGTCGAAAATTTTCATGAAGTATTTCGGCTTCAAAAAAGTTGAAAATTTTCATGAACTATTTCGGCATCAAAAAAGTTGAAAATTTACATTAAATGATTTCGGCTTCAAAAAAGTCAAAAATTTTCATGAAGTATTTCGGCTTCAAAAAAGTTGAAAATTTTCATGAAAAGATTTCAGCTTCAAAAAAGTTGAAAATTTTCATGAAAAGATTTAGGCTTCAAAAAAGTTGAAAATTTACATGAAAAGATTTCGGCTTCAAAAAAGTCAAAAATTTTCATGAAGTATTTCGGCTTCAAAAAAGTCAACGATTTTCATGAAAAGATTTCTGCTTCAAAAAAGTTGAAAATTTTCATGAAAAGATTTCTGCTTCAAAAAAGTTGAAAATTTTCATGAAAAGATTGAGGTTTCAAAAAAGTTGAAAATTTTCATGAAGTATTTCAGTTTCAAAAAAGTTGAAAATTTACATTAAAAGATTTCGGCTTCAAAAAAGTTGAAAACTTTCATGACAGGATTTTGGCTTCAAAAAAAGTAAAAATTTTCAAAAAGTATTTTGGCTTCAAAAAGGTTGAAAACTTTCATGAAAAGATTTTGGCTTCAAAAAAGTTGAAAATTTACATGAAAAAATGTCGGCTTCAAAAAAGTCGAAAATTTTCATGAAGTATTTCGGCTTCAAAAAAGTCAACGATTTTCATGAAAAGATTTAGGCTTCAAAAAAGTCTAAAATTTTCATGAAAAGATTTCTGCTTCAAAAAAGATGAAAATTTTCATGAAAAGATTTCGGCTTCAAAAAAGTTGAAAATTTTCATGAAAAGATTTCGGCTTCAAAAAAGTTGAACATTTTCATGAAAAGATTTCGGCTTCAAAAAAGTTGAACATTTTCATGAAAAGATTTCGGCTTCAAAAAAGTTGAACATTTTCATGAAAAGATTTCGGCTTCAAAAAAGTTGAAAATTTTCATGAAGTATTTCGGCTTCAAAAAAATGGAACATTTTCCTGAAAAGATTTCGGCTTCAAAAAAGTCTAAGATTTTCATGAAAAGATTTCGGCTTCAAAAAAGTTGAACATTTTCATGAAGTATTTCGGCTTCAAAGAAATTGAACATTTTCATGAAAAGATTTCGGCTTCAAAAAAGTTGAAAATTTTCATGAAGTATTTCGGCTTCAAAAAAGTTGAACATTTTCATGAAAAGATTTCGGCTTCAAAAAAGTTGAAAATTTTCATGAAAAGATTTCGGCTTCAAAAAAGTTGAAAATTTACATGAAAAGATTGAGGTTTCAAAAAAGTTGAAAATTTTCATGAAAAGATTGAGGTTTCAAAAAGTCGAAAATTTTCATGAACTATTTCGGCATCAAAAAAGTTGAAAATTTACATTAAATGATTTCGGCTTCAAAAAAGTCAAAAATTTTCATGAAGTATTTCGGCTTCAAAAAAGTTGAAAATTTTCATGAAAAGATTTCGGCTTCAAAAAAGTTGAAAATTTTCATGAAAAGATTTCGGCTTCAAAAAAGTTGAAAATTTACATGAAAAGATTGAGGTTTCAAAAAAGTTGAAAATTTTCATGAACTATTTCGGCATCAAAAAAGTTGAAAATTTACATTAAATGATTTCGGCTTCAAAAAAGTCAAAAATTTTCATGAAGTATTTCGGCTTCAAAAAAGTTGAAAATTTTCATGAAAAGATTTCAGCTTCAAAAAAGTTGAAAATTTTCATGAAAAGATTTAGGCTTCAAAAAAGTTGAAAATTTACATGAAAAGATTTCGGCTTCAAAAAAGTCAAAAATTTTCATGAAGTATTTCGGCTTCAAAAAAGTCAACGATTTTCATGAAAAGATTTCTGCTTCAAAAAAGTTGAAAATTTTCATGAAAAGATTGAGGTTTCAAAAAAGTTGAAAATTTTCATGAAGTATTTCAGTTTCAAAAAAGTTGAAAATTTACATTAAAAGATTTCGGCTTCAAAAAAGTTGAAAACTTTCATGACAGGATTTTGGCTTCAAAAAAAGTAAAAATTTTCAAAAAGTATTTTGGCTTCAAAAAGGTTGAAAACTTTCATGAAAAGATTTCGGCTTCAAAAAAGTTGAAAATTTACATGAAAAAATCTCGGCTTCAAAAAAGTCGAAAATTTTCATGAAGTATTTCGGCTTCAAAAAAGTTGAACATTTTCATGAAAAGATTTCGGCTTCAAAAAAGTTGAACATTTTCATGAAAAGATTTCGGCTTCAAAAAAGTTGAAAATTTTCATGAAGTATTTCGGCTTCAAAAAAATGGAACATTTTCATGAAAAGATTTCGGCTTCAAAAAAGTCTAAGATTTTCATGAAAAGATTTCGGCTTCAAAAAAGTTGAAAGTTTTCATGAAGTATTTCGGCTTCAAAGAAATTGAACATTTTCATGAAAAGATTTCGGCTTCAAAAAAGTAGAACATTTTCATGAAAAGATTTCGGCTTCAAAAAAGTTGAACATTTTCATGAAAAGATTTCGGCTTCAAAAAAGTTGAAAATTTACATGAAAAGATTTCGACTTCAAAAAAGTCTAAGATTTTCATGAAAAGATTTCTGCTTCAAAAAAGTTGAAAATTTTCATGAAAAGATTTCGGCTTCAAAAAAGTTGACCATTTTCATGAAAAGATTTCGGTTTCAAAAAAGTTGAAAATTTTCATGAAAAGAATTTGGTTTCAAAAAGTTGAAAATTTTCATGAAAAGATCTCGGCTTCAAAAAAGTTGAACATTTTCATGAAAAGATTTCGGCTTCAAAAAAGTTGAACATTTTCATGAAAAGATTTTGGTTTCAAAAAGTCGAAAATTTTCATGAACTATTTCGGCATCAAAAAAGTTGAAAATTTACATTAAATGATTTCGGCTTCAAAAAAGTCAAAAATTTTCATGAAGTATTTCGGCTTCAAAAAAGTTGAAAATTTTCATGAAAAGATTTCGGCTTCAAAAAAGTTGAAAATTTTCATGAAAAGATTTCGGCTTCAAAAAAGTTGAAAATTTACATGAAAAGATTGAGGTTTCAAAAAAGTTGAAAATTTTCATGAACTATTTCGGCATCAAAAAAGTTGAAAATTTACATTAAAAGATTTCGGCTTCAAAAAAGTCGAAAATTTTCATGAAGTATTTCGGCTTCAAAAAAGTTGAAAATTTTCATGAACTATTTCGGCATCAAAAAAGTTGAAAATTTACATTAAATGATTTCGGCTTCAAAAAAGTCAAAAATTTTCATGAAGTATTTCGGCTTCAAAAAAGTTGAAAATTTTCATGAAAAGATTTCAGCTTCAAAAAAGTTGAAAATTTTCATGAAAAGATTTAGGCTTCAAAAAAGTTGAAAATTTACATGAAAAGATTTCGGCTTCAAAAAAGTCAACGATTTTCATGAAAAGATTTCTGCTTCAAAAAAGTTGAAAATTTTCATGAAAAGATTTCTGCTTCAAAAAAGTTGAAAATTTTCATGAAAAGATTGAGGTTTCAAAAAAGTTGAAAATTTTCATGAAGTATTTCAGTTTCAAAAAAGTTGAAAATTTACATTAAAAGATTTCGGCTTCAAAAAAGTTGAAAACTTTCATGACAGGATTTTGGCTTCAAAAAAAGTAAAAATTTTCAAAAAGTATTTTGGCTTCAAAAAGGTTGAAAACTTTCATGAAAAGATTTCGGCTTCAAAAAAGTTGAAAATTTACATGAAAAAATGTCGGCTTCAAAAAAGTCGAAAATTTTCATGAAGTATTTCGGCTTCAAAAAAGATGAAAATTTTCATGAAAAGATTTCGGCTTCAAAAAAGTTGAACATTTTCATGAAAAGATTTCGGCTTCAAAAAAGTTGAACATTTTCATGAAAAGATTTCGGCTTCAAAAAAGTTGAAAATTTACATGAAAAGATTTCGACTTCAAAAAAGTCTAAGATTTTCATGAAAAGATTTCTGCTTCAAAAAAGTTGAACATTTTCATGAAAAGATTTCGGCTTCAAAAAAGTTGACCATTTTCATGAAAAGATTTCGGTTTCAAAAAAGTTGAAAATTTTCATGAAAAGAATTCGGTTTCAAAAAGTTGAAAATTTTCATGAAAAGATCTCGGCTTCAAAAAAGTTGAACATTTTCATGAAAAGATTTCGGCTTCAAAAAAGTTGAAAATTTTCATGAAAAGATTTTGGTTTCAAAAAGTTGAAAATTTTCATGAAAAAATTTCGGCTGCAAAAAAAAGGAACATTTTCATGAAAAGATTTCGGCTTCAAAAAAGTTGAAAATTTTCATGACAGGATTTTGGCTTCAAAAAAGTAGAAAATTTTCAGGAAAAAATTTCGGCTTCAAAAAAGTTGAACATTTTCATGAAAAGATTTCGGCTTCAAAAAAGTTGAAAATTTTCATGAAAAGAATTCGACTTCAAAAAAGTCTAAGATTTTCATGAAAAGATTTCTGCTTCAAAAAAGTTGAAAATTTTCATCACAGGATTTTGGCTTTACAAAAAGTAAAAATTTTCATAAAGTATTTCAGCTTCAAAAAGGTTGAAAGCTTTCATGAAAATATTGAGGTTTCAAAAAAGTTGAAAATTTTCATGAACTATTTCGGCATCAAAAAAGTCGAAAATTTTCATGAAGTATTTCGGCTTCAAAAAAGTTGAAAATTTTCATGAAGTATTTCGGCATCAAAAAAGTTGAAAATTTACATTAAAAGATTTCGGCTTCAAAAAAGTCAAAAATTTTCATGAAGTATTTCGGCTTCAAAAAAGTTGAAAATTTTCATGAAAAGATTTCGGCTTCAAAAAAGTTGAAAATTTTCATGAAAAGATTTCGGCTTCAAAAAAGTTGAAAATTTACATTAAAAGATTTCGGCTAAAAAAAAGTCAAAAATTTTCATGAAGTATTTCTGCTTCAAAAAAGTCAACGATTTTCATGAAAAGATTTCTGCTTCAAAAAAGTTGGAAAATTTCATGAAAAGATTTCTGCTTCAAAAAAGGTGAAAATTTTCATGAAAAGATTGAGGTTTCAAAAAAGTTGAAAATTTTCATGAAGTATTTCAGTTTCAAAAAAGTTGAAAATTTACATTAAAAGATTTCTGCTTCAAAAAAGTTGAAAATTTACATGAAAAGATTGAGGTTTCAAAAAAGTTGAAAATTTTCATGAACTATTTCGGCATCAAAAAAGTTGAAAATTTACATTAAAAGATTTCGGCTTCAAAAAAGTCGAAAATTTTCATGAAGTATTTCGGCTTCAAAAAAGTTGAAAATTTTCATGAACTATTTCGGCATCAAAAAAGTTGAAAATTTACATTAAATGATTTCGGCTTCAAAAAAGTCAAAAATTTTCATGAAGTATTTCGGCTTCAAAAAAGTTGAAAATTTTCATGAAAAGATTTCAGCTTCAAAAAAGTTGAAAATTTTCATGAAAAGATTTAGGCTTCAAAAAAGTTGAAAATTTACATGAAAAGATTTCGGCTTCAAAAAAGTCAACGATTTTCATGAAAAGATTTCTGCTTCAAAAAAGTTGAAAATTTTCATGAAAAGATTTCTGCTTCAAAAAAGTTGAAAATTTTCATGAAAAGATTTCGGTTTCAAAAAAGTTGAAAATTTTCATGAAGTATTTCAGTTTCAAAAAAGTTGAAAATTTACATTAAAAGATTTCGGCTTCAAAAAAGTTGAAAACTTTCATGACAGGATTTTGGCTTCAAAAAAAGTAAAAATTTTCAAAAAGTATTTTGGCTTCAAAAAGGTTGAAAACTTTCATGAAAAGATTTCGGCTTCAAAAAAGTTGAAAATTTACATGAAAAAATGTCGGCTTCAAAAAAGTTGAAAATTTTCATGAAAAGAATTCGGTTTCAAAAAGTTGAAAATTTTCATGAAAAGATCTCGGCTTCAAAAAAGTTGAACATTTTCATGAAAAGATTTCGGCTTCAAAAAAGTTGACCATTTTCATGAAAAGATTTCGGTTTCAAAAAAGTTGAAAATTTTCATGAAAAGAATTCGGTTTCAAAAAGTTGAAAATTTTCATGAAAAGATCTCGGCTTCAAAAAAGTTGAACATTTTCATGAAAAGATTTCGGCTTCAAAAAAGTTGAAAATTTTCATGAAAAGATTTTGGTTTCAAAAAGTTGAAAATTTTCATGAAAAAATTTCGGCTGCAAAAAAAAGGAACATTTTCATGAAAAGATTTCGGCTTCAAAAAAGTTGAAAATTTTCATGACAGGATTTTGGCTTCAAAAAAGTAGAAAATTTTCAGGAAAAAATTTCGGCTTCAAAAAAGTTGAACATTTTCATGAAAAGATTTCGGCTTCAAAAAAGTTGAAAATTTTCATGAAAAGATTTCGACTTCAAAAAAGTCTAAGATTTTCATGAAAAGATTTCTGCTTCAAAAAAGTTGAAAATTTTCATCACAGGATTTTGGCTTTACAAAAAGTAAAAATTTTCATAAAGTATTTCAGCTTCAAAAAGGTTGAAAGCTTTCATGAAAATATTGAGGTTTCAAAAAAGTTGAAAATTTTCATGAACTATTTCGGCATCAAAAAAGTCGAAAATTTTCATGAAGTATTTCGGCTTCAAAAAAGTTGAAAATTTTCATGAAGTATTTCGGCATCAAAAAAGTTGAAAATTTACATTAAAAGATTTCGGCTTCAAAAAAGTCAAAAATTTTCATGAAGTATTTCGGCTTCAAAAAAGTTGAAAATTTTCATGAAAAGATTTCGGCTTCAAAAAAGTTGAAAATTTTCATGAAAAGATTTCGGCTTCAAAAAAGTTGAAAATTTACATTAAAAGATTTCGGCTAAAAAAAAGTCAAAAATTTTCATGAAGTATTTCTGCTTCAAAAAAGTCAACGATTTTCATGAAAAGATTTCTGCTTCAAAAAAGTTGGAAAATTTCATGAAAAGATTTCTGCTTCAAAAAAGGTGAAAATTTTCATGAAAAGATTGAGGTTTCAAAAAAGTTGAAAATTTTCATGAAGTATTTCAGTTTCAAAAAAGTTGAAAATTTACATTAAAAGATTTCTGCTTCAAAAAAGTTGAAAATTTTCATGAAAAGATTTCTGCTTCAAAAAAGTTGAAAATTTTCATGAAAAGATTGAGGTTTCAAAAAAGTTGAAAATTTTCATGAAAAGATTTCGGCATCAAAAAAGTTGAAAATTTTCATTAAAAGATTTCGGCTTCAAAAAAGTCGAAAATTTTCATGAACTATTTCGGCATCAAAAAAGTTTAAAATTTACATGAAAAGATTTCTGCTTCAAAAAAGTCAAAAATTTTCATGAAGTATTTCGGCTTCAAAAAAGTTGAAAATTTTCATGAAAAGATTTCGGCTTCAAAAAAGTTGAACATTTTCATGAAAAGATTTCGGCTTCAAAAAAGTTGAAAATTTTCATGAAAAGATTTTGGTTTCAAAAAGTCGAAAATTTTCATGAACTATTTCGGCATCAAAAAAGTTGAAAATTTACATTAAATGATTTCGGCTTCAAAAAAGTTGAAAATTTTCATGAAAAGATTTCGGCTTCAAAAAAGTTGAAAATTTTCATGAAAAGATTTCGGCTTCAAAAAAGTTGAACATTTTCATGAAAAGATTTCGGCTTCAAAAAAGTTGAACATTTTCATGAAAAGATTTCGGCTTCAAAAAAGTTGAACATTTTCATGAAAAGATTTCGGCTTCAAAAAAGTTGAAAATTTTCATCAAGTATTTCGGCTTCAAAAAAAATTGGAACATTTTCATGAAAAGATTTCGGCTTCAAAAAAGTCTAAGATTTTCATGAAAAGATTTCGGCTTCAAAAAAGTTGAAAGTTTTCATGAAGTATTTCGGCTTCAAAGAAATTGAACATTTTCATGAAAAGATTTCGGCTTCAAAAAAGTTGAACATTTTCATGAAAAGATTTCGGCTTCAAAAAAGTTGAACATTTTCATGAAAAGATTTCGGCTTCAAAAAAGTTGAAAATTTACATGAAAAGATTTCGACTTCAAAAAAGTCTAAGATTTTCATGAAAAGATTTCTGCTTCAAAAAAGTTGAAAATTTTCATGAAAAGATTTCGGCTTCAAAAAAGTTGACCATTTTCATGAAAAGATTTCGGTTTCAAAAAAGTTGAAAATTTTCATGAAAAGAATTCGGTTTCAAAAAGTTGAAAAATTTCATGAAAAGATCTCGGCTTCAAAAAAGTTGAACATTTTCATGAAAAGATTTCGGCTTCAAAAAAGTTGAAAATTTTCATGAAAAGATTTTGGTTTCAAAAAGTTGAAAATTTTCATGAACTATTTCGGCATCAAAAAAGTTGAAAATTTACATTGAATGATTTCGGCTTCAAAAAAGTCAAAAATTTTCATGAAGTATTTCGGCTTCAAAAAAGTTGAAAATTTTCATGAAAAGATTTCAGCTTCAAAAAAGTTGAAAATTTTCATGAAAAGATTTCGACTTCAAAAAAGTCTAAGATTTTCATGAAAAGATTTCTGCTTCAAAAAAGTTGAAAATTTTCATCACAGGATTTTGGCTTTACAAAAAGTAAAAATTTTCATAAAGTATTTCAGCTTCAAAAAGGTTGAAAGCTTTCATGAAAATATTGAGGTTTCAAAAAAGTTGAAAATTTTCATGAACTATTTCGGCATCAAAAAAGTCGAAAATTTTCATGAAGTATTTCGGCTTCAAAAAAGTTGAAAATTTTCATGAAGTATTTCGGCATCAAAAAAGTTGAAAATTTACATTAAAAGATTTCGGCTTCAAAAAAGTCAAAAATTTTCATGAAGTATTTCGGCTTCAAAAAAGTTGAAAATTTTCATGAAAAGATTTCGGCTTCAAAAAAGTTGAAAATTTTCATGAAAAGATTTCGGCTTCAAAAAAGTTGAAAATTTACATTAAAAGATTTCGGCTTCAAAAAAGTCAAAAATTTTCATGAAGTATTTCTGCTTCAAAAAAGTCAACGATTTTCATGAAAAGATTTCTGCTTCAAAAAAGTTGGAAAATTTCATGAAAAGATTTCTGCTTCAAAAAAGGTGAAAATTTTCATGAAAAGATTGAGGTTTCAAAAAAGTTGAAAATTTTCATGAAGTATTTCAGTTTCAAAAAAGTTGAAAATTTACATTAAAAGATTTCTGCTTCAAAAAAGTTGAAAATTTTCATGAAAAGATTTCTGCTTCAAAAAAGTTGAAAATTTTCATGAAAAGATTGAGGTTTCAAAAAAGTTGAAAATTTTCATGAAAAGATTTCGGCATCAAAAAAGTTGAAAATTTTCATTAAAAGATTTCGGCTTCAAAAAAGTCGAAAATATTCATGAACTATTTCGGCATCAAAAAAGTTTAAAATTTACATGAAAAGATTTCTGCTTCAAAAAAGTCAAAAATTTTCATGAAGTATTTCGGCTTCAAAAAAGTTGAAAATTTTCATGAAAAGATTTCGGCTTCAAAAAAGTTGAACATTTTCATGAAAAGATTTCGGCTTCAAAAAAGTTGAAAATTTTCATGAAAAGATTTTGGTTTCAAAAAGTCGAAAATTTTCATGAACTATTTCGGCATCAAAAAAGTTGAAAATTTACATGAAAAGATTTCTGCTTCAAAAAAGTCGAAAATTTTCATGAAGTATTTCGGCTTCAAAAAAGTTGAAAATTTTCATGAAAAGATTTCAGCTTCAAAAAAGTTGAAAATTTTCATGAAAAGATTTAGGCTTCAAAAAAGTTGAAAATTTACATGAAAAGATTTCGGCTTCAAAAAAGTTGAAAATTTACATGAAAAGATTGAGGTTTCAAAAAAGTTGAAAATTTTCATGAACTATTTCGGCATCAAAAAAGTTGAAAATTTACATTAAAAGATTTCGGCTTCAAAAAAGTCGAAAATTTTCATGAAGTATTTCGGCTTCAAAAAAGTTGAAAATTTTCATGAACTATTTCGGCATCAAAAAAGTTGAAAATTTTCATTAAATGATTTTGGCTTCAAAAAAGTCAAAAATTTTCATGAAGTATTTCGGCTTCAAAAAAGTTGAAAATTTTCATGAAAAGATTTCGGCTTCAAAAAAGTTGAACATTTTCATGAAAAGATTTCGGCTTCAAAAAAGTTGAACATTTTCATGAAAAGATTTCGGCTTCAAAAAAGTTGAACATTTTCATGAAAAGATTTCGGCTTCAAAAAAGTTGAAAATTTTCATCAAGTATTTCGGCTTCAAAAAAATGGAACATTTTCATGAAAAGATTTCGGCTTCAAAAAAGTTGAACATTTTCATGAAAAGATTTCGGCTTCAAAAAAGTTGAAAATTTACATGAAAAGATTTCGACTCCAAAAAAGTCTAAGATTTTCATGAAAAGATTTCTGCTTCAAAAAAGTTGAAAATTTTCATGAAAAGATTTCGGCTTCAAAAAAGTTGACCATTTTCATGAAAAGATTTCGGTTTCAAAAAAGTTGAAAATTTTCATGAAAAGAATTCGGTTTCAAAAAGTTGAAAATTTTCATGAAAAGATCTCGGCTTCAAAAAAGTTGAACATTTTCATGAAAAGATTTCGGCTTCAAAAAAGTTGAAAATTTTCATGAAAAGATTTTGGTTTCAAAAAAGTTGAACATTTTCATGAACTATTTCGGCATCAAAAAAGTTGAAAATTTTCATGAAAAGATTTTGGTTTCAAAAAGTCGAAAATTTTCATGAACTATTTCGGCATCAAAAAAGTTGAAAATTTACATGAAAAGATTTCTGCTTCAAAAAAGTCGAAAATTTTCATGAAGTATTTCGGCTTCAAAAAAGTTGAAAATTTTCATGAAAAGATTTCAGCTTCAAAAAAGTTGAAAATTTTCATGAAAAGATTTAGGCTTCAAAAAAGTTGAAAATTTACATTAAAAGATTTCGGCTTCAAAAAAGTCAAAAATTTTCATGAAGTATTTCTGCTTCAAAAAAGTCAACGATTTTCATGAAAAGATTTCTGCTTCAAAAAAGTTGGAAAATTTCATGAAAAGATTTCTGCTTCAAAAAAGGTGAAAATTTTCATGAAAAGATTGAGGTTTCAAAAAAGTTGAAAATTTTCATGAAGTATTTCAGTTTCAAAAAAGTTGAAAATTTACATTAAAAGATTTCTGCTTCAAAAAAGTTGAAAATTTTCATGAAAAGATTTCTGCTTCAAAAAAGTTGAAAATTTTCATGAAAAGATTGAGGTTTCAAAAAAGTTGAAAATTTTCATGAAAAGATTTCGGCATCAAAAAAGTTGAAAATTTTCATTAAAAGATTTCGGCTTCAAAAAAGTCGAAAATATTCATGAACTATTTCGGCATCAAAAAAGTTTAAAATTTACATGAAAAGATTTCTGCTTCAAAAAAGTCAAAAATTTTCATGAAGTATTTCGGCTTCAAAAAAGTTGAAAATTTTCATGAAAAGATTTCGGCTTCAAAAAAGTTGAACATTTTCATGAAAAGATTTCGGCTTCAAAAAAGTTGAAAATTTTCATGAAAAGATTTTGGTTTCAAAAAGTCGAAAATTTTCATGAACTATTTCGGCATCAAAAAAGTTGAAAATTTACATGAAAAGATTTCTGCTTCAAAAAAGTCGAAAATTTTCATGAAGTATTTCGGCTTCAAAAAAGTTGAAAATTTTCATGAAAAGATTTCAGCTTCAAAAAAGTTGAAAATTTTCATGAAAAGATTTAGGCTTCAAAAAAGTTGAAAATTTACATGAAAAGATTTCGGCTTCAAAAAAGTTGAAAATTTACATGAAAAGATTGAGGTTTCAAAAAAGTTGAAAATTTTCATGAACTATTTCGGCATCAAAAAAGTTGAAAATTTACATTAAAAGATTTCGGCTTCAAAAAAGTCGAAAATTTTCATGAAGTATTTCGGCTTCAAAAAAGTTGAAAATTTTCATGAACTATTTCGGCATCAAACAAGTTGAAAATTTTCATTAAATGATTTTGGCTTCAAAAAAGTCAAAAATTTTCATGAAGTATTTCGGCTTCAAAAAAGTTGAAAATTTTCATGAAAAGATTTCGGCTTCAAAAAAGTTGAACATTTTCATGAAAAGATTTCGGCTTCAAAAAAGTTGAACATTTTCATGAAAAGATTTCGGCTTCAAAAAAGTTGAACATTTTCATGAAAAGATTTCGGCTTCAAAAAAGTTGAAAATTTTCATCAAGTATTTCGGCTTCAAAAAAATGGAACATTTTCATGAAAAGATTTCGGCTTCAAAAAAGTTGAACATTTTCATGAAAAGATTTCGGCTTCAAAAAAGTTGAAAATTTACATGAAAAGATTTCGACTCCAAAAAAGTCTAAGATTTTCATGAAAAGATTTCTGCTTCAAAAAAGTTGAAAATTTTCATGAAAAGATTTCGGCTTCAAAAAAGTTGACCATTTTCATGAAAAGATTTCGGTTTCAAAAAAGTTGAAAATTTTCATGAAAAGAATTCGGTTTCAAAAAGTTGAAAATTTTCATGAAAAGATCTCGGCTTCAAAAAAGTTGAACATTTTCATGAAAAGATTTCGGCTTCAAAAAAGTTGAAAATTTTCATGAAAAGATTTTGGTTTCAAAAAAGTTGAACATTTTCATGAACTATTTCGGCATCAAAAAAGTTGAAAATTTTCATGAAAAGATTTTGGTTTCAAAAAGTCGAAAATTTTCATGAACTATTTCGGCATCAAAAAAGTTGAAAATTTACATGAAAAGATTTCTGCTTCAAAAAAGTCGAAAATTTTCATGAAGTATTTCGGCTTCAAAAAAGTTGAAAATTTTCATGAAAAGATTTCAGCTTCAAAAAAGTTGAAAATTTTCATGAAAAGATTTAGGCTTCAAAAAAGTTGAAAATTTACATGAAAAGATTTCGGCTTCAAAAAAGTTGAAAATTTACATGAAAAGATTGAGGTTTCAAAAAAGTTGAAAATTTTCATGAACTATTTCGGCATCAAAAAAGTTGAAAATTTACATTAAAAGATTTCGGCTTCAAAAAAGTCGAAAATTTTCATGAAGTATTTCGGCTTCAAAAAAGTTGAAAATTTTCATGAACTATTTCGGCATCAAAAAAGTTGAAAATTTTCATTAAATGATTTCGGCTTCAAAAAAGTCAAAAATTTTCATGAAGTATTTCGGCTTCAAAAAAGTTGAAAATTTTCATGAAAAGATTTCAGCTTCAAAAAAGTTGAAAATTTTCATGAAAAGATTTAGGCTTCAAAAAAGTTGAAAATTTACATGAAAAGATTTCGGCTTCAAAAAAGTCAAAAATTTTCATGAAGTATTTCGGCTTCAAAAAAGTCAACGATTTTCATGAAAAGATTTCTGCTTCAAAAAAGTTGAAAATTTTCATGAAAAGATTTCTGCTTCAAAAAAGTTGAAAATTTTCATGAAAAGATTGAGGTTTCAAAAAAGTTGAAAATTTTCATGAAGTATTTCAGTTTCAAAAAAGTTGAAAATTTACATTAAAAGATTTCGGCTTCAAAAAAGTTGAAAACTTTCATGACAGGATTTTGGCTTCAAAAAAAGTAAAAATTTTCAAAAAGTATTTTGGCTTCAAAAAGGTTGAAAACTTTCATGAAAAGATTTCGGCTTCAAAAAAGTTGAAAATTTACATGAAAAAATGTCGGCTTCAAAAAAGTCGAAAATTTTCATGAAGTATTTCGGCTTCAAAAAAGTCAACGATTTTCATGAAAAGATTTAGGCTTCAAAAAAGTCTAAAATTTTCATGAAAAGATTTCTGCTTCAAAAAAGATGAAAATTTTCATGAAAAGATTTCGGCTTCAAAAAAGTTGAAAATTTTCATGAAAAGATTTCGGCTTCAAAAAAGTTGAACATTTTCATGAAAAGATTTCGGCTTCAAAAAAGTTGAACATTTTCATGAAAAGATTTCGGCTTCAAAAAAGTTGAACATTTTCATGAAAAGATTTCGGCTTCAAAAAAGTTGAAAATTTTCATCAAGTATTTCGGCTTCAAAAAAATGGAACATTTTCATGAAAAGATTTCGGCTTCAAAAAAGTTGAACATTTTCATGAAAAGATTTCGGCTTCAAAAAAGTTGAAAATTTACATGAAAAGATTTCGACTCCAAAAAAGTCTAAGATTTTCATGAAAAGATTTCTGCTTCAAAAAAGTTGAAAATTTTCATAAAAAGATTTCGGCTTCAAAAAAGTTGACCATTTTCATGAAAAGATTTCGGTTTCAAAAAAGTTGAAAATTTTCATGAAAAGAATTCGGTTTCAAAAAGTTGAAAATTTTCATGAAAAGATCTCGGCTTCAAAAAAGTTGAACATTTTCATGAAAAGATTTCGGCTTCAAAAAAGTTGAAAATTTTCATGAAAAGATTTTGGTTTCAAAAAAGTTGAACATTTTCATGAACTATTTCGGCATCAAAAAAGTTGAAAATTTACATTGAATGATTTCGGCTTCAAAAAAGTCAAAAATTTTCATGAAGTATTTCGGCTTCAAAAAAGTTGAAAATTTTCATGAAAAGATTTCAGCTTCAAAAAAGTTGAAAATTTTCATGAAAAGATTTAGGCTTCAAAAAAGTTGAAAATTTACATGAAAAGATTTCGGCTTCAAAAAAGTCAAAAATTTTCATGAAGTATTTCGGCTTCAAAAAAGTCAACGATTTTCATGAAAAGATTTCTGCTTCAAAAAAGTTGAAAATTTTCATGAAAAGATTTCTGCTTCAAAAAAGTTGAAAATTTTCATGAAAAGATTGAGGTTTCAAAAAAGTTGAAAATTTTCATGAAGTATTTCAGTTTCAAAAAAGTTGAAAATTTACATTAAAAGATTTCGGCTTCAAAAAAGTTGAAAACTTTCATGACAGGATTTTGGCTTCAAAAAAAGTAAAAATTTTCAAAAAGTATTTTGGCTTCAAAAAGGTTGAAAACTTTCATGAAAAGATTTCGGCTTCAAAAAAGTTGAAAATTTACATGAAAAAATGTCGGCTTCAAAAAAGTCGAAAATTTTCATGAAGTATTTCGGCTTCAAAAAAGTCAACGATTTTCATGAAAAGATTTCGGCTTCAAAAAAGTCTAAAATTTTCATGAAAAGATTTCTGCTTCAAAAAAGATGAAAATTTTCATGAAAAGATTTCGGCTTCAAAAAAGTTGAAAATTTTCATGAAAAGATTTCGGCTTCAAAAAAGTTGAACATTTTCATGAAAAGATTTCGGCTTCAAAAAAGTTGAACATTTTCATGAAAAGATTTCGGCTTCAAAAAAGTTGAACATTTTCATGAAGTATTTCGGCTTCAAAAAAATGGAACATTTTCATGAAAAGATTTCGGCTTCAAAAAAGTCTAAGATTTTCATGAAAAGATTATTGCTTCAAAAAAGTTGAAAGTTTTCATGAAGTATTTCGGCTTCAAAGAAATTGAACATTTTCATGAAAAGATTTCGGCTTCAAAAAAGTTGAACATTTTCATGAAAAGATTTCGGCTTCAAAAAAGTTGACCATTTTCATGAAAAGATTTCGGCTTCAAAAAAGTTGAAAATTTACATTAAAAGATTTCGGCTTCAAAAAAGTCAAAAATTTTCATGAAAAGATTTCGGCTTCAAAAAAGTCAACGATTTTCATGAAAAGATTTCTGCTTCAAAAAAGTTGAAAATTTTCATGAAAAGATTTCTGCTTCAAAAAAGTTGAAAATTTTCATGAAAAGATTGAGGTTTCAAAAAAGTTGAAAATTTTCATGAACTATTTCGGCATCAAAAAAGTTGAAAATTTACATTAAAAGATTTCGGCTTCAAAAAAGTCGAAAATTTTCATGAAGTATTTCGGCTTCAAAAAAGTTGAAAATTTTCATGAACTATTTCGGCATCAAAAAAGTTGAAAATTTACATTAAAAGATTTCGGCTTCAAAAAAGTTGAAAATTTCCATGAAGTATTTCGGCTTCAAAAAAGTTGAAAATTTTCATGAACTATTTCGGCATCAAAAAAGTTTAAAATTTACATTAAATGATTTCGGCTTCAAAAAAGTCAAAAATTTTCATGAAGTATTTCGGCTTCAAAAAAGTTGAAAATTTTCATGAAGTATTTCAGTTTCAAAAAAGTTGAAAATTTACATTAAAAGATTTCGGCTTCAAAAAAGTTGAAAACTTTCATGACAGGATTTTGGCTTCAAAAAAAGTAAAAATTTTCAAGAAGTATTTCGGCTTCAAAAAGGTTGAAAACTTTCATGAAAAGATTTAGGCTTCAAAAAAGTTGAAGATTTCCATGAAGTATTTCGGCTTCAAAAAAGTTGAAAATTTACATGAAAAAATGTCGGCTTCAAAAAAGTCGAAAATTTTCATGAAGTATTTCGGCTTCAAAAAAGTCAACGATTTTCATGAAAAGATTTAGGCTTCAAAAAAATTTGAAAATTTACATTAATAGATTTTGGTTTCAAAAAAGTCAACAATTTTCATGAAAAGATTTGTGCTTCAAAAAATTGAAGATTTACATGAAAAAATGTCAGCTTCAAAAAAGTCGAAAATTTTCATGAAAAGATTTCGGCTTCAAAAAAGTTGAAAATTTTCATGAACTATTTCGGCATCAAAAAAGTTGAAAATTTACATTAAAAGATTTCGGCTTCAAAAAAGTCAAAAAATTTCATGAAGTATTTCGGCATCAAAAAAGTTGAAAATTTACATTGAAAGATTTCGGCTTCAAAAAAGTCAAAAAATTTTATGACAGGATTTTGGCTTTAAAAAAGGTAAACATTTTCATGAAGTATTTCGGCTTCAAAAAAGTCGAAGATTTTCATGAAAAGATTTCGGCTTCAAAAAAGTTGAAAATTTTCATGAAAAGATTTAGACTTCAAAAAAGTTGAAAATGTCCATGAATTTTTTCGACTTCAAAAAAGTCTAAAATTTTCATGAAAAGATTTCGGCTTCAAAAAGTTGAAAATTTTCATGAAAAGATTTCGGCTTCAAGAAAGTTTAAAATTTTCATGAAAAGATTTCGGCTTCAAAAAGTTGAAAATTTTCATGAAAAGATTTCGGCTTCAAGAAAGTTGAAAATATTCATTTACTATTTCGGCATCAAAAAAGTTGAAAATTTTCATGAAAAGATTTCGGCTTCAAAAAAGTTGAAAATTTTCATGAACTATTTTGGTTTCAAAAAAGTTGAAAATTTTCATGAAAAGATTTCTTTTTCAAAAAAATGTAAATTTTTCATGACAGGATTTTGGCTTTAAAAAAAGTAAAAAATTTCATGAAGAATTTCGGCTTCAAAAAAGTTGAAAAATTTCATGAAAAGATTTCGGCATCAAAAAAGTTGAAAATTTTCATGAAAAGATTTCTGCTTCAAAAAGTTGAAAATTTTCATGAACTATTTAGGTTTCAAAAAAGTTGAAAATTTTCATGAAAAGATTTCTGCTTCAAAAAAGTGTAAATTTTTCATGACAGGATTTTGGCTTTAAAAAAGGTAAAAATTTTCATGAAGAATTTCGGCTTCAAAAAAGTTGAAAAATTTCATGAAATATTTCGGCATCAAAAAAGTTGAAAATTTTCATGAAAAGATTTCTGCTTCAAAAATTTGAAAATTTTCATGAAAAGACTTCGGCTTCAAAAAAGTTAAACATTTTCATGAAAAGATTTCTGCTTCAAAAAAGTTGAACATTTTCATGAAAAGATTTCGGCTTCAAAAAAGTTAAAAATTTTCATGAAAAGATTTCTTCTTCAAAAAAGTTTAAAATTTTCATGAAGTATTTCGGCTTCAAAAATGTTGAAAATTTTCATTTACTATTTCGGCATCAAAAAAGTTGAAAATTTTCATGAAAAGATTTCGGCATCAAAAAAGTTGAAAATTTTCATGAACTATTTTGTTTTCAAAAAAGTTGAAAATTTTCATGAAAAGATTTATGCTTCAAAAAAGTTGAAAATTTTCATGAACTATTTCGGCTTCAAAAAAGTTGAAAATTTTCATGAAAACATTTCTGCTTTAAAAAAGTCAAACATTTTCATGAAAAGATTTATGCTTCAAAAAAGTTGAAAATTTTCATGAACTATTTCGGCTTCAAAAAAGTTGAAAATTTTCATGAAAACATTTCTGCTTTAAAAAAGTCAAACATTTTCATGAAAAGATTTATGCTTCAAAAAGTTGAAAATTTACATGAAAAGATTTCGCCTTCAAAAAAGTTGAAAATTTTCATGAAAAGATTTCAGCTTCAAAAAAGTTGAAAATTTTCATGACAGAATTATGGCTTTAAAAAAGGTAAGAATTTTCATCAACTATTTCGGCCTTAAAAAAGTCGAAGTATTTCATGAAAAGATTTCTGCTTCAAAAAAGTTGAAAATTTTCATGAAAAGATTTCTGCTTTAAAAAAATTGAAAATTTACATGAAAAGATTTTCGGCTTCAAAAAAGTTGAAAACTTTCATAAAGTATTTCGACTTGAAGCCGAAAAACTTCATGAAAATGTTCAACTTTTTTGAAGCCATAATCTTTTCATGAAAATTTTACAGTTTTTTGAAGCAGAAATCTTTTCATGAAAATTTTCAACTTTTTTGAAGCAGAAATAGTTCATGAAAATTTTGAACTTTTTTGAAGCCGAAATCTTTTCATGAAAATCTTCGACTTTTTTGAAGCAGAAATCTTTTCATGAAAATGGTCAACTTTTTTGAAGCCGAAATACTTCATGAAAATTTTCAACTTTTTTGAAGCAGAAATACTTCATGAAAATTTTCAACTTTTTTGAAGCAGAAATAGTTCATGAAAATTTTGAACTTTTTTGAAGCCGAAATCTTTTCATGAAAATTTTAAACTTTTTTAAAGCAGAAATAGTTCATGAAAATTTTGAACTTTTTTGAAGCCGAAATCTTTTCATGAAAATTTTCAACTTTTTTGAAGCAGAAATAGTTCATGAAAATTTTGAACTTTTTTGAAGCCGAAATCTTTTCATGAAAATTTTCAACTTTTTTAAAGCAGAAATAGTTCATGAAAGTTTTCAACTTTTTTGAAGCCGAAATACTTCATGAAAATCTTCAAATCTTTTGAAGCCGAAATCTTTTCATGAAAATTTTCAACTTTTTTGTAGCCGAAATACTTCAATTAAATCTTCAAATCTTTTAAATCCGAAATCTTTTCATGTAAATTTACAACTTTTTTGAAGCCTAAAGACTTCATGAAAATCTTCGACTTTTTTGAAGCCGAAATCTTTTCATGAAAATTTTCAACTTTTTCGAAGTAGAAATAGTTCATGAAAATTTTGAACTGTTTTGAAGCCGAAATCTTTTCATGAAAATTTTCAACTTTTTTGAAGCCGAAATCTTTTCATGAAAATTTTCAAATCTTTTGAAGCAGAAAAACTTCATGAAAGTTGTCAGCATTTTTGAAGCCGAAATACTTCATGAAAATTTTCAAATCTTTTGAAGCCGAAATCTTTTCATGAAAATTTTCAACTTTTTTGAAGCTGAAATCTTTTCATGAAAATTTTCAACTTTTTTGAAGCCTAAATCTTTTCATGAAGATTTTAAACTTTTTTGAAGCAGAAATCTTTTCATGAAAATCTTCGACTTTTTTGAAGCCGAAATACTTCATGAAAATTTTCAACTTTTTTGAAGCCTAAATCTTTTCATGAAAATTTTCAACTTTTTGAAGCCGAAATCTTTTCATGAAAATGTTCAACTTTTTTGAAGCAGAAATCTTTTCATGAAAATTTAAAACTTTTTTGAAGCAGAAATAGTTCATGAAAATTTTGAACTTTTTTAAGCCGAAATCTTTTCATGAAAATTTTGAACTGTTTTAAAGCAGAAATAGTTCATGAACTTTTTTGAAGCCTTTTTTGAAGCCGAAATCTTTTCATGAAAATGGTCAACTTTTTTGAAGACGAAATACTTCATGAAAATTTTCAACTTTTTTGAAGCAGAAATACTTCATGAAAATTTTCAACTTTTTTGAAGCAGAAATAGTTCATGAAAATTTTCAACTTTTTTGAAGCCTAAATCTTTTTATGAAAATTTTCAACTTTTTTGAAGCTGAAATCTTTTCATGAAAATTTTCAAATTTTTTGAAGCCTAAATCTTTTCATGAAAATTTTCAACTTTTTTGAAGCCTAAATCTTTTCATGAAAATTTTCAACTTTTTTGAAGCAGAAATCTTTTCATGAAAATTTTCAACTTTTTTGAAGCCGAAAAACTTCATGAAAGTTTTCAACTTTTTTGAAGCCGAAATAGTTCATGAAAATTTTGAACTTTTTTAAGCCGAAATCTTTTCATGAAAATTTTGAACTGTTTTAAAGCAGAAATAGTTCATGAACTTTTTTGAAGCCTTTTTTGAAGCCGAAATCTTTTCATGAAAATGGTCAACTTTTTTGAAGACGAAATACTTCATGAAAATTTTCAACTTTTTTGAAGCAGAAATACTTCATGAAAATTTTCAACTTTTTTGAAGCAGAAATAGTTCATGAAAATTTTCAACTTTTTTGAAGCCTAAATCTTTTTATGAAAATTTTCAACTTTTTTGAAGCTGAAATCTTTTCATGAAAATTTTCAAATTTTTTGAAGCCTAAATCTTTTCATGAAAATTTTCAACTTTTTTGAAGCCTAAATCTTTTCATGAAAATTTTCAACTTTTTTGAAGCAGAAATCTTTTCATGAAAATTTTCAACTTTTTTGAAGCCGAAAAACTTCATGAAAGTTTTCAACTTTTTTGAAGCCGAAATACTTCATGAAAATTTTCAACTTTTTTGAAGCCGAAATCTTTTCATGAAAATTTTCAACTTTTTCGAAGTAGAAATCTTTTCATGAAAATTTTCAACTCTTTTGAAGCAGAAAAACTTCATGAAAGTTTTCAGCATTTTTGAAGCCGAAATCTTTTCATGAAAATCTTCGACTTTTTTGAAGCAGAAATCTTTTCATGAAAATGGTCAACTTTTTTGAAGCCGAAATACTTCATGAAAATTTTCAACTTTTTTGAAGCAGAAATACTTCATGAAAATTTTCAACTTTTTTGAAGCAGAAATCTTTTCATGAAAATCTTCGACTTTTTTGAAGCCGAAATACTTCATGAAAATTTTCAACTTTTTTGAAGCAGAAATACTTCATGAAAATTTTCAACTTTTTTGAAGCAGAAATCTTTTCATGAAAATCTTCGACTTTTTTGAAGCCGAAATACTTCATGAAAATTTTCAACTTTTTTGAAGCCTAAATCTTTTCATGAAAATTTTCAACTTTTTGAAGCCTAAATCTTTTCATGAAAATGTTCAACTTTTTTGAAGCAGAAATCTTTTCATGAAAATTTTCAACTTTTTTGAAGCAGAAATAGTTCATGAAAATTTTGAACTTTTTTAAAGCCGAAATCTTTTCATGAAAATTTTCAACTTTTTTAAAGCAGAAATAGTTCATGAAAATTTTGAACTTTTTTGAAGCCGAAATCTTTTCATGAAAATCTTCGACTTTTTTGAAGCAGAAATCTTTTCATGAAAATCTTCGACTTTTTTGAAGCCGAAATACTTCATGAAAATTTTCAACTTTTTGAAGCATAAATAGTTCATGAAAATTTTCAACTTTTTTGAAGCAGAAATAGTTCATGAAAATTTTCAACATTTTTGAAGCCTAAATCTTTTCATGAAAATTTTCAACATTTTTGAAGCCTAAATCTTTTCATGAAAATTTTCAGCATTTTTGAAGCCGAAATCTTTTCATGAAAATCTTCGACTTTTTTGAAGCAGAAATCTTTTCATGAAAATGGTCAACTTTTTTGAAGCCGAAATACTTCATGAAAATTTTCAACTTTTTTGAAGCAGAAATCTTTTCATGAAAATCTTCGACTTTTTTGAAGCAGATATATTTTCATGAAAATTTTCAACTTTTTTGAAGCCTAAAGACTTCATGAAAATCTTCGACTTTTTTGAAGCCGAAATACTTCATGAAAATTTTCAACTTTTTTGAAGCCGAAATCTTTTCATGAAAATTTTCAACTTTTTCGAAGTAGAAATCTTTTCATGAAAATTTTCAACTCTTTTGAAGCAGAAAAACTTCATGAAAGTTTTCAGCATTTTTGAAGCCGAAATCTTTTCATGAAAATCTTCGACTTTTTTGAAGCAGAAATCTTTTCATGAAAATGGTCAACTTTTTTGAAGCCGAAATACTTCATGAAAATTTTCAACTTTTTTGAAGCAGAAATACTTCATGAAAATTTTCAACTTTTTTGAAGCAGAAATCTTTTCATGAAAATCTTCGACTTTTTTGAAGCCGAAATACTTCATGAAAATTTTCAACTTTTTTGAAGCCTAAATCTTTTCATGAAAATTTTCAACTTTTTGAAGCCGAAATCTTTTCATGAAAATGTTCAACTTTTTTGAAGCAGAAATCTTTTCATGAAAATTTAAAACTTTTTTGAAGCAGAAATAGTTCATGAAAATTTTGAACTTTTTTAAAGCCGAAATCTTTTCATGAAAATTTTCAACTTTTTTAAAGCAGAAATAGTTCATGAAAATTTTGAACTTTTTTGAAGCCGAAATCTTTTCATGAAAATCTTCGACTTTTTTGAAGCAGAAATCTTTTCATGAAAATTTAAAACTTTTTTGAAGCAGAAATAGTTCATGAAAATTTTGAACTTTTTTAAAGCCGAAATCTTTTCATGAAAATTTTCAACTTTTTTAAAGCAGAAATAGTTCATGAAAATTTTGAACTTTTTTGAAGCCGAAATCTTTTCATGAAAATCTTAGACTTTTTTGAAGCAGAAATCTTTTCATGAAAATCTTCGACTTTTTTGAAGCCGAAATACTTCATGAAAATTTTCAACTTTTTGAAGCAGAAATAGTTCATGAAAATTTTCAACTTTTTTGAAGCAGAAATAGTTCATGAAAATTTTCAACTTTTTTGAAGCCGAAATCTTTTCATGAAAATTTTCAACATTTTTGAAGCCTAAATCTTTTCATGAAAATTTTCAGCATTTTTGAAGCCGAAATCTTTTCATGAAAATCTTCGACTTTTTTGAAGCCGAAATCTTTTCATGAAAATGGTCAACTTTTTTGAAGCCGAAATACTTCATGAAAATTTTCAACTTTTTTGAAGCAGAAATACTTCATGAAAATTTTCAACTTTTTTGAAGCAGAAATCTTTTCATGAAAATCTTCGACTTTTTTGAAGCCGAAATACTTCATGAAAATTTTCAACTTTTTTGAAGCCGAAATACTTCATGAAAATCTTCAAATCTTTTGAAGCCGAAATCTTTTCATGAAAATCTTCGACTTTTTTGAAGCAGAAATCTTTTCATGAAAATTTTCAACTTTTTTGAAGCCTAAAGACTTCATGAAAATCTTCGACTTTTTTGAAGCCGAAATACTTCATGAAAATTTTCAACTTTTTTGAAGCCGAAATCTTTTCATGAAAATTTTCAACTTTTTCGAAGTAGAAATCTTTTCATGAAAATTTTCAACTCTTTTGAAGCAGAAAAACTTCATGAAAGTTTTCAGCATTTTTGAAGCCGAAATCTTTTCATGAAAATCTTCGACTTTTTTGAAGCAGAAATCTTTTCATGAAAATGGTCAACTTTTTTGAAGCCGAAATACTTCATGAAAATTTTCAACTTTTTTGAAGCAGAAATACTTCATGAAAATTTTCAACTTTTTTGAAGCAGAAATCTTTTCATGAAAATCTTCGACTTTTTTGAAGCCGAAATACTTCATGAAAATTTTCAACTTTTTTGAAGCAGAAATACTTCATGAAAATTTTCAACTTTTTTGAAGCAGAAATCTTTTCATGAAAATCTTCGACTTTTTTGAAGCCGAAATACTTCATGAAAATTTTCAACTTTTTTGAAGCCTAAATCTTTTCATGAAAATTTTCAACTTTTTGAAGCCGAAATCTTTTCATGAAAATGTTCAACTTTTTTGAAGCAGAAATCTTTTCATGAAAATTTAAAACTTTTTTGAAGCAGAAATAGTTCATGAAAATTTTGAACTTTTTTAAAGCCGAAATCTTTTCATGAAAATTTTCAACTTTTTTAAAGCAGAAATAGTTCATGAAAATTTTGAACTTTTTTGAAGCCGAAATCTTTTCATGAAAATCTTCGACTTTTTTGAAGCAGAAATCTTTTCATGAAAATCTTCGACTTTTTTGAAGCCGAAATACTTCATGAAAATTTTCAACTTTTTGAAGCAGAAATAGTTCATGAAAATTTTCAACTTTTTTGAAGCAGAAATAGTTCATGAAAATTTTCAACTTTTTTGAAGCCTAAATCTTTTCATGAAAATTTTCAACATTTTTGAAGCCTAAATCTTTTCATGAAAATTTTCAGCATTTTTGAAGCCGAAATCTTTTCATGAAAATCTTCGACTTTTTTGAAGCAGAAATCTTTTCATGAAAATGGTCAACTTTTTTGAAGCCGAAATACTTCATGAAAATTTTCAACTTTTTTGAAGCAGAAATACTTCATGAAAATTTTCAACTTTTTTGAAGCAGAAATCTTTTCATGAAAATCTTCGACTTTTTTGAAGCCGAAATACTTCATGAAAATTTTCAACTTTTTTGAAGCCGAAATACTTCATGAAAATCTTCAAATCTTTTGAAGCCGAAATCTTTTCATGAAAATTTTCAACTTTTTGAAGCCGAATTCTTTTCATGAAAATGTTCAACTTTATTGAAGCAGAAATCTTTTCATGAAAATTTTCAACTTTTTTGAAGCCGAAATCTTTTCATGAAAATTTTCAACTCTTTTGAAGCAGAAAAACTTCATGAAAGTTTTCAGCATTTTTGAAGCCGAAATCTTTTCATGAAAATCTTCGACTTTTTTGAAGCCGAAATCTTTTCATGAAAATGGTCAACTTTTTTGAAGACGAAATACTTCATGAAAATTTTCAACTTTTTTGAAGCAGAAATACTTCATGAAAATTTTCAACTTTTTTGAAGCAGAAATCTTTTCATGAAAATCTTCGACTTTTTTGAAGCCGAAATACTTCATGAAAATTTTCAACTTTTTTGAAGCCTAAATCTTTTCATGAAAATTTTCAACTTTTTGAAGCCGAAATCTTTTCATGAAAATGTTCAACTTTTTTGAAGCAGAAATCTTTTCATGAAAATTTAAAACTTTTTTGAAGCAGAAATAGTTCATGAAAATTTTGAACTTTTTTAAAGCCGAAATCTTTTCATGAAAATTTTCAACTTTTTTAAAGCAGAAATAGTTCATGAAAATTTTCAACTTTTTGAAGCAGAAATAGTTCATGAAAATTTTCAACTTTTTTGAAGCAGAAATAGTTCATGAAAATTTTCAACTTTTTTGAAGCCTAAATCTTTTCATGAAAATCTTCGACTTTTTTGAAGCCGAAATCTTTTCATGAAAATCTTCGACTTTTTTGAAGCAGAAATCTTTTCATGAAAATGGTCAACTTTTTTGAAGCCGAAATACTTCATGAAAATTTTCAACTTTTTTGAAGCAGAAATACTTCATGAAAATTTTCAACTTTTTTGAAGCAGAAATCTTTTCATGAAAATCTTCGACTTTTTTGAAGCCGAAATACTTCATGAAAATTTTCAACTTTTTTGAAGCCGAAATACTTCATGAAAATCTTCAAATCTTTTGAAGCCGAAATCTTTTCATGAAAATTTTCAACTTTTTGAAGCCGAATTCTTTTCATGAAAATGTTCAACTTTATTGAAGCAGAAATCTTTTCATGAAAATTTTCAACTTTTTTGAAGCCGAAATCTTTTCATGAAAATTTTCAACTCTTTTGAAGCAGAAAAACTTCATGAAAGTTTTCAGCATTTTTGAAGCCGAAATCTTTTCATGAAAATCTTCGACTTTTTTGAAGCCGAAATACTTCATGAAAATTTTCAACTTTTTTGAAGCCTAAATCTTTTCATGAAAATTTTCAACTTTTTGAAGCCGAAATCTTTTCATGAAAATGTTCAACTTTTTTGAAGCAGAAATCTTTTCATGAAAATTTAAAACTTTTTTGAAGCAGAAATCTTTTCATGAAAATCTTCGACTTTTTTGAAGCCGAAATACTTCATGAAAATTTTCAACTTTTTTGAAGCCTAAATCTTTTCATGAAAATTTTCAACTTTTTGAAGCCGAAATCTTTTCATGAAAATGTTCAACTTTTTTGAAGCAGAAATCTTTTCATGAAAATTTAAAACTTTTTTGAAGCAGAAATAGTTCATGAAAATTTTGAACTTTTTTAAAGCCGAAATCTTTTCATGAAAATTTTCAACTTTTTTAAAGCAGAAATAGTTCATGAAAATTTTGAACTTTTTTGAAGCCGAAATCTTTTCATGAAAATCTTCGACTTTTTTGAAGCAGAAATCTTTTCATGAAAATCTTCGACTTTTTTGAAGCCGAAATACTTCATGAAAATTTTCAACTTTTTGAAGCAGAAATAGTTCATGAAAATTTTCAGCATTTTTGAAGCCGAAATCTTTTCATGAAATTCTTCGACTTTTTTGAAGCCGAAATACTTCATGAAAATTTTCAACTTTTTTGAAGCAGAAATACTTCATGAAAATTTTCAACTTTTTTGAAGCAGAAATACTTCATGAAAATTTTCAACTTTTTTGAAGCAGAAATCTTTTCATGAAAATCTTCGACTTTTTTGAAGCCGAAATACTTCATGAAAATTTTCAACTTTTTTGAAGCCGAAATACTTCATGAAAATCTTCAAATCTTTTAAATCCGAAATCTTTTCATGTAAATTTTCAACTTTTTTGAAGCCTAAAGACTTCATGAAAATCTTCGACTTTTTTGAAGCCGAAATACTTCATGAAAATTTTCAACTTTTTTGAAGCCGAAATCTTTTCATGAAAATTTTCAACTTTTTCGAAGTAGAAATAGTTCATGAAAATTTTGAACTGTTTTGAAGCCGAAATCTTTTCATGAAAATTTTCAACTCTTTTGAAGCAGAAAAACTTCATGAAAGTTTTCAGCATTTTTGAAGCCGAAATCTTTTCATGAAAATCTTCGACTTTTTTGAAGCCGAAATACTTCATGAAAATTTTCAACTTTTTTGAAGCAGAAATAGTTCATGAAAATTTTCAACTTTTTTGAAGCAGAAATAGTTCATGAAAATTTTGAACTTTTTTGAAGCCGAAATACTTCATGAAAATCTTCAACTCTTTTGAAGCCGAAATCTTTTCATGAAAATTTTCAACTTTTTGAAGCCGAAATCTTTTCATGAAAATGTTCAACTTTATTGAAGCAGAAATCTTTTCATGAAAATTTAAAACTTTTTTGAAGCAGAAATAGTTCATGAAAATTTTGAACTTTTTTGAAGCCGAAATCTTTTCATGAAAATCTTCGACTTTTTTGAAGCAGAAATCTTTTCATGAAAATTTTCAACTTTTTTGAAGCCGAAATACTTCATGAAAATCTTCAAATCTTTTAAATCCGAAATCTTTTCATGTAAATTTTCAACTTTTTTGAAGCCTAAAGACTTCATGAAAATCTTCGACTTTTTTGAAGCCGAAATACTTCATGAAAATTTTCAACTTTTTTGAAGCCGAAATATTTCATGAAAATTTTCAACTTTTTTGAAGCAGAAATAGTTCATGAAAATTTTCAACTTTTTTGAAGCCTAAATCTTTTCATGAAAATTTTCAACTTTTTTGAAGCTGAAATCTTTTCATGAAAATTTTCAACTTTTTTGAAGCAGAAATCTTTTCATGAAAATTTTCAACTTTTTTGAAGCCGAAAAACTTCATGAAAGTTTTCAACTTTTTTGAAGCCGAAATACTTCATGAAAATCTTCAAATCTTTTGAAGCCGAAATCTTTTCATGAAAATTTTCAACTTTTTGAAGCCGAAATCTTTTCATGAAAATCTTCAACTTTTTTGAAGCAGAAATCTTTTCATGAAAATCTTCGACTTTTTTGAAGCCGAAATAATTCATGAAAATTTTCAACTTTTTTGAAGCAGAAATAGTTCATGAAAATTTTCAACTTTTTTGAAGCAGAAATCTTTTCATGAAAATTTTCAACTTTTTGAAGCCGAAAAACTTCATGAAAGTTTTCAACTTTTTGAAGCCGAAATCTTTTCATGAAAATGTTCAACTTTATTGAAGCAGAAATCTTATCATGAAAATGTAAAACTTTTTTGAAGCAGAAATAGTTCATGAAAATTTTGAACTTTTTTGAAGCCGAAATCTTTTCATGAAAATTTTCAACTTTTTTAAAGCAGAAATAGTTCATGAAAATTTTGAACTTTTTTGAAGCCGAAATCTTTTCATGAAAATTTTCAACTTTTTTGAAGCAGAAATAGTTCATGAAAATTTTGAACTTTTTTGAAGCCGAAATCTTTTCATGAAAATTTTCAACTTTTTTAAAGCAGAAATAGTTCATGAAAATTTTGAACTTTTTTGAAGCCGAAATCTTTTCATGAAAATCTTCGACTTTTTTGAAGCAGAAATCTTTTCATGAAAATTTTCAACTTTTTTGAAGCCGAAATACTTCATGAAAATCTTCAAATCTTTTAAATCCGAAATCTTTTCATGTAAATTTTTAACTTTTTTGAAGCCGAAATACTTCATGAAAATGTTCAACTTTTTTGAAGCCGAAATCTTTTCATGAAAATTTTCAACTTTTTCGAAGTAGAAATAGTTCATGAAAATTTTCAACTTTTTTGAAGCCGAAATCGTTTCATGAAAATTTTCAACTTTTTTGAAGCCTAAATCTTTTCATGAAAATTTTCAACTTTTTTGAAACCTAAATCTTTTCATGAAAATTTTCAACTTTTTTGAAGCTGAAATCTTTTCATGAAAATTTTCAACTTTTTTGAAGCAGAAATCTTTTCATGAAAATTTTCAACTTTTTTGAAGCCGAAAAACTTCATGAAAGTTTTCAACTTTTTTGAAGCCGAAATACTTCATGAAAATCTTCAAATCTTTTAAATCCGAAATCTTTTCATGTAAATTTTCAACTTTTTTGAAGCCTAAAGACTTCATGAAAATCTTCGACTTTTTTGAAGCCGAAATACTTCATGAAAATTTTCAACTTTTTTGAAGCAGAAATCTTTTCATGAAAATCTTCGACTTTTTTGAAGCCGAAATACTTCATGAAAATTTTCAACTTTTTTGAAGCAGAAATAGTTCATGAAAATTTTCAACTTTTTTGAAGCAGAAATAGTTCATGAAAATTTTGAACTTTTTTGAAGCCGAAATACTTCATGAAAATCTTCAAATCTTTTGAAGCCGAAATCTTTTCATGAAAATTTTCAACTTTTTGAAGCCGAAATCTTTTCATGAAAATGTTCAACTTTATTGAAGCAGAAATCTTTTCATGAAAATTTAAAACTTTTTTGAAGCAGAAATAGTTCATGAAAATTTTGAACTTTTTTGAAGCCGAAATCTTTTCATGAAAATCTTCGACTTTTTTGAAGCAGAAATCTTTTCATGAAAATTTTCAACTTTTTTGAAGCCGAAATATTTCATGAAAATTTTCAACTTTTTTGAAGCAGAAATAGTTCATGAAAATTTTCAACTTTTTTGAAGCCTAAATCTTTTCATGAAAATTTTCAACTTTTTTGAAGCTGAAATCTTTTCATGAAAATTTTCAACTCTTTTGAAGCAGAAAAACTTCATGAAAGTTTTCAGCATTTTTGAAGCCGAAATCTTTTCATGAAAATCTTAGACTTTTTTGAAGCAGAAATCTTTTCATGAAAATCTTCGACTTTTTTGAAGCCGAAATACTTCATGAAAATTTTCAACTTTTTTGAAGCCTAAATCTTTTCATGAAAATTTTCAACTTTTTTGAAGCTGAAATCTTTTCATGAAAATTTTCAACTTTTTTGAAGCAGAAATCTTTTCATGAAAATTTTCAACTTTTTTGAAGCCGAAAAACTTCATGAAAGTTTTCAACTTTTTTGAAGCCGAAATACTTCATGAAAATCTTCAAATCTTTTGAAGCCGAAATCTTTTCATGAAAATTTTCAACTTTTTGAAGCCGAAATCTTTTCATGAAAATCTTCAACTTTTTTGAAGCAGAAATCTTTTCATGAAAATCTTCGACTTTTTTGAAGCCGAAATAATTCATGAAAATTTTCAACTTTTTTGAAGCAGAAATAGTTCATGAAAATTTTCAACTTTTTTGAAGCAGAAATCTTTTCATGAAAATTTTCAACTTTTTTGAAGCCGAAAAACTTCATGAAAGTTTTCAACTTTTTTGAAGCCAAAATAATTCATGAAAATCTTCAAATCTTTTGAAGCCGAAATCTTTTCATGAAAATTTTCAACTTTTTGAAGCCGAAATCTTTTCATGAAAATGTTCAACTTTATTGAAGCAGAAATCTTATCATGAAAATGTAAAACTTTTTTGAAGCAGAAATAGTTCATGAAAATTTTGAACTTTTTTGAAGCCGAAATCTTTTCATGAAAATTTTCAACTTTTTTAAAGCAGAAATAGTTCAAGAAAATTTTGAACTTTTTTGAAGCCGAAATCTTTTCATGAAAATTTTCAACTTTTTTGAAGCAGAAATAGTTCATGAAAATTTTGAACTTTTTTGAAGCCGAAATCTTTTCATGAAAATTTTCAACTTTTTTAAAGCAGAAATAGTTCATGAAAATTTTGAACTTTTTTGAAGCCGAAATCTTTTCATGAAAATCTTCGACTTTTTTGAAGCAGAAATCTTTTCATGAAAATTTTCAACTTTTTTGAAGCCGAAATACTTCATGAAAATCTTCAAATCTTTTAAATCCGAAATCTTTTCATGTAAATTTTCAACTTTTTTGAAGCCGAAATACTTCATGAAAATTTTCAACTTTTTTGAAGCCGAAATCTTTTCATGAAAATTTTCAACTTTTTCGAAGTAGAAATAGTTCATGAAAATTTTGAACTTTTTTGAAGCCGAAATCGTTTCATGAAAATTTTCAACTTTTTTGAAGCCTAAATCTTTTCATGAAAATTTTCAACTTTTTTGAAGCCGAAATCTTTTCATGAAAATTTTCAACTTTTTTGAAGCCGAAAAACTTCATGAAAGTTTTCAACTTTTTTGAAGCCGAAATCTTTTCATGAAAATCTTCAAATCTTTTGAAGCCGAAATCTTTTCATGAAAATTTTCAACTTTTTTGAAGCAGAAATCTTTTCATGAAAATTTTCAACTTTTTTGAAGCCGAAAAACTTCATGAAAGTTTTCAAATCTTTTGAAGCCGAAATCTTTTCATGAAAATTTTCAACTTTTTTGAAGCAGAAATCTTTTCATGAAAATTTTCAACTTTTTTGAAGCCGAAAAACTTCATGAAAGTTTTCAACTTTTTTGAAGCCGAAATACTTCATGAAAATCTTCAAATCTTTTGAAGCCGAAATCTTTTCATGAAAATTTTCAACTTTTTGAAGCCGAAATCTTTTCATGAAAATGTTCAACTTTATTGAAGCAGAAATCTTTTCATGAAAATGTAAAACTTTTTTGAAGCAGAAATAGTTCATGAAAATTTTGAACTTTTTTGAAGCCGAAATCTTTTCATGAAAATTTTCAACTTTTTTAAAGCAGAAATAGTTCATGAAAATTTTGAACTTTTTTGAAGCCGAAATCTTTTCATGAAAATTTTCAACTTTTTTAAAGCAGAAATAGTTCATGAAAATTTTGAACTTTTTTGAAGCCGAAATCTTTTCATGAAAATTTTCAACTTTTTCGAAGTAGAAATAGTTCATGAAAATTTTGAACTGTTTTGAAGCCGAAATCTTTTCATGAAAATTTTCAACTCTTTTGAAGCAGAAAAACTTCATGAAAGTTTTCAGCATTTTTGAAGCCGAAATCTTTTCATGAAAATCTTAGACTTTTTTGAAGCAGAAATCTTTTCATGAAAATCTTCGACTTTTTTGAAGCCGAAATACTTCATGAAAATTTTCAACTTTTTTGAAGCAGAAATAGTTCATGAAAATTTTCAACTTTTTTGAAGCAGAAATAGTTCATGAAAATTTTGAACTTTTTTGAAGCCGAAATACTTCATGAAAATCTTCAAATCTTTTGAAGCCGAAATCTTTTCATGAAAATTTTCAACTTTTTGAAGCCGAAATCTTTTCATGAAAATGTTCAACTTTATTGAAGCAGAAAAACTTCATGAAAGTTTTCAACTTTTTTGAAGCCGAAATCTTTTCATGAAAATCTTCAAATCTTTTGAAGCCGAAATCTTTTCATGAAAATCTTCGACTTTTTTGAAGCAGAAATCTTTTCATGAAAATTTTCAACTTTTTTGAAGCCGAAATACTTCATGAAAATCTTCAAATCTTTTAAATCCGAAATCTTTTCATGTAAATTTTCAACTTTTTTGAAGCCTAAAGACTTCATGAAAATCTTCGACTTTTTTGAAGCCGAAATACTTCATGAAAATTTTCAACTTTTTTGAAGCCGAAATATTTCATGAAAATTTTCAACTTTTTTGAAGCAGAAATAGTTCATGAAAATTTTCAACTTTTTTGAAGCCTAAATCTTTTCATGAAAATTTTCAACTTTTTTGAAGCTGAAATCTTTTCATGAAAATTTTCAACTTTTTTGAAGCAGAAATCTTTTCATGAAAATTTTCAACTTTTTTGAAGCCGAAAAACTTCATGAAAGTTTTCAACTTTTTTTAAGCCGAAATACTTCATGAAAATCTTCAAATCTTTTGAAGCCGAAATCTTTTCATGAAAATTTTCAACTTTTTGAAGCCGAAATCTTTTCATGAAAATCTTCAACTTTTTTGAAGCAGAAATCTTTTCATGAAAATCTTCGACTTTTTTGAAGCCGAAATAATTCATGAAAATTTTCAACTTTTTTGAAGCAGAAATAGTTCATGAAAATTTTCAACTTTTTTGAAGCAGAAATCTTTTCATGAAAATTTTCAACTTTTTGAAGCCGAAAAACTTCATGAAAGTTTTCAACTTTTTGAAGCCGAAATCTTTTCATGAAAATGTTCAACTTTATTGAAGCAGAAATCTTATCATGAAAATGTAAAACTTTTTTGAAGCAGAAATAGTTCATGAAAATTTTGAACTTTTTTGAAGCCGAAATCTTTTCATGAAAATTTTCAACTTTTTTAAAGCAGAAATAGTTCATGAAAATTTTGAACTTTTTTGAAGCCGAAATCTTTTCATGAAAATTTTCAACTTTTTTGAAGCAGAAATAGTTCATGAAAATTTTGAACTTTTTTGAAGCCGAAATCTTTTCATGAAAATTTTCAACTTTTTTAAAGCAGAAATAGTTCATGAAAATTTTGAACTTTTTTGAAGCCGAAATCTTTTCATGAAAATCTTCGACTTTTTTGAAGCAGAAATCTTTTCATGAAAATTTTCAACTTTTTTGAAGCCGAAATACTTCATGAAAATCTTCAAATCTTTTGAATCCGAAATCTTTTCATGTAAATTTTCAACTTTTTTGAAGCCGAAATACTTCATGAAAATGTTCAACTTTTTTGAAGCCGAAATCTTTTCATGAAAATTTTCAACTTTTTCGAAGTAGAAATAGTTCATGAAAATTTTCAACTTTTTTGAAGCCGAAATCGTTTCATGAAAATTTTCAACTTTTTTGAAGCCTAAATCTTTTCATGAAAATTTTCAACTTTTTTGAAACCTAAATCTTTTCATGAAAATTTTCAACTTTTTTGAAGCTGAAATCTTTTCATGAAAATTTTCAACTTTTTTGAAGCAGAAATCTTTTCATGAAAATTTTCAACTTTTTTGAAGCCGAAAAACTTCATGAAAGTTTTCAACTTTTTTGAAGCCGAAATACTTCATAAAAATCGTCAATTCTTTTGAAGCAGAAATCTTTTCATGAAAATTTTCAACTTTTTTGAAGCCGAAAAACTTCATGAAAGTTTTCAACTTTTTTGAAGCCGAAATCTTTTCATGAAAATCTTCAAATCTTTTGAAGCCGAAATCTTTTCATGAAAATTTTCAACTTTTTTGAAGCAGAAATCTTTTCATGAAAATTTTCAACTATTTTGAAGCCGAAAAACTTCATGAAAGTTTTCAACTTTTTTGAAGCCGAAATACTTCATGAAAATCTTCAAATCTTTTGAAGCCGAAATCTTTTCATGAAAATTTTCAACTTTTTGAAGCCGAAATCTTTTCATGAAAATGTTCAACTTTATTGAAGCAGAAATCTTTTCATGAAAATGTAAAACTTTTTTGAAGCAGAAATAGTTCATGAAAATTTTGAACTTTTTTGAAGCCGAAATCTTTTCATGAAAATTTTCAACTTTTTTAAAGCAGAAATAGTTCATGAAAATTTTGAACTTTTTTGAAGCCGAAATCTTTTCATGAAAATTTTCAACTTTTTTGAAGCAGAAATAGTTCATGAAAATTTTGAACTTTTTTGAAGCCGAAATCTTTTCATGAAAATTTTCAACTTTTTTAAAGCAGAAATAGTTCATGAAAATCTTCAAATCTTTTAAAGCCGAAATCTTTTCATGTAAATTTTCAACTTTTTTGAAGCCTAAAGACTTCATGAAAATCTTCGACTTTTTTGAAGCCGAAATACTTCATGAAAATTTTCAACTTTTTTGAAGCCGAAATCTTTTCATGAAAATTTTCAACTTTTTTGAAGCCGAAATACTTCATCAAAATCTTCAAATCTTTTAAAGCCGAAATCTTTTCATGTAAATTTTCAACTTTTTTTAAGCCTAAAGACTTCATGAAAATCTTCGACTTTTTTGAAGCCGAAATACTTCATGAAAACTTTCAACTTTTTTGAAGCCTAAATCTTTTCATGAAAATTTTCAACTTTTTTGAAGCTGAAATCTTTTCATGAAAATTTTCAACTTTTTTGAAGCTGAAATCTTTTCATGAAAATTTTCAACTTTTTTGAAGCAGAAATCTTTTCATGAAAATTTTCAACTTTTTTGAAGCTGAAATCTTTTCATGAAAATTTTCAACTTTTTTGAAGCTGAAATCTTTTCATGAAAATTTTCAACTTTTTTGAAGCAGAAATCTTTTCATGAAAATTTTCAACTTTTTTGAAGCCGAAATACTTCATGAAAATCTTCAAATCTTTTGAAGCCTAAATCTTTTCATGAAAATTTTCAACTTTTTTGAAGCCGAAATCTTTTCATAAAAATTTTCAACTTTTTTGAAGCAGAAATCTTTTCATGAAAATTTTCAACTTTTTTGAAGCCGAAAAACTTCATGAAAGTTTTCAACTTTTTTGAAGCCGAAATACTTCATGAAAATTTTCAACTTTTTTGAAGCCGAAATCTTTTCATGAAAATTTTCAACTTTTTCGAAGTAGAAATAGTTCATGAAAATTTTGAACTGTTTTGAAGCCGAAATCTTTTCATGAAAATCTTCGACTTTTTTGAAGCAGAAATCTTTTCACGAAAATCTTCGACTTTTTTGAAGCAGAAATCTTTTCATGAAAATGGTCAACTTTTTTGAAGACGAAATACTTCATTAAAATTTTCAACTTTTTTGAAGCCGAAATCTTTTCATGAAAATTTTCAACTTTTTTGAAGCTGAAATCTTTTTATGAAAATTTTCAAATTTTTTGAAGCCGAAATCTTTTCATGAAAATTTTCAACTTTTTTGAAGCCTAAATCTTTTCATGAAAATTTTCAACTTTTTTGAAGCTGAAATCTTTTCATGAAAATTTTCAACTTTTTTGAAGCAGAAATCTTTTCATGAAAATTTTCAACTTTTTTGAAGCCGAAAAACTTCATGAAAGTTTTCAACTTTTTTGAAGCCGAAATACTTCATGAAAATCTTCAAATCTTTTGAAGCCGAAATCTTTTCATGAAAATTTTCAACTTTTTTGAAGCTGAAATCTTTTCATGAAAATTTTCAACTTTTTTGAAGCAGAAATCTTTTCATGAAAATTTTCAACTTTTTTGAAGCCGAAAAACTTCATGAAAGTTTTCAACTTTTTTGAAGCCGAAATACTTCATGAAAATCTTCAAATCTTTTGAAGCCGAAATCTTTTCATGAAAATTTTCAACTTTTTGAAGCCGAAATCTTTTCATGAAAATGTTCAACTTTATTGAAGCAGAAATCTTTCCATGAAAATTTTCAACTTTTTTGAAGCAGAAATAGTTCATGAAAATTTTGAACTTTTTTGAAGCCGAAATCTTTTCATGAAAATTTTCAACTTTTTCGAAGTAGAAATAGTTCATGAATATTTTGAACTGTTTTGAAGCCGAAATCTTTTCATGAAAATTTTCAACTTTTTTGAAGCCGAAATCTTTTCATGAAAATTTTCAACTCTTTTGAAGCAGAAAAACTTCATGAAAGTTTTCAGCATTTTTGAAGCCGAAATACTTCATGAAAATTGTCAAATCTTTTGAAGCCGAAATCTTTTCATGAAAATTTTCAACTTTTTTGAAGCTGAAATCTTTTCATGAAAACTTTCAACTTTTTTGAAACCTAAATCTTTTCATGAAGATTTTCAACTTTTTTGAAGCAGAAATCTTTTCATGAAAATCTTCGACTTTTTTGAAGCCGAAATACTTCATGAAAATTTTCAACTTTTTTGAAGCCTAAATCTTTTCATGAAAATTTTCAACTTTTTGAAGCCGAAATCTTTTCATGAAAATGTTCAACTTTTTTGAAGCAGAAATCTTTTCATGAAAATTTAAAACTGTTTTGAAGCAGAAATAGTTCATGAAAATTTTGAACTTTTTTAAAGCCGAAATCTTTTCATGAAAATTTTCAACTTTTTTAAAGCAGAAATAGTTCATGAAAACTTTCAACTTTTTTGAAGCCGAAATCTTTTCATGAAAATCTTCGACTTTTTTGAAGCAGAAATCTTTTCATGAAAATCTTCGACTTTTTTGAAGCCGAAATACTTCATGAAAATTTTCAACTTTTTTGAAGCAGAAATAGTTCATGAAAATTTTCAACTTTTTTGAAGCCTAAATCTTTTCATGAAAATTTTCAACATTTTTGAAACCTAAATCTTTTCATGAAAATGTTCCAATTTTTTGAAGCCGAAATCTTTTCATGAAAGTTTTCAACATTTTTGAAGCCGAAATATTCATGAAAATTTTCAAATCTTTTGAAGCCGAAATCTTTTCATGAAAATTTTCAACTTTTTTGAAGCCGAAATCTTTTCATGAAAATTTTCAACTTTTTTGAAGCCTAAATCTTTTCATGAAAATTTTAAACTTTTTTGAAGCAGAAATCTTTTCATGAAAATCTTCAACTTTTTTGAAGCCGAAATACTTCATGAAAATTTTCAACTTTTTTGAAGCAGAAATATTTCATGAAAATTTTCAACTTAGTTGAAGCCTAAATCTTTTCATGAAAATTTTCAACTTTTTTGAAGCCGAAATCTTTTCATGAAAATTTTCAACTTTTTTGAAGCCGAAATCTTTTCATGAAAATTTTCAACTTTTTTGAAGCCTAAATCTTTTCATGAAAATGTTCAACTTTTTTGAAGCTGAAATCTTCTCATGAAAATTTTCAACTTTTTTAAAGCCGAAAAAATTCATGAAAGTTTTCAACTTTTTTGAAGCCGACATATTTCATGAAAATCTTCAAATCTTTTTAAGCCGAAATCTTTTCATGAAAATTTTCAACTTTTTGAAGCCGAAATCTTTTCATGAAAATCTTCAACTTTTTTGAAGCAGAAATCTTTTCATGAAAATTTTCGACTTTTTTGAAGCCGAAATACTTCATGAAAATTTTCAACTTTTTTGAAGCAGAAATACTTCATGAAAATTTTCAACTTTTTTGAAGCAGAAATCTTTTCATGAAAATTTTCAACTTTTTTGAAGCCGAAAAACTTCATGAAAGTTTTCAACTTTTTTGAAGCCAAAATAATTCATGAAAATCTTCAAATCTTTTGAAGCCGAAATCTTTTCATGAAAATTTTCAACTTTTTGAAGCCGAAATCTTTTCATGAAAATGTTCAACTTTATTGAAGCAGAAATCTTTTCATGAAAATGTAAAACTTTTTTGAAGCAGAAATAGTTCATGAAAATTTTGAACTTTTTTGAAGCCGAAATCTTTTCATGAAAATTTTCAACTTTTTTAAAGCAGAAATAGTTCATGAAAATGTTGAACTTTTTTGAAGCCGAAATCTTTTCATGAAAATTTTCAACTTTTTTGAAGCTGAAATCTTTTCATGAAAATTTTCAACTTTTTTGAAGACTAAATCTTTTCATGAAAATTTTCAACTTTTTTGAAGCAGAAATCTTTTCATGAAAATCTTCAACTTTTTTGAAGCCGAAATCTTTTCATGAAAATTTTCAACTTTTTTGAAGCCGAAAAACTTCATGAAAATTTTCAACTTTTTTGAAGCAGAAATACTTCATGAAAATTTTCAACTTTTTTGAAGCAGAAATCTTTTCATGAAAATTTTCAACTTTTTTGAAGCCGAAAAACTTCATGAAAGTTTTCAACTTTTTTGAAGCCAAAATAATTCATGAAAATCTTCAAATCTTTTGAAGCCGAAATCTTTTCATGAAAATTTTCAACTTTTTGAAGCCGAAATCTTTTCATGAAAATGTTCAACTTTATTGAAGCAGAAATCTTTTCATGAAAATGTAAAACTTTTTTGAAGCAGAAATAGTTCATGAAAATTTTGAACTTTTTTGAAGCCGAAATCTTTTCATGAAAATTTTCAACTTTTTTAAAGCAGAAATAGTTCATGAAAATGTTGAACTTTTTTGAAGCCGAAATCTTTTCATGAAAATTTTCAACTTTTTTGAAGCTGAAATCTTTTCATGAAAATTTTCAACTTTTTTGAAGACTAAATCTTTTCATGAAAATTTTCAACTTTTTTGAAGCAGAAATCTTTTCATGAAAATCTTCAACTTTTTTGAAGCCGAAATACTTCATGAAAATTTTCAACTTTTTTGAAGCAGAAATATTTCATGAAAATTTTCAACTTTTTTGAAGCCTAAATCTTTTCATGAAAATTTTCAACTTTTTTGAAGCCGAAATCTTTTCATGAAAATTTTCAACTTTTTTGAAGCCTAAATCTTTTCATGAAAATTTTCAACTTTTTTGAAGCCTAAATCTTTTCATGAAAATTTTCAACTTTTTTGAAGCCGAAATCTTTTCATGAAAATCTTCAAATCTTTTGAAGCCGAAATCTTTTCATGAAAATTTTCAACTTTTTTGAAGCAGAAATCTTTTCATGAAAGTTTTCAACTTTTTGAAGCCGAAATCTTTTCATGAAAATGTTCAACTTTATTGAAGCAGAAATCTTTCCATGAAAATTTTCAACTTTTTTGAAGCAGAAATAGTTCATGAAAATTTTGAACTTTTTTGAAGCCGAAATCTTTTCATGAAAATTTTCAACTTTTTCGAAGTAGAAATAGTTCATGAATATTTTGAACTGTTTTGAAGCCGAAATCTTTTCATGAAAATTTTCAACTTTTTTGAAGCCGAAATCTTTTCATGAAAATTTTCAACTCTTTTGAAGCAGAAAAACTTCATGAAAGTTTTCAGCATTTTTGAAGCCGAAATACTTCATGAAAATTGTCAAATCTTTTGAAGCCGAAATCTTTTCATGAAAATTTTCAACTTTTTTGAAGCTGAAATCTTTTCATGAAAACTTTCAACTTTTTTGAAACCTAAATCTTTTCATGAAGATTTTCAACTTTTTTGAAGCAGAAATCTTTTCATGAAAATCTTCGACTTTTTTGAAGCCGAAATACTTCATGAAAATTTTCAACTTTTTTGAAGCCTAAATCTTTTCATGAAAATTTTCAACTTTTTGAAGCCGAAATCTTTTCATGAAAATGTTCAACTTTTTTGAAGCAGAAATCTTTTCATGAAAATTTAAAACTGTTTTGAAGCAGAAATAGTTCATGAAAATTTTGAACTTTTTTAAAGCCGAAATCTTTTCATGAAAATTTTCAACTTTTTTAAAGCAGAAATAGTTCATGAAAACTTTCAACTTTTTTGAAGCCGAAATCTTTTCATGAAAATCTTCGACTTTTTTGAAGCAGAAATCTTTTCATGAAAATCTTCGACTTTTTTGAAGCCGAAATACTTCATGAAAATTTTCAACTTTTTTGAAGCAGAAATAGTTCATGAAAATTTTCAACTTTTTTGAAGCCTAAATCTTTTCATGAAAATTTTCAACATTTTTGAAGCCTAAATCTTTTCATGAAAATGTTCCAATTTTTTGAAGCCGAAATCTTTTCATGAAAGTTTTCAACATTTTTGAAGCCGAAATATTCATGAAAATTTTCAAATCTTTTGAAGCCGAAATCTTTTCATGAAAATTTTCAACTTTTTTGAAGCCGAAATCTTTTCATGAAAATTTTCAACTTTTTTGAAGCCTAAATCTTTTCATGAAAATTTTAAACTTTTTTGAAGCAGAAATCTTTTCATGAAAATCTTCAACTTTTTTGAAGCCGAAATACTTCATGAAAATTTTCAACTTTTTTGAAGCAGAAATCTTTTCATGAAAATTTTCAACTTTTTTGAAGCCGAAATCTTTTCATGAAAATTTTCAACTTTTTTGAAGCCTAAATCTTTTCATGAAAATGTTCAACTTTTTTGAAGCTGAAATCTTCTCATGAAAATTTTCAACTTTTTTAAAGCCGAAAAAATTCATGAAAGTTTTCAACTTTTTTGAAGCCGACATATTTCATGAAAATCTTCAAATCTTTTTAAGCCGAAATCTTTTCATGAAAATTTTCAACTTTTTGAAGCCGAAATCTTTTCATGAAAATCTTCAACTTTTTTGAAGCAGAAATCTTTTCATGAAAATTTTCGACTTTTTTGAAGCCGAAATACTTCATGAAAATTTTCAACTTTTTTGAAGCAGAAATACTTCATGAAAATTTTCAACTTTTTTGAAGCAGAAATCTTTTCATGAAAATTTTCAACTTTTTTGAAGCCGAAAAACTTCATGAAAGTTTTCAACTTTTTTGAAGCCAAAATAATTCATGAAAATCTTCAAATCTTTTGAAGCCGAAATCTTTTCATGAAAATTTTCAACTTTTTGAAGCCGAAATCTTTTCATGAAAATGTTCAACTTTATTGAAGCAGAAATCTTTTCATGAAAATGTAAAACTTTTTTGAAGCAGAAATAGTTCATGAAAATTTTGAACTTTTTTGAAGCCGAAATCTTTTCATGAAAATTTTCAACTTTTTTAAAGCAGAAATAGTTCATGAAAATGTTGAACTTTTTTGAAGCCGAAATCTTTTCATGAAAATTTTCAACTTTTTTGAAGCTGAAATCTTTTCATGAAAATTTTCAACTTTTTTGAAGACTAAATCTTTTCATGAAAATTTTCAACTTTTTTGAAGCAGAAATCTTTTCATGAAAATCTTCAACTTTTTTGAAGCAGAAATCTTTTCATGAAAATCTTCAACTTTTTTGAAGCCGAAATACTTCATGAAAATTTTCAACTTTTTTGAAGCAGAAATATTTCATGAAAATTTTCAACTTTTTTGAAGCCTAAATCTTTTCATGAAAATTTTCAACTTTTTTGAAGCCGAAATCTTTTCATGAAAATTTTCAACTTTTTTGAAGCCTAAATCTTTTCATTGAAAATTTTCAACTTTTTTGAAGCCTAAATCTTTTCATGAAAATTTTCAACTTTTTTGAAGCCGAAATCTTTTCATGAAAATCTTCAAATCTTTTGAAGCCGAAATCTTTTCATGAAAATTTTCAACTTTTTTGAAGCAGAAATCTTTTCATGAAAATTTTCAACTTTTTTGAAGCCGAAAAACTTCATGAAAGTTTTCAACTTTTTTGAAGCCGAAATACTTCATGAAAATCTTCAAATCTTTTGAAGCCGAAATCTTTTCATGAAAATTTTCAACTTTTTGAAGCCGAAATCTTTTCATGAAAATGTTCAACTTTATTGAAGCAGAAATCTTTTCATGAAAATTTAAAACTTTTTTGAAGCAGAAATAGTTCATGAAAATTTTGAACTTTTTTGAAGCCGAAATCTTTTCATGAAAATTTTCAACTTTTTTAAAGCAGAAATAGTTCATGAAAATTTTGAACTTTTTTGAAGCCGAAATCTTTTCATGAAAATTTTCAACTTTTTTAAAGCAGAAATAGTTCATGAAAATCTTCAAATCTTTTAAAGCCGAAATCTTTTGATGTAAATTTTCAACTTTTTTTAAGCCTAAAGACTTCATGAAAATATTCGACTTTTTTGAAGCCGAAATACTTCATGAAAACTTTCAACTTTTTTGAAGCCTAAATCTTTTCATGAAAATTTTCAACTTTTTTGAAGCCGAAATCTTTTCATGAAAATTTTCAACTTTTTTGAAGCTGAAATCTTTTCATGAAAATTTTCAACTTTTTTGAAGCCTAAATCTTTTCATGAAAATTTTCAACTTTTTTGAAGCTGAAATCTTTTCATGAAAATTTTCAACTTTTTTGAAGCTGAAAAACTTCATGAAAGTTTTCAGCATTTTTGAAGCCGAAATACTTCATGAAAATCTTCAAATCTTTTGAAGCCGAAATCTTTTCATGAAAATTTTCAACTTTTTGAAGCCGAAATCTTTTCATGAAAATGTTCAACTTTATTGAAGCAGAAATCTTTTCATGAAAATTTTCAATTTTTTTGAAGCAGAAATCTTTTCATGAAAATTTTCAACTTTTTTTAAGCCTAAAGACTTCATGAAAATCTTCGACTTTTTTGAAGCCGAAATACTTCATGAAAACTTTCAACTTTTTTGAAGCCTAAATCTTTTCATGAAAATTTTCAACTTTTTTGAAGCCGAAATCTTTTCATGAAAATTTTCAACTTTTTTGAAGCTGAAATCTTTTCATGAAAATTTTCAACTTTTTTGAAGCCTAAATCTTTTCATGAAAATTTTCAACTTTTTTGAAGCTGAAATCTTTTCATGAAAATTTTCAACTTTTTTGAAGCTGAAAAACTTCATGAAAATGTTCAACTTTTTTGAAGTCGAAATACTTCATGAAAGTTTTCAACTTTTTTAAAGCTGAAATCTTTATATGTAAATTTTCAACTTTATTCAAACTGATATTCTACATTTTCTAACTCAAAGTGTCGTTTCAAAGTAAAAATACTGTTAGAAGGAGTGATTCAGACAAAATTAGATGAAACAGCTGTACTGGTAAGAAATGAGCGCAGTTACATGAAATGACATCAAAATCAACATTCCCTGAGCCAGAAAACGCTATTAACAGCTTTAGTGATCAAATTGAGCGTATCTTGCGAAGCTGAGCTCGAAAGTGACATGAAACATGTTTTTGGGACATAAAGTGACACTTACTTTTCAGACTACATTTTCTCACTCAAAGTGTCGTTTCAAAGTAAAAATACTGTTAGAAGGCGTGATTCAGAAAAATTAGATGAAACAGCTGTACTGGTAACAAATGAGCGCAGTTACATGAAATGACATCAAAATCAACATTCCCTGAGCCAGACAACGCTATTAACAGCTTTAGTGATCAAATTGAGCGTATCTTGCGAAGCTGAGCTCGAAAGTGACATGAAACATGTTTTTGAGACATAAAATGACACTTACTGTTCAGACTACATTTTCTAACTCAAAGTGCCGTTTCAAAGTAAAAATACTGTTAGAAGGAGTGATTCAGACAATATTAGATGAAACAGCTGTACTGGTAACAAATGAGCGCAGTTACATGAAATGACATCAAAATCAACATTCCCTGAGCTAGACAACGCTATTAACAGCTTTAGTGATCAAATTGAGCGTATCTTGCGAAGCTGAGCTCGAAAGTGACATGAAACATGTTTTTCAGACATAAAGTGACACTTACAATGAATACCTGTTCTGACTACATTTTCTAACTCAAAGTGTCGTTTCAAAGTAAAAATACTGTTAGAAGGAGTGATTCAGACAAAATTAGATGAAACAGCAGCACTGGTAACAAATGAGCGCAGATACATGAAATGACATCAAAATCAACATTCCCTGAGCCAGACAACGCTATTAACAGCTTTAGTGATCAAATTGAGCGTATCTTGCGAAGCTGAGCTCGAAAGTGATATGAAACATGTTTTTGAGACATAAAGTGACACTTACAGTGAATACCTGTCCTGACTACATTTTCTAACTCAAAGTGTCGTTTCAAAGTAAAAATACTGTTAGAAGGAGTGATTCAGACAAAATTAGATGAAACAGCTGTACTGGTAAGAAATGAGCGCAGTTACATGAAATGACATCAAAATCAACATTCCCTGAGCTAGAAAACGCTATTAACAGCTTTAGTGATCAAATTGAGCGTATCTTGCGAAGCTGAGCTCGAAAGTGACATGAAACATGTTTTTGGGACATAAAGTGACACTTACTTTTCAGACTACATTTTCTCACTCAAAGTGTCGTTTCAAAGTAAAAATACTGTTAGAAGGCGTAATTCAGACAAAATTAGATGAAACAGCTGTACTGGTAACAAACAACGATATTAACAGCTTTAGTGATCAAATTGAGCGTATCTTGCGAAGCTGAGCTCGAAAGTGACATGAAACATGTTTTTGAGACATAAAATGACACTTACTGTTCAGACTACATTTTCTAACTCAAAGTGCCGTTTCAAAGTAAAAATACTGTTAGAAGGAGTGATTCAGGCAATATTAGATAAAACAGCTGTACTGGTAAGAAATGAGCGCAGTTACATGAAATGACATCAAAATCAACATTCCCTGAGCCAGACAACGCTATTAACAGCTTTAGTGATCAAATTGAGCGTATCTTGCGAAGCTGAGCTCGAAAGTGACATGAAACATGTTTTTCAGACATAAAGTGACACTTACAATGAATACCTGTTCTGACTACATTTTCTAACTCAAAGTGTCGTTTCAAAGTAAAAATACTGTTAGAAGGAGTGATTCAGACAAAATTAGATGAAACAGCAGCACTGGTAACAAATGAGCGCAGATACATGAAATGACATCAAAATCAACATTCCCTGAGCCAGACAACGCTATTAACAGCTTTAGTGATCAAATTGAGCGTATCTTGCGAAGCTGAGCTCGAAAGTGATATGAAACATGTTTTTGAGACATAAAGTGACACTTACAGTGAATACCTGTCCTGACTACATTTTCTAACTCAAAGTGTCGTTTCAAAGTAAAAATACTGTTAGAAGGAGTGATTCAGACAAAATTAGATGAAACAGCAGCACTGGTAACAAATGAGCGCAGATACATGAAATGACATCAAAATCAACATTCCCTGAGCCAGAAAACGCTATTAACAGCTTTAGTGATCAAATTGAGCGTATCTTGCGAAGCTGAGCTCGAAAGTGACATGAAACATGTTTTTGGGACATAAAGTGACACTTACTTTTCAGACTACATTTTCTCACTCAAAGTGTCGTTTCAAAGTAAAAATACTGTTAGAAGGCGTAATTCAGACAAAATTAGATGAAACAGCTGTACTGGTAACAAACAACGATATTAACAGCTTTAGTGATCAAATTGAGCGTATCTTGCGAAGCTGAGCTCGAAAGTGACATGAAACATGTTTTTGAGACATAAAGTGACACTTACTGTTCAAAACATGTTTCATGTCACTTTCGAGCTCAGCTTCGCAAGATACGCTCAATTAAAGCTGTTAATAGCGCTCATTTGTTACCACTACAGCTGTTTCATCTAATTTTGTCTGAATCACTCCTTCTAACAGTATTTTTACTTTGAAACGACGCTTTCAGTTAGAAAATGTAGTCAGGACAGGTATTCACTGTAAGTGTCACTTTATGTCTCAAAAACATGTGTCATGTCACTTTCGAGCTCAGCTTCGCAAGATACGCTCAATTTGATCACTAAAGCTGTTAATAGCGTTGTCTGGCTCAGGGAATGTTGATTTTGATGTCATTTCATGTAACTGCGCTCATTTCTTACCAGTACAGCTGTTTCATCTAATTTTGTCTGAATCACTCCTTCTAACAGTATTTTTACTTTGAAACGACACTTTGAGTTAGAAAATGTAGAATATCAGTTTGAATAAAGTCGAAATTTTTCATGAAAAGATTTCTGCTTCAAAAAAGGTAAAAATTTTCATGAAGTATTTCGGCTTTAAAAAAGTTGAAAATTTTCATGAAAAGATTTCGGCTTCAAAAAAGTTGAAAATTTTCATGAAAAGATTTACACTTCAAAAAAGTTGAAAATGTTCATGAATTTTTTCGACTTCAAAAAAGTCTAAGATTTTCATGAAAAGATTTCTGCTTCAAAAAAGATGAAAATTTTCATGAAAAGATTTCGGCTTCAAAAAAGTTGAACATTTTCATGAAATAATTTCAGCTTCAGAACAGTTGAAAATTTTCATGACAGGAGTATGGCTTTAAAAAAGGTAGGAATTTTCATGAAGTATTTCGGCTTCAAAAAAGTTGAAAATTTTCATGAAAAGATTTCGGCTTCAAAAAAGTTGAAAATTTTCATGAACTATTTCGGCATCAAAAAAGTTGAAAATTTTAATGAAAAGATTTAGACTTCAAAACAGTTGAACATGTCCATGAATTTTTTCGACTTCAAAAAAGTTGAACATTTTCATGAAAAGATTTATGCTTCAAAAAAGATGAAAATTTTCATGAAAAGACTTCGGCTTCAAAAAGTTGAAAATTTTCATGAAAAGATTTCGGCTTCAAGAATGTTGAAAATTTTCATGAAAAGATTTCGGCTTCAAAAAAGTCGTACATTTTCATGAAAAGATTTCGGCATCAAAAAAGTTGAAAATTTTCATGAAAAGATTTACACTTCAAAAAAGTTGAAAATGTTCATGAACTATTTCAGCATCAAAAAAGTTGAAAATTTTAATGAAAAGATTTCGACTTCAAAAAAGTTGAACATGTCCATGAATTTTTTCGACTTCAAAAAAGTCTAAAATTTTCATGAAAAGATTTATGCTTCAAAAAAGATGAAAATTTTCATGAAAAGATTTCGGCTTCAAAAAGTTGAAAATTTTCATGAAAAGATTTCGGCTTCAAAAACTTGAAAATTTTCATGAAAAGATTTAGACTTCAAAAAAGATGAAAATTTTCATGAAAAGATTTCGGCTCCAAAAAGTTGAACATTTTCATGAAAAGATTTCGGCTTCAAAAAAGTTGAATGTTTTCATCAAGTATTTCGGCTTCAAAAAAGTCGAAGATTTTCATGAAAAGATTTCTGCTTCAAAAAAGTTGAAAATTTTCATGACAGGATTTTGGCTTCAAAAAAGTTGAAAATATTCATGAAAAGATTTCGGCTTCAAAAAAGTTGACCATTTTCATGAAAAGATTTCTGCATCAAAAAAGTTGAAAATTTACATGAAAAGATTTTGGTTTCAAAAAGTTGAAAATATTCATGAAAAGATTTCGGCTTCAAAAAAGTTGAACATTTTCATGAAAAGATTTCTGCTTCAAAAAAGTTGAAAATTTACATGAATAGATTTCGACTTCAAAAAAGTTGAAAATTTTCATGAAGTATTTCGGCTACAAAAAAATGGAACATTTTCATGAAAAGATTTCGGCTTCAAAAAAGTTGAACATTTTCATGAAAAGATTTCGGCTTCAAAAAAGTTGAACATTTTCATGAAAAGATTTCTGCTTCAAAAAAGTTGAAAATTTACATGAAAAGATTTCGACTTCAAAAAAGTCTAAGATTTTCATGAAAATATTTTGGCTTCAAAAAAGTTGACCATTTTCATGAAAAGATTTCGGCTTCAAAAAAGTTGAAAATTTTCATGAAAAGATCTCGGCTTCAAAAAAGTTGAACATTTTCATGAAAAGATTTCGGCTTCAAAAAAGTTGAACATTTTCATGAAAAGATTTCTGCTTCAAAAAAGTTGAAAATTTTCATGAAAAGATTTCGGCTTCAAAAAAGTTGACCATTTTCATGAAAAGATTTCGGCTTCAAAAAAGTTGAAAATTTTCATGAAAAGATTTCGGTTTCAAAAAGTTGAAAATTTTCATGAAAAGATCTCGGCTTCAAAAAAGTTGAAAATTTTCATGACAGGATTTCGGCTTCAAAAAAGTTGAAAATTTTCATGAAAAGATTTCGGCTTCAAAAAAGTTGACCATTTTCATGAAAAGATTTCTGCATCAAAAAAGTTGAAAATTTACATGAAAAGATTTTGGTTTCAAAAAGTTGAAAATATTCATGAAAAGATTTCGGCTTCAAAAAAGTTGAACATTTTCATGAAAAGATTTCTGCTTCAAAAAAGTTGAAAATTTACATGAATAGATTTCGAATTCAAAAAAGTTGAAAATTTTCATGAAGTATTTCGGCTACAAAAAAATGGAACATTTTCATGAAAAGATTTCGGCTTCAAAAAAGTTGAACATTTTCATGAAAAGATTTCTGCTTCAAAAAAGTTGAAAATTTACATGAAAAGATTTCGACTTCAAAAAAGTCTAAGATTTTCATGAAAATATTTCGGCTTCAAAAAAGTTGACCATTTTCATGAAAAGATTTCGGCTTCAAAAAAGTTGAAAATTTTCATGAAAAGATCTCGGCTTCAAAAAAGTTGAACATTTTCATGAAAAGATTTCGGCTTCAAAAAAGTTGAACATTTTCATGAAAAGATTTTGGTTTCAAAAAGTTGAACATTTTCATGAAAAGATTTCGGCTTCAAAAAAGTTGAACATTTTCATGAAAAGATTTCGGCTTCAAAAAAGTTGAAAATTTTTATGAAGTATTTCGGCTTCAAAAAAATGGAACATTTTCATGAAAAGATTTCGGCTTCAAAAAAGTTGAACATTTTCATGAAAAGATTTCGGCTTCAAAAAAGTTGAACATTTTCATGAAAAGATTTCGGCTTCAAAAAAGTTGAAATTTTTTATGAAGTATTTCGGCTTCAAAAAAATGGAACATTTTCATGAAAAGATCTCGGCTTCAAAAAAGTTGAACATTTTCATGAAAAGATTTCGGCTTCAAAAAAGTTGAAAATTTTCATGAAAAGATTTTGGTTTCAAAAAGTTGAACATTTTCATGAAAAGATTTCGGCTTCAAAAAAGTTAAACATTTTCATGAAAAGATTTCGGCTTCAAAAAAGTTGAAAATTTTTATGAAGTATTTCGGCTTCAAAAAAATGGAACATTTTCATGAAAAGATTTCGGCTTCAAAAAACTTGAACATTTTCATGAAAAGATTTCGGCTTCAAAAAAGTTGAACATTTTCATTAAATGATTTCTGCTTCAAAAAAGTTGAAAATTTACATGAAAAGATTTCGACTTCAAAAAAGTCTAAGATTTTCATGAAAAGATTTCGGCTTCAAAAAAGTTGAAAATTTTCATGAAAAGATTTCGGCTTCAAAAAGTTGAAAATTTTCATGAAAAGATTTCAGCTTCAAAAAGTTGAAAATTTTCATGAAAAGATTTCGGCTTCAAAAAAGTTGACCATTTTCATGAAAAGAATTCGGCTTCAAAAAAGTTGAACATTTTCATGAAAAGATTTCTGCTTCAAAAAAGTTTAAAATTTTCATGAAAAGATTTCGGCTTCAAAAAGTTGAAAATTTTCATGAAAAGATTTCGACTTCAAAAAAGTCTAAGATTTTCATGAAAAGATTTCTGCTTCAAAAAAGTTGAAAATTTTCATGAAAATATTTCGGCTTCAATAAGTTGAAAATTTTCATGAAAAGATTTCGGCTTCAAAAAAGTTGACCATTTTCATGAAAAGATTTCGGCTTCAAAAAAGTTGAAAATTTTCATGAAAAGATTTCGACTTCAAAAAAGTTTAAGATTTTCATGAAAAGATTTTGGCTTCAAAAAAGTTGAAAATTTTCATGAAGTATTTCGGCTTCAAAAAAGTCTAAAATTTTCATGAAAAGATTTCGGCTTCAAAAAAGTTGAAAATTTTCATGAAGTATTTCGGCTGCAAAAAAATGGAACATTTTCATGAAAAGATTTCGGCTTCAAAAAAGTTGAAAATTTACATGAAGTATTTCGGCTGCAAAAAAATGGAACATTTTCATGAAAAGATTTCGGTTTCAAAAAGTTGAAAATTTTCATGAAAAGATCTCGGCTTCAAAAAAGTTGAAAATTTACATGAAAAGATTTCGACTTCAAAAAAGTTGAAAATTTTCATAAAGTATTTCGGCTTCAAAAAAGTTGAAAATTTTCATGAAAAGATCTCGGCTTCAAAAAAGTTGAACATTTTCATGAAAAGATTTCGGCTTTAAAAAAGTTGAACATTTTCATGAAAAGATTTCGGCTTCAAAAAAGTTGAACATTTTCATGAAAAGATTTCTGCTTCAAAAAAGTTGAAAATTTTCATGAAAAGATTTCGGCTTCAAAAAGTTTTAAATTTTCATGAAAAGATTTCGGCTTCAAAAAAGTTTTAAATTTTCATGAAAAGATTTCGGCTTCAAAAAAGTTGGAAATTTTCATGAAAAGATTTCGGTTTCAAAAAGTTGAAAATTTTCATGAAAAGATCTCGGCTTCTAAAAAGTTGAACATTTTCATGAAAAGATTTTGGCTTCAAAAAAGTTGAAAATTTTCATGAAAAGATTTCGGCTTCAAAAAAGTTGACCATTTTCATGAAAAGATTTCGGCTTCAAAAAAGTTGAAAATTTTCATGAAAAGATTTCGACTTCAAAAAAGTTGAAAATTTTTATGAAGTATTTCGGCTTCAAAAAAGTCGAAGATTTTCATGAAAAGATTTCGGCTTCTAAAAAGTTGAACATTTTCATGAAATGATTTCTGCTTCAAAAAAGTTGAAAATTTACATGAAAAGATTTCGACTTCAAAAAAGTCTAAGATTTTCTTGAAAAGATTTCTGCTTCAAAAAAGTTGACCATTTTCATGAAAAGATTTCGGCTTCAAAAAAGTTGAAAATTTTCATGAAAAGATTTCGGTTTCAAAAAGTTGAAAATTTTCATGAAAAGATCTCGGCTTCAAAAAAGTTGAACATTTTCATGAAAAGATTTCGGCTTCAAAAAAGTTGAAAATTTTCATGAAAAGATTTAGATTTCAAAAAAGTTGAAAATTTTCATGAAGTATTTCGGCTTCAAAAAAGTCTAACATTTTCATGAAAAGATTTCGGCATCAAAAAAGTTGAACATTTTCATGAAAAGATTTCTGCTTCAAAAAAGTTTAAAATTTTCATGAAAAGATTTCGGCTTCAAAAAAGTTGACCATTTTCATGAAAAGATTTCGGCTTCAAAAAAGTTGAAAATTTTCATGAAAAGATTTCGGCTTCAAAAAGTTGAAAATTTTCATGAAAAGATTTCGGCTTCAAAAAAGTTGACAATTTTCATGAAAAGATTTCGGCTTCAAAAAAGTTGAAAATTTTCATGAAAAGATTTCGACTTCAAAAAAGTTTAAGATTTTCATGAAGTATTTCGGCTTCAAAAAAATGGAACATTTTCATGAAAAGATTTCGGCTTCAAAAAACTTGAACATTTTCATGAAAAGATTTCGGCTTCAAAAAAGTTGAAAATTTACATGAAAAGATTTCGACTTCAAAAAAGTCTAAGATTTTCATGAAAAGATTTCTGCTTCAAAAAAGTTGAAAATTTTCACGAAAAGATTTCGGCTTCAAAAAGTTGAAAATTTTCATGAAAAGATTTCGGCTTCAAAAAGTTGAAAATTTTCATGAAAAGATTTCGGCTTCAAAAAAGTTGAAAATTTTTATGAAGTATTTCGGCTTCAAAAAAATGGAACATTTTCATGAAAAGATTTCGGCTTCAAAAAACTTGAACATTTTCATGAAAAGATTTCGGCTTCAAAAAAGTTGAACATTTTCATGAAATGATGTCTGCTTCAAAAAAGTTGAAAATTTACATGAAAAGATTTCGACTTCAAAAAAGTCTAAGATTTTCATGAAAAGATTTCTGCTTCAAAAAAGTTGACCATTTTCATGAAAAGATTTCGGATTCAAAAAGTTGAAAATTTTCATGAAAAGATCTCGGCTTCAAAAAAGTTGAAAATTTTCATGAAAAGATTTCGGCTTCAAAAAGTTGAAAATTTTCATGAACAGATTTCGGTTTCAAAAAGTTGAAAATTTTCATGAAAAGATCTCGGCTTCAAAAAAGTTGAACATTTTCATGAAAAGATTTTGGTTTCAAAAAGTTGAAAATTTTCATGAAAAGATTTCGGCTTCAAAAAAGTTGACCATTTTCATGAAAAGATTTCGGCTTCAAAAAAGTTGAAAATTTTCATGAAAAGATTTCGGTTTCAAAAAGTTGAAAATTTTCATGAAAAGATCTCGGCTTCAAAAAAGTTGAACATTTTCATGAAAAGATTTCGGCTTCAAAAAAGTTGAACATTTTCATGAAAAGATTTCGGTTTCAAAAAGTTGAACATTTTCATGAAAAGATTTCGGCTTCAAAAAGTTGAAAATTTTCATGAAAAGATTTCGGTTTCAAAAAGTTGAAAATTTTCATGAAAAGATTTCAGCTTCAAAAAGGTTGAAAACTTTCATGAACTATTTCGACTTCAAAAAAGTCGAAGATTTTCATGAAAAGATTTTGGCTTCAAAAAAGTTGAAAATTTTCATGAAGTATTTCGGCTTCAAAAAAGTCTAAAATTTTCATGAAAAGATTTCGGCTTCAAAAAAGTTGAAAATTTTCATGAAGTATTTCGGCTGCAAAAAAATGGAACATTTTCATGAAAAGATTTCGGCTTCAAAAAAGTTGAAAATTTACATGAAGTATTTCGGCTGCAAAAAAATGGAACATTTTCATGAAAAGATTTCGGTTTCAAAAAGTTGAAAATTTTCATGAAAAGATCTCGGCTTCAAAAAAGTTGAAAATTTACATGAAAAGATTTCGACTTCAAAAAAGTTGAAAATTTTCATAAAGTATTTCGGCTTCAAAAAAGTTGAAAATTTTCAAGAAAAGATCTCGGCTTCAAAAAAGTTGAACATTTTCATGAAAAGATTTCGGCTTCAAAAAAGTTGAACATTTTCATGAAAAGATTTCGGCTTCAAAAAAGTTGAACATTTTCATGAAAAGATTTCTGCTTCAAAAAAGTTGAAAATTTTCATGAAAAGATTTCGGCTTCAAAAAGTTGAAAATTTTCATGAACAGATTTCGGTTTCAAAAAGTTGAAAATTTTCATGAAAAGATCTCGGCTTCAAAAAAGTTGAACATTTTCATGAAAAGATTTTGGTTTCAAAAAGTTGAAAATTTTCATGAAAAGATTTCGGCTTCAAAAAAGTTGACCATTTTCATGAAAAGATTTCGGCTTCAAAAAAGTTGAAAATTTTCATGAAAAGATTTCGGTTTCAAAAAGTTGAAAATTTTCATGAAAAGATCTCGGCTTCAAAAAAGTTGAACATTTTCATGAAAAGATTTCGGCTTCAAAAAAGTTGAACATTTTCATGAAAAGATTTCGGTTTCAAAAAGTTGAAAATTTTCATGAAAAGATCTCGGCTTCAAAAAAGTTGAACATTTTCATGAAAAGATTTCGGCTTCAAAAAAGTTGAACATTTTCATGAAAAGATTTCGGTTTCAAAAAGTTGAACATTTTCATGAAAAGATTTCGGCTTCAAAAAGTTGAAAATTTTCATGAAAAGATTTCGGTTTCAAAAAGTTGAACATTTTCATGAAAAGATTTCGGCTTCAAAAAAGTTGAAAATTTTCATGAAAAGATTTTGGTTTCAAAAAGTTGAAAATTTTCATGAAAAGATTTCAGCTTCAAAAAGGTTGAAAACTTTCATGAACTATTTCGACTTCAAAAAAGTCGAAGATTTTCATGAAAAGATTTTGGCTTCAAAAAAGTTGAAAATTTTCATGAAGTATTTCGGCTTCAAAAAAGTCTAAAATTTTCATGAAAAGATTTCGGCTTCAAAAAAGTTGAAAATTTTCATGAAGTATTTCGGCTGCAAAAAAATGGAACATTTTCATGAAAAGATTTCGGCTTCAAAAAAGTTGAAAATTTACATGAAGTATTTCGGCTGCAAAAAAATGGAACATTTTCATGAAAAGATTTCGGTTTCAAAAAGTTGAAAATTTTCATGAAAAGATCTCGGCTTCAAAAAAGTTGAAAATTTACATGAAAAGATTTCGACTTCAAAAAAGTTGAAAATTTTCATAAAGTATTTCGGCTTCAAAAAAGTTGAAAATTTTCAAGAAAAGATCTCGGCTTCAAAAAAGTTGAACATTTTCATGAAAAGATTTCGGCTTCAAAAAAGTTGAACATTTTCATGAAAAGATTTCGGCTTCAAAAAAGTTGAACATTTTCATGAAAAGATTTCTGCTTCAAAAAAGTTGAAAATTTTCATGAAAAGATTTCGGCTTCAAAAAGTTTTAAATTTTCATGAAAAGATTTCGGCTTCAAAAAAGTTGACCATTTTCATGAAAAGATTTCGGCTTCAAAAAAGTTGAAAATTTTCATGAAAAGATTTCGACTTCAAAAAATTTTAAGATTTTCATGAAAAGATTTCGGCTTCAAAAAGTTGAAAATTTTCATGAAAAGATTTCGGTTTCAAAAAGTTGAACATTTTCATGAAAAGATTTCGGCTTCAAAAAAGTTGAAAATTTTCATGAAAAGATTTTGGTTTCAAAAAGTTGAAAATTTTCATGAAAAGATTTCAGCTTCAAAAAGGTTGAAAACTTTCATGAACTATTTCGACTTCAAAAAAGTCGAAGATTTTCATGAAAAGATTTTGGCTTCAAAAAAGTTGAAAATTTTCATGAAGTATTTCGGCTTCAAAAAAGTCTAAAATTTTCATGAAAAGATTTCGGCTTCAAAAAAGTTGAAAATTTTCATGAAGTATTTCGGCTGCAAAAAAATGGAACATTTTCATGAAAAGATTTCGGCTTCAAAAAAGTTGAAAATTTACATGAAGTATTTCGGCTGCAAAAAAATGGAACATTTTCATGAAAAGATTTCGGTTTCAAAAAGTTGAAAATTTTCATGAAAAGATCTCGGCTTCAAAAAAGTTGAAAATTTACATGAAAAGATTTCGACTTCAAAAAAGTTGAAAATTTTCATAAAGTATTTCGGCTTCAAAAAAGTTGAAAATTTTCAAGAAAAGATCTCGGCTTCAAAAAAGTTGAACATTTTCATGAAAAGATTTCGGCTTCAAAAAAGTTGAACATTTTCATGAAAAGATTTCGGCTTCAAAAAAGTTGAACATTTTCATGAAAAGATTTCTGCTTCAAAAAAGTTGAAAATTTTCATGAAAAGATTTCGGCTTCAAAAAGTTTTAAATTTTCATGAAAAGATTTCGGCTTCAAAAAAGTTTTAAATTTTCATGAAAAGATTTCGGCTTCAAAAAAGTTGGAAATTTTCATGAAAAGATTTCGGTTTCAAAAAGTTGAAAATTTTCATGAAAAGATCTCGGCTTCTAAAAAGTTGAACATTTTCATGAAAAGATTTCGGCTTCAAAAAAGTTGAAAATTTTCATGAAAAGATTTCGGCTTCAAAAAAGTTGACCATTTTCATGAAAAGATTTCGGCTTCAAAAAAGTTGAAAATTTTCATGAAAAGATTTCGACTTCAAAAAAGTTGAAAATTTTTATGAAGTATTTCGGCTTCAAAAAAGTCGAAGATTTTCATGAAAAGATTTCTGCTTCTAAAAAGTTGAACATTTTCATGAAATGATTTCTGCTTCAAAAAAGTTGAAAATTTACATGAAAAGATTTCGACTTCAAAAAAGTCTAAGATTTTCATGAAAAGATTTCTGCTTCAAAAAAGTTGACCATTTTCATGAAAAGATTTCGGCTTCAAAAAAGTTGAAAATTTTCATGAAAAGATTTCGGTTTCAAAAAGTTGAAAATTTTCATGAAAAGATCTCGGCTTCAAAAAAGTTGAACATTTTCATGAAAAGATTTCGGCTTCAAAAAAGTTGAAAATTTTCATGAAAAGATTTAGATTTCAAAAAAGTTGAAAATTTTCATGAAGTATTTCGGCTTCAAAAAAGTCTAACATTTTCATGAAAAGATTTCGGCATCAAAAAAGTTGAACATTTTCATGAAAAGATTTCTGCTTCAAAAAAGTTGACCATTTTCATGAAAAGATTTCGGCTTCAAAAAAGTTGAAAATTTTCATGAAAAGATTTCGGCTTCAAAAAGTTGAAAATTTTCATGAAAAGATTTCGGCTTCAAAAAAGTTGACAATTTTCATGAAAAGATTTCGGCTTCAAAAAAGTTGAAAATTTTCATGAAAAGATTTCGACTTCAAAAAAGTTTAAGATTTTCATGAAGTATTTCGGCTTCAAAAAAATGGAACATTTTCATGAAAAGATTTCGGCTTCAAAAAACTTGAACATTTTCATGAAAAGATTTCGGCTTCAAAAAAGTTGAAAATTTACATGAAAAGATTTCGACTTCAAAAAAGTCTAAGATTTTCATGAAAAGATTTCTGCTTCAAAAAAGTTGAAAATTTTCATGAAAAGATTTCGGCTTCAAAAAGTTGAAAATTTTCATGAAAAGATTTCGGCTTCAAAAAGTTGAAAATTTTCATGAAAAGATTTCGGCTTCAAAAAAGTTGAAAATTTTTATGAAGTATTTCGGCTTCAAAAAAATGGAACATTTTCATGAAAAGATTTCGGCTTCAAAAAACTTGAACATTTTCATGAAAAGATTTCGGCTTCAAAAAAGTTGAACATTTTCATGAAATGATGTCTGCTTCAAAAAAGTTGAAAATTTACATGAAAAGATTTCGACTTCAAAAAAGTCTAAGATTTTCATGAAAAGATTTCTGCTTCAAAAAAGTTGACCATTTTCATGAAAAGATTTCGGATTCAAAAAGTTGAAAATTTTCATGAAAAGATCTCGGCTTCAAAAAAGTTGAACATTTTCATGAAAAGATTTCGGCTTCAAAAAAGTTGAAAATTTTCATGAAAAGATTTAGATTTCAAAAAAGTTGAAAATTATCATGAAGTATTTCGGCTTCAAAAAAGTCTAACATTTTCATGAAAAGATTTCGGCATCAAAAAAGTTGAACATTTTCATGAAAAGATTTCTGCTTCAAAAAAGTTTAAAATTTTCATGAAAAGATTTCGACTTCAAAAAAGTTGACCATTTTCATGAAAAGAATTCGGCTTCAAAAAAGTTGAAAATTTACATGAAAAGATTTCGGTTTCAAAAAAGTTGAAAATTTTCATGAAAAGATTTCGGCTTCAAAAAAGTTGACCATTTTCATGAAAAGATTTCGGCTTCAAAAAAGTTGAAAATTTTCATGAAGTATTTCGGCTTCAAAAAAGTCTAAAATTTTCATGAAAAGATTTCGGCTTCAAAAAAGTTGACCATTTTCATGAAAAGATTTCGGCTTCAAAAAAGTTGAAAATTTTCATGAAGTATTTCGGCTTCAAAAAAGTCTAAAATTTTCATGAAAAGATTTCGGCTTCAAAAAAGTTGAAAATTTTCATGAAGTATTTCGGCTGCAAAAAAATGGAACATTTTCATGAAAAGATTTCGGCTTCAAAAAAGTTGAAAATTTACATGAAGTATTTCGGCTGCAAAAAAATGGAACATTTTCATGAAAAGATTTCGGTTTCAAAAAGTTGAAAATTTTCATGAAAAGATCTCGGCTTCAAAAAAGTTGAAAATTTACATGAAAAGATTTCGACTTCAAAAAAGTTGAAAATTTTCATAAAGTATTTCGGCTTCAAAAAAGTTGAAAATTTTCATGAAAAGATCTCGGCTTCAAAAAAGTTGAACATTTTCATGAAAAGATTTCGGCTTCAAAAAAGTTGAACATTTTCATGAAAAGATTTCGGCTTCAAAAAAGTTGAACATTTTCATGAAAAGATTTCTGCTTCAAAAAAGTTGAAAATTTTCATGAAAAGATTTCGGCTTCAAAAAGTTTTAAATTTTCATGAAAAGATTTCGGCTTCAAAAAAGTTTTAAATTTTCATAAAAAGATTTCGGCTTCAAAAAAGTTGTAAATTTTCATGAAAAGATTTCGGTTTCAAAAAGTTGAAAATTTTCATGAAAAGATCTCGGCTTCTAAAAAGTTGAACATTTTCATGAAAAGATTTCGGCTTCAAAAAAGTTGAAAATTTTCATGAAAAGATTTCGACTTCAAAAAAGTTGAAAATTTTTATGAAGTATTTCGGCTTCAAAAAAGTCGAAGATTTTCATGAAAAGATTTCGGCTTCTAAAAAGTTGAACATTTTCATGAAATGATTTCTGCTTCAAAAAAGTTGAAAATTTACATGAAAAGATTTCGACTTCAAAAAAGTCTAAGATTTTCATGAAAAGATTTCTGCTTCAAAAAAGTTGACCATTTTCATGAAAAGATTTCGGCTTCAAAAAAGTTGAAAATTTTCATGAAAAGATTTCGGTTTCAAAAAGTTGAAAATTTTCATGAAAAGATCTCGGCTTCAAAAAAGTTGAACATTTTCATGAAAAGATTTCGGCTTCAAAAAAGTTGAAAATTTTCATGAAAAGATTTAGATTTCAAAAAAGTTGAAAATTTTCATGAAGTATTTCGGCTTCAAAAAAGTCTAACATTTTCATGAAAAGATTTCGGCATCAAAAAAGTTGAACATTTTCATGAAAAGATTTCTGCTTCAAAAAAGTTTAAAATTTTCATGAAAAGATTTCGGCTTCAAAAAAGTTGACCATTTTCATGAAAAGATTTCGGCTTCAAAAAAGTTGAAAATTTTCATGAAAAGATTTCGGCTTCAAAAAGTTGAAAATTTTCATGAAAAGATTTCGGCTTCAAAAAAGTTGACAATTTTCATGAAAAGATTTCGGCTTCAAAAAAGTTGAAAATTTTCATGAAAAGATTTCGACTTCAAAAAAGTTTAAGATTTTCATGAAGTATTTCGGCTTCAAAAAAATGGAACATTTTCATGAAAAGATTTCGGCTTCAAAAAACTTGAACATTTTCATGAAAAGATTTCGGCTTCAAAAAAGTTGAAAATTTACATGAAAAGATTTCGGCTTCAAAAAAGTTGACCATTTTCATGAAAAGATTTCGGCTTCAAAAAAGTTGAAAATTTTCATGAAAAGATTTAGATTTCAAAAAAGTTGAAAATTTTCATGAAGTATTTCGGCTTCAAAAAAGTCTAACATTTTCATGAAAAGATTTCGGCATCAAAAAAGTTGAAAATTTTCATGAAAAGATTTCGGCTTCAAAAAAGTTGACCATTTTCATGAAAAGATTTCGGCTTCAAAAAAGTTGAAAATTTTCATGAAAAGATTTCGACTTCAAAAAAGTTGAAAATTTTTATGAAGTATTTCGGCTTCAAAAAAGTCGAAGATTTTCATGAAAAGATTTCGGCTTCTAAAAAGTTGAACATTTTCATGAAATGATTTCTGCTTCAAAAAAGTTTAAAATTTTCATGAAAAGATTTCGGCTTCAAAAAAGTTGACCATTTTCATGAAAAGATTTCGGCTTCAAAAAAGTTGAAAATTTTCATGAAAAGATTTCGGCTTCAAAAAAGTTGAAAATTTTCATGAAAAGATTTCGACTTCAAAAAAGTTTAAGATTTTCATGAAGTATTTCGGCTTCAAAAAAATGGAACATTTTCATGAAAAGATTTCGGCTTCAAAAAACTTGAACATTTTCATGAAAAGATTTCGGCTTCAAAAAAGTTGAAAATTTACATGAAAAGATTTCGACTTCAAAAAAGTCTAAGATTTTCATGAAAAGATTTCTGCTTCAAAAAAGTTGACCATTTTCATGAAAAGATTTCGGCTTCAAAAAAGTTGAAAATTTTCATGAAAAGATTTCGGTTTCAAAAAGTTGAAAATTTTCATGAAAAGATCTCGGCTTCAAAAAAGTTGAACATTTTCATGAAAAGATTTCGGCTTCAAAAAAGTTGAAAATTTTCATGAAAAGATTTAGATTTCAAAAAAGTTGAAAATTTTCATGAAGTATTTCGGCTTCAAAAAAGTCTAACATTTTCATGAAAAGATTTCGGCATCAAAAAAGTTGAACATTTTCATGAAAAGATTTCTGCTTCAAAAAAGTTTAAAATTTTCATGAAAAGATTTCGGCTTCAAAAAAGTTGACCATTTTCATGAAAAGATTTCGGCTTCAAAAAAGTTGAAAATTTTCATGAAAAGATTTCGGTTTCAAAAAGTTGAAAATTTTCATGAAAAGATCTCGGCTTCAAAAAAGTTGAACATTTTCATGAAAAGATTTCGGCTTCAAAAAAGTTGAAAATTTTCATGAAAAGATTTAGATTTCAAAAAAGTTGAAAATTTTCATGAAGTATTTCGGCTTCAAAAAAGTCTAACATTTTCATGAAAAGATTTCGGCATCAAAAAAGTTGAAAATTTTCATGAAAAGATTTCGGCTTCAAAAAAGTTGACCATTTTCATGAAAAGATTTCGGCTTCAAAAAAGTTGAAAATTTTCATGAAAAGATTTCGACTTCAAAAAAGTTGAAAATTTTTATGAAGTATTTCGGCTTCAAAAAAGTCGAAGATTTTCATGAAAAGATTTCGGCTTCTAAAAAGTTGAACATTTTCATGAAATGATTTCTGCTTCAAAAAAGTTGAAAATTTACATGAAAAGATTTCGACTTCAAAAAAGTCTAAGATTTTCATGAAAAGATTTCTGCTTCAAAAAAGTTGACCATTTTCATGAAAAGATTTCGGCTTCAAAAAAGTTGAACATTTTCATGAAAAGATTTCTGCTTCAAAAAAGTTGAAAATTTTCATGAAAAGATTTCGGCTTCAAAAAGTTTTAAATTTTCATGAAAAGATTTCGGCTTCAAAAAAGTTGACCATTTTCATGAAAAGATTTCGGCTTCAAAAAAGTTGAAAATTTTCATGAAAAGATTTCGACTTCAAAAAATTTTAAGATTTTCATGAAAAGATTTCGGCTTCAAAAAGTTGAAAATTTTCATGAAAAGATTTCGGTTTCAAAAAGTTGAACATTTTCATGAAAAGATTTCGGCTTCAAAAAAGTTGAAAATTTTCATGAAAAGATTTTGGTTTCAAAAAGTTGAAAATTTTCATGAAAAGATTTCAGCTTCAAAAAGGTTGAAAACTTTCATGAACTATTTCGACTTCAAAAAAGTCGAAGATTTTCATGAAAAGATTTTGGCTTCAAAAAAGTTGAAAATTTTCATGAAGTATTTCGGCTTCAAAAAAGTCTAAAATTTTCATGAAAAGATTTCGGCTTCAAAAAAGTTGAAAATTTTCATGAAGTATTTCGGCTGCAAAAAAATGGAACATTTTCATGAAAAGATTTCGGCTTCAAAAAAGTTGAAAATTTACATGAAGTATTTCGGCTGCAAAAAAATGGAACATTTTCATGAAAAGATTTCGGTTTCAAAAAGTTGAAAATTTTCATGAAAAGATCTCGGCTTCAAAAAAGTTGAAAATTTACATGAAAAGATTTCGACTTCAAAAAAGTTGAAAATTTTCATAAAGTATTTCGGCTTCAAAAAAGTTGAAAATTTTCAAGAAAAGATCTCGGCTTCAAAAAAGTTGAACATTTTCATGAAAAGATTTCGGCTTCAAAAAAGTTGAACATTTTCATGAAAAGATTTCGGCTTCAAAAAAGTTGAACATTTTCATGAAAAGATTTCTGCTTCAAAAAAGTTGAAAATTTTCATGAAAAGATTTCGGCTTCAAAAAGTTTTAAATTTTCATGAAAAGATTTCGGCTTCAAAAAAGTTTTAAATTTTCATGAAAAGATTTCGGCTTCAAAAAAGTTGGAAATTTTCATGAAAAGATTTCGGTTTCAAAAAGTTGAAAATTTTCATGAAAAGATCTCGGCTTCTAAAAAGTTGAACATTTTCATGAAAAGATTTCGGCTTCAAAAAAGTTGAAAATTTTCATGAAAAGATTTCGGCTTCAAAAAAGTTGACCATTTTCATGAAAAGATTTCGGCTTCAAAAAAGTTGAAAATTTTCATGAAAAGATTTCGACTTCAAAAAAGTTGAAAATTTTTATGAAGTATTTCGGCTTCAAAAAAGTCGAAGATTTTCATGAAAAGATTTCTGCTTCTAAAAAGTTGAACATTTTCATGAAATGATTTCTGCTTCAAAAAAGTTGAAAATTTACATGAAAAGATTTCGACTTCAAAAAAGTCTAAGATTTTCATGAAAAGATTTCTGCTTCAAAAAAGTTGACCATTTTCATGAAAAGATTTCGGCTTCAAAAAAGTTGAAAATTTTCATGAAAAGATTTCGGTTTCAAAAAGTTGAAAATTTTCATGAAAAGATCTCGGCTTCAAAAAAGTTGAACATTTTCATGAAAAGATTTCGGCTTCAAAAAAGTTGAAAATTTTCATGAAAAGATTTAGATTTCAAAAAAGTTGAAAATTTTCATGAAGTATTTCGGCTTCAAAAAAGTCTAACATTTTCATGAAAAGATTTCGGCATCAAAAAAGTTGAACATTTTCATGAAAAGATTTCTGCTTCAAAAAAGTTGACCATTTTCATGAAAAGATTTCGGCTTCAAAAAAGTTGAAAATTTTCATGAAAAGATTTCGGCTTCAAAAAGTTGAAAATTTTCATGAAAAGATTTCGGCTTCAAAAAAGTTGACAATTTTCATGAAAAGATTTCGGCTTCAAAAAAGTTGAAAATTTTCATGAAAAGATTTCGACTTCAAAAAAGTTTAAGATTTTCATGAAGTATTTCGGCTTCAAAAAAATGGAACATTTTCATGAAAAGATTTCGGCTTCAAAAAACTTGAACATTTTCATGAAAAGATTTCGGCTTCAAAAAAGTTGAAAATTTACATGAAAAGATTTCGACTTCAAAAAAGTCTAAGATTTTCATGAAAAGATTTCTGCTTCAAAAAAGTTGAAAATTTTCATGAAAAGATTTCGGCTTCAAAAAGTTGAAAATTTTCATGAAAAGATTTCGGCTTCAAAAAGTTGAAAATTTTCATGAAAAGATTTCGGCTTCAAAAAAGTTGAAAATTTTTATGAAGTATTTCGGCTTCAAAAAAATGGAACATTTTCATGAAAAGATTTCGGCTTCAAAAAACTTGAACATTTTCATGAAAAGATTTCGGCTTCAAAAAAGTTGAACATTTTCATGAAATGATGTCTGCTTCAAAAAAGTTGAAAATTTACATGAAAAGATTTCGACTTCAAAAAAGTCTAAGATTTTCATGAAAAGATTTCTGCTTCAAAAAAGTTGACCATTTTCATGAAAAGATTTCGGATTCAAAAAGTTGAAAATTTTCATGAAAAGATCTCGGCTTCAAAAAAGTTGAACATTTTCATGAAAAGATTTCGGCTTCAAAAAAGTTGAAAATTTTCATGAAAAGATTTAGATTTCAAAAAAGTTGAAAATTATCATGAAGTATTTCGGCTTCAAAAAAGTCTAACATTTTCATGAAAAGATTTCGGCATCAAAAAAGTTGAACATTTTCATGAAAAGATTTCTGCTTCAAAAAAGTTTAAAATTTTCATGAAAAGATTTCGACTTCAAAAAAGTTGACCATTTTCATGAAAAGAATTCGGCTTCAAAAAAGTTGAAAATTTACATGAAAAGATTTCGGTTTCAAAAAAGTTGAAAATTTTCATGAAAAGATTTCGGCTTCAAAAAAGTTGACCATTTTCATGAAAAGATTTCGGCTTCAAAAAAGTTGAAAATTTTCATGAAGTATTTCGGCTTCAAAAAAGTCTAAAATTTTCATGAAAAGATTTCGGCTTCAAAAAAGTTGACCATTTTCATGAAAAGATTTCGGCTTCAAAAAAGTTGAAAATTTTCATGAAGTATTTCGGCTTCAAAAAAGTCTAAAATTTTCATGAAAAGATTTCGGCTTCAAAAAAGTTGAAAATTTTCATGAAGTATTTCGGCTGCAAAAAAATGGAACATTTTCATGAAAAGATTTCGGCTTCAAAAAAGTTGAAAATTTACATGAAGTATTTCGGCTGCAAAAAAATGGAACATTTTCATGAAAAGATTTCGGTTTCAAAAAGTTGAAAATTTTCATGAAAAGATCTCGGCTTCAAAAAAGTTGAAAATTTACATGAAAAGATTTCGACTTCAAAAAAGTTGAAAATTTTCATAAAGTATTTCGGCTTCAAAAAAGTTGAAAATTTTCATGAAAAGATCTCGGCTTCAAAAAAGTTGAACATTTTCATGAAAAGATTTCGGCTTCAAAAAAGTTGAACATTTTCATGAAAAGATTTCGGCTTCAAAAAAGTTGAACATTTTCATGAAAAGATTTCTGCTTCAAAAAAGTTGAAAATTTTCATGAAAAGATTTCGGCTTCAAAAAGTTTTAAATTTTCATGAAAAGATTTCGGCTTCAAAAAAGTTTTAAATTTTCATAAAAAGATTTCGGCTTCAAAAAAGTTGGAAATTTTCATGAAAAGATTTCGGTTTCAAAAAGTTGAAAATTTTCATGAAAAGATCTCGGCTTCTAAAAAGTTGAACATTTTCATGAAAAGATTTCGGCTTCAAAAAAGTTGAAAATTTTCATGAAAAGATTTCGACTTCAAAAAAGTTGAACATTTTTATGAAGTATTTCGGCTTCAAAAAAGTCGAAGATTTTCATGAAAAGATTTCGGCTTCTAAAAAGTTGAACATTTTCATGAAATGATTTCTGCTTCAAAAAAGTTGAAAATTTACATGAAAAGATTTCGACTTCAAAAAAGTCTAAGATTTTCATGAAAAGATTTCTGCTTCAAAAAAGTTGACCATTTTCATGAAAAGATTTCGGCTTCAAAAAAGTTGAAAATTTTCATGAAAAGATTTCGGTTTCAAAAAGTTGAAAATTTTCATGAAAAGATCTCGGCTTCAAAAAAGTTGAACATTTTCATGAAAAGATTTCGGCTTCAAAAAAGTTGAAAATTTTCATGAAAAGATTTAGATTTCAAAAAAGTTGAAAATTTTCATGAAGTATTTCGGCTTCAAAAAAGTCTAACATTTTCATGAAAAGATTTCGGCATCAAAAAAGTTGAACATTTTCATGAAAAGATTTCTGCTTCAAAAAAGTTTAAAATTTTCATGAAAAGATTTCGGCTTCAAAAAAGTTGACCATTTTCATGAAAAGATTTCGGCTTCAAAAAAGTTGAAAATTTTCATGAAAAGATTTCGGCTTCAAAAAAGTTGACCATTTTCATGAAAAGATTTCGGCTTCAAAAAAGTTGAAAATTTTCATGAAGTATTTCGGCTTCAAAAAAGTCTAAAATTTTCATGAAAAGATTTCGGCTTCAAAAAAGTTGAAAATTTTCATGAAGTATTTCGGCTGCAAAAAAATGGAACATTTTCATGAAAAGATTTCGGCTTCAAAAAAGTTGAAAATTTACATGAAGTATTTCGGCTGCAAAAAAATGGAACATTTTCATGAAAAGATTTCGGTTTCAAAAAGTTGAAAATTTTCATGAAAAGATCTCGGCTTCAAAAAAGTTGAAAATTTACATGAAAAGATTTCGACTTCAAAAAAGTTGAAAATTTTCATAAAGTATTTCGGCTTCAAAAAAGTTGAAAATTTTCATGAAAAGATCTCGGCTTCAAAAAAGTTGAACATTTTCATGAAAAGATTTCGGCTTCAAAAAAGTTGAACATTTTCATGAAAAGATTTCGGCTTCAAAAAAGTTGAACATTTTCATGAAAAGATTTCTGCTTCAAAAAAGTTGAAAATTTTCATGAAAAGATTTCGGCTTCAAAAAGTTTTAAATTTTCATGAAAAGATTTCGGCTTCAAAAAAGTTTTAAATTTTCATAAAAAGATTTCGGCTTCAAAAAAGTTGGAAATTTTCATGAAAAGATTTCGGTTTCAAAAAGTTGAAAATTTTCATGAAAAGATCTCGGCTTCTAAAAAGTTGAACATTTTCATGAAAAGATTTCGGCTTCAAAAAAGTTGAAAATTTTCATGAAAAGATTTCGACTTCAAAAAAGTTGAAAATTTTTATGAAGTATTTCGGCTTCAAAAAAGTCGAAGATTTTCATGAAAAGATTTCGGCTTCTAAAAAGTTGAACATTTTCATGAAATGATTTCTGCTTCAAAAAAGTTGAAAATTTACATGAAAAGATTTCGACTTCAAAAAAGTCTAAGATTTTCATGAAAAGATTTCTGCTTCAAAAAAGTTGACCATTTTCATGAAAAGATTTCGGCTTCAAAAAAGTTGAAAATTTTCATGAAAAGATTTCGGTTTCAAAAAGTTGAAAATTTTCATGAAAAGATCTCGGCTTCAAAAAAGTTGAACATTTTCATGAAAAGATTTCGGCTTCAAAAAAGTTGAAAATTTTCATGAAAAGATTTAGATTTCAAAAAAGTTGAAAATTTTCATGAAGTATTTCGGCTTCAAAAAAGTCTAACATTTTCATGAAAAGATTTCGGCATCAAAAAAGTTGAACATTTTCATGAAAAGATTTCTGCTTCAAAAAAGTTTAAAATTTTCATGAAAAGATTTCGGCTTCAAAAAAGTTGACCATTTTCATGAAAAGATTTCGGCTTCAAAAAAGTTGAAAATTTTCATGAAAAGATTTCGGCTTCAAAAAGTTGAAAATTTTCATGAAAAGATTTCGGCTTCAAAAAAGTTGACAATTTTCATGAAAAGATTTCGGCTTCAAAAAAGTTGAAAATTTTCATGAAAAGATTTCGACTTCAAAAAAGTTTAAGATTTTCATGAAGTATTTCGGCTTCAAAAAAATGGAACATTTTCATGAAAAGATTTCGGCTTCAAAAAACTTGAACATTTTCATGAAAAGATTTCGGCTTCAAAAAAGTTGAAAATTTACATGAAAAGATTTCGGCTTCAAAAAAGTTGACCATTTTCATGAAAAGATTTCGGCTTCAAAAAAGTTGAAAATTTTCATGAAAAGATTTAGATTTCAAAAAAGTTGAAAATTTTCATGAAGTATTTCGGCTTCAAAAAAGTCTAACATTTTCATGAAAAGATTTCGGCATCAAAAAAGTTGAAAATTTTCATGAAAAGATTTCGGCTTCAAAAAAGTTGACCATTTTCATGAAAAGATTTCGGCTTCAAAAAAGTTGAAAATTTTCATGAAAAGATTTCGACTTCAAAAAAGTTGAAAATTTTTATGAAGTATTTCGGCTTCAAAAAAGTCGAAGATTTTCATGAAAAGATTTCGGCTTCTAAAAAGTTGAACATTTTCATGAAATGATTTCTGCTTCAAAAAAGTTTAAAATTTTCATGAAAAGATTTCGGCTTCAAAAAAGTTGACCATTTTCATGAAAAGATTTCGGCTTCAAAAAAGTTGAAAATTTTCATGAAAAGATTTCGGCTTCAAAAAAGTTGAAAATTTTCATGAAAAGATTTCGACTTCAAAAAAGTTTAAGATTTTCATGAAGTATTTCGGCTTCAAAAAAATGGAACATTTTCATGAAAAGATTTCGGCTTCAAAAAACTTGAACATTTTCATGAAAAGATTTCGGCTTCAAAAAAGTTGAAAATTTACATGAAAAGATTTCGACTTCAAAAAAGTCTAAGATTTTCATGAAAAGATTTCTGCTTCAAAAAAGTTGACCATTTTCATGAAAAGATTTCGGCTTCAAAAAAGTTGAAAATTTTCATGAAAAGATTTCGGTTTCAAAAAGTTGAAAATTTTCATGAAAAGATCTCGGCTTCAAAAAAGTTGAACATTTTCATGAAAAGATTTCGGCTTCAAAAAAGTTGAAAATTTTCATGAAAAGATTTAGATTTCAAAAAAGTTGAAAATTTTCATGAAGTATTTCGGCTTCAAAAAAGTCTAACATTTTCATGAAAAGATTTCGGCATCAAAAAAGTTGAACATTTTCATGAAAAGATTTCTGCTTCAAAAAAGTTTAAAATTTTCATGAAAAGATTTCGGCTTCAAAAAAGTTGACCATTTTCATGAAAAGATTTCGGCTTCAAAAAAGTTGAAAATTTTCATGAAAAGATTTCGGTTTCAAAAAGTTGAAAATTTTCATGAAAAGATCTCGGCTTCAAAAAAGTTGAACATTTTCATGAAAAGATTTCGGCTTCAAAAAAGTTGAAAATTTTCATGAAAAGATTTAGATTTCAAAAAAGTTGAAAATTTTCATGAAGTATTTCGGCTTCAAAAAAGTCTAACTTTTTCATGAAAAGATTTCGGCATCAAAAAAGTTGAAAATTTTCATGAAAAGATTTCGGCTTCAAAAAAGTTGACCATTTTCATGAAAAGATTTCGGCTTCAAAAAAGTTGAAAATTTTCATGAAAAGATTTCGACTTCAAAAAAGTTGAAAATTTTTATGAAGTATTTCGGCTTCAAAAAAGTCGAAGATTTTCATGAAAAGATTTCGGCTTCTAAAAAGTTGAACATTTTCATGAAATGATTTCTGCTTCAAAAAAGTTGAAAATTTACATGAAAAGATTTCGACTTCAAAAAAGTCTAAGATTTTCATGAAAAGATTTCTGCTTCAAAAAAGTTGACCATTTTCATGAAAAGATTTCGGCTTCAAAAAAGTTGAAAATTTTCATGAAAAGATTTCGGTTTCAAAAGGTTGAAAATTTTCATGAAAAGATCTCGGCTTCAAAAAAGTTGAACATTTTCATGAAAAGATTTCGGCTTCAAAAAAGTTGAAAATTTTCATGAAAAGATTTAGATTTCAAAAAAGTTGAAAATTTTCATGAAGTATTTCGGCTTCAAAAAAGTCTAACATTTTCATGAAAAGATTTCGGCATCAAAAAAGTTGAACATTTTCATGAAAAGATTTCTGCTTCAAAAAAGTTTAAAATTTTCATGAAAAGATTTCGGCTTCAAAAAAGTTGACCATTTTCATGAAAAGATTTCGGCTTCAAAAAAGTTGAAAATTTTCATGAAAAGATTTCGGCTTCAAAAAAGTTGAAAATTTTCATGAAAAGATTTCGACTTCAAAAAAGTTTAAGATTTTCATGAAGTATTTCGGCTTCAAAAAAATGGAACATTTTCATGAAAAGATTTCGGCTTCAAAAAACTTGAACATTTTCATGAAAAGATTTCGGCTTCAAAAAAGTTGAAAATTTACATGAAAAGATTTCGACTTCAAAAAAGTCTAAGATTTTCATGAAAAGATTTCTGCTTCAAAAAAGTTGACCATTTTCATGAAAAGATTTCGGCTTCAAAAAAGTTGAAAATTTTCATGAAAAGATTTCGGTTTCAAAAAGTTGAAAATTTTCATGAAAAGATCTCGGCTTCAAAAAAGTTGAACATTTTCATGAAAAGATTTCGGCTTCAAAAAAGTTGACCATTTTCATGAAAAGATTTCGGCTTCAAAAAAGTTGAAAATTTTCATGAAAAGATTTCGACTTCAAAAAAGTTGAAAATTTTTATGAAGTATTTCGGCTTCAAAAAAATGGAACATTTTCATGAAAAGATTTCGGCTTCAAAAAACTTGAACATTTTCATGAAAAGATTTCGGCTTCAAAAAAGTTGAACATTTTCATGAAATGATTTCTGCTTCAAAAAAGTTGAAAATTTACATGAAAAGATTTCGACTTCAAAAAAGTCTAAGATTTTTCATGAAAAAATTTCTGCTTCAAAAAAGTTGACCATTTTCATGAAAAGATTTCGGCTTCAAAAAGTTGAAAATTTTCATGAAAAGATTTCGGCTTCAAAAAAGTTGAAAATTTTCATCAAAAGATTTCGGTTTCAAAAAGTTGAAAATTTTCATGAAAAGATCTCGGCTTCAAAAAAGTTGAACATTTTCATGAAAAGATTTCGGCTTCAAAAAAGTTGAAAATTTTCATGAAAAGATTTAGATTTCAAAAAAGTTGAAAATTTTCATGAAGTATTTCGGCTTCAAAAAAGTCTAACATTTTCATGAAAAGATTTCGGCATCAAAAAAGTTGAACATTTTCATGAAAAGATTTCTGCTTCAAAAAAGTTTAAAATTTTCATGAAAAGATTTCGGCTTCAAAAAAGTTGAAAATTTTCATGAAAAGATTTCGGCTTCAAAAAAGTTGAAAATTTTCATGAAAAGATTTCGGCTTCAAAAAAGTTGACCATTTTCATGAAAAGATTTCTGCTTCAAAAAAGTTGAAAATTTTCATGAAAAGATCTCGGCTTCAAAAAAGTTGAACATTTTCATGAAAAGATCTCGGCTTCAAAAAAGTTGAACATTTTCATGAAAAGATTTCGGCTTCAAAAAAGTGGAACATTTTCATGAAAAGATTTCTGCTTCAAAAAAGTTGAAAATTTTCATGAAAAGATTTCGGCTTCAAAAAGTTTTAAATTTTCATGAAAAGATTTCGGCTTCAAAAAAGTTGAAAATTTTCATGAAAAGATTTCGGTTTAAAAAAGTTGAAAATTTTCATGAAAAGATCTCGGCTTCAAAAAAGTTGAACATTTTCATGAAAAGATTTCGGCTTCAAAAAAGTTGAAAATTTTCATGAAAAGATTTCGGCTTCAAAAAAGTTGACCATTTTCATGAAAAGATTTCGGCTTCAAAAAAGTTGAAAATTTTCATGAAAAGATTTCGACTTCAAAAAAGTTGAACATTTTTATGAAGTATTTCGGCTTCAAAAAAATGGAACATTTTCATGAAAAGATTTCGGCTTCAAAAAACTTGAACATTTTCATGAAAAGATTTCGGCTTCAAAAAAGTTGAACATTTTCATGAAATGATTTCTGCTTCAAAAAAGTTGAAAATTTACATGAAAAGATTTCGACTTCAAAAAAGTCTAAGATTTTCATGAAAAGATTTCTGCTTCAAAAAAGTTGACCATTTTCATGAAAAGATTTCGGCTTCAAAAAAGTTGAAAATTTTCATGAAAAGATTTCGGTTTCAAAAAGTTGAAAATTTTCATGAAAAGATTTCAACTTCAAAAAAGTTTAAGATTTTCATGAAAAGATTTCGGCTTCAAAAAGTTGAAAATTTTCATGAAAAGATTTCGACTTCAAAAAAGTTGAAAATTTTTATGAAGTATTTCGGCTTCAAAAAAATGGAACATTTTCATGAAAAGATTTCGGCTTCAAAAAACTTGAACATTTTCATGAAAAGATTTCGGCTTCAAAAAAGTTGAACATTTTCATGAAATGATTTCTGCTTCAAAAAAGTTGAATATTTTCATCAAGAATTTCGGCTTCAAAAAAGTCGAAGATTTTCATGAAAAGATTTCTGCTTCAAAAAAGTTGAAAATTTTCATAACAGGATTTTGGCTTCAAAAAAGTTGAAAATTTTCATGAAAAGATTTCGGCTTCAAAAAAGTTGACCATTTTCATGAAAAGATTTCTGCATCAAAAAAGTTGAAAATTTACATGAAAAGATTTTGGTTTCAAAAAGTTGAAAATTTTCATGAAAAGATTTCGGCTTCAAAAAAGTTGAACATTTTCATGAAAAGATTTCTGCTTCAAAAAAGTAGAAAATTTTCATGAAAAGATTTTGGTTTGTATAAGTTGAAAATTTTCATAAAAAAGATTTTGGCTTCAAAAAAGTTAAACATTTTCATGAAAAGATTTCGGCTTCAAAAAAGTTGAAAATTTTCATGAAGTATTTTGGCTTCAAAAAAATGTAACATTTTCATGAAAAGATTTCTGCCTCAAAAAAGTTGAAAATTTAAATGAAAAGATTTCGACTTCAAAAAAGTTGAAAATTTACATGAAAAGATTTCGACTTCAAAAAAGTCTAAGATTTTCATGAAAAGATTTCGACTTCAAAAAAGTCTAAGATTTTCATGAAAATATTTCGGCTTCAAAAAAGTTGACCATTTTCATGAAAAGATTTCGGCTTCAAAAAAGTTGAACATTTTCATGAAAAGATTTCGGCTTCAAAAAAGTCGAACATTTTCAAGAAAAGATTTCGGCTTCAAAAAAGTTGAACATTTTCATGAAAAGATTTCGACTTCAAAAAAGTTGAAAATTTTCATGAAGTATTTCGGCTTCAAAAAAATGGAACATTTTCATGAAAAGATTTCGGCTTCAAAAAAGTTGAACATTTTCAAGAAAAGATTTCGGCTTCAAAAAAGTTGAAAATTTTTATGAAGTATTTCGGCTTCAAAAAAATGGAACATTTTCATGAAAAGATTTCGGCTTCAAAAAAGTTGAACATTTTCATGAAATGATTTCTGCTTCAAAAAAGTTGAAAATTTACATGAAAAGATTCCGACTTCAAAAAAGTCTAAGATTTTCATGAAAAGATTTCTGCTTCAAAAAAGTTGAAAATTTTCATGAAAAGATTTCGGCTTCAAAAAGTTGAAAATTTTCATGAAAAGATTTCGGCTTCAAAAAGTTGAAAATTTTCATGAAAAGATTTCGGCTTCAAAAAAGTTGACCATTTTCATGAAAAGAATTCGGCTTCAAAAAAGTAGAAAATTTTCATGAAAAGATTTTGGTTTGTAAAAGTTGAAAATTTTCATAAAAAAGATTTCGGCTTCAAAAAAGTTAAACATTTTCATGAAAAGATTTCGGCTTCAAAAAAGTTGAACATTTTCATGAAAAGATTTCTGCTTCAAAAAAGTTGAAAATTTTTCATGAAAAGATTTCGACTTCAAAAAAGTCTAAGATTTTCATGAAAAGATTTCTGCTTCAAAAAAGTTGAAAATTTACATGAAAAGATTTCGACTTCAAAAAAGTTGAAAATTTACATGAAAAGATTTCGACTTCAAAAAAGTCTAAGATTTTCATGAAAATATTTCGGCTTCAAAAAAGTTGAAAATTTTCATGAAAAGATTTCGGCTTCAAAAAAGTTGAAAATTTTCATGAAAAGATTTCGGCTTCAAAAAGTTGAAAATTTTCATGAAAAGATTTCGGCTTCAAAAAAGTTGACCATTTTCATGAAAAGAATTCGGCTTCAAAAAAGTAGAAAATTTTCATGAAAAGATTTTGGTTTGTAAAAGTTGAAAATTTTCATAAAAAAGATTTCGGCTTCAAAAAAGTTAAACATTTTCATGAAAAGATTTCGGCTTCAAAAAAGTTGAACATTTTCATGAAAAGATTTCTGCTTCAAAAAAGTTGAAAATTTTTCATGAAAAGATTTCGACTTCAAAAAAGTCTAAGATTTTCATGAAAAGATTTCTGCTTCAAAAAAGTTGAAAATTTACATGAAAAGATTTCGACTTCAAAAAAGTTGAAAATTTACATGAAAAGATTTCGACTTCAAAAAAGTCTAAGATTTTCATGAAAATATTACGGCTTCAAAAAAGTTGAAAATTTTCATGAAAAGATTTCGGCTTCAAAAAAGTTGAAAATTTTCATGAAAAGATTTAGGTTTCAAAAAAGTTGAAAATTTTCATGAAGTATTTCGGCTTCAAAAAAGTCAAACATTTTCATGAAAAGATTTCGGCATCAAAAAAGTTGAACATTTTCATGAAAAGATTTCTGCTTCAAAAAAGTTTAAAATTTTCATGAAAAGATTTCGGCTTCAAAAAGTTGAAAATTTTCATGAAAAGATTTCGGCTTCAAAAAAGTTGACCATTTTCATGAAAAGATTTCGGCTTCAAAAAAGTTGACCATTTTCATGAAAAGATTTCGGCTTCAAAAAAGTTGAAAATTTTCATGAAAAGATTTCGACTTCAAAAAAGTTTAAGATTTTCATGAAAAGATTTCGGCTTCAAAAAAGTTAAACATTTTCATGAAAAGATTTCGGCTTCAAAAAAGTTGAACATTTTCATGAAAAGATTTCTGCTTCAAAAAAGTTGAAAATTTTCATGAAAAGATTTTGGTTTCAAAAAGTTGAAAATTTTCATGAAAAGATCTCGGCTTCAAAAAAGTTGAACATTTTCATGAAAAGATTTCGGCTTCAAAAAAGTTGAAAATTTTCATGAAAGTATTTCGGCTTCGAAAAGGTTGAAAACTTTCATGAAAAGATTTCGGCTTCAAAAAAGTTGAAAATTTTCATGAAAAGATTTAGACTTCAAAAAAGTTTAATATTTTCATCAAGTATTTCGACTTCAAAAAAGTCGAAGATTTTCATGAAAAGATTTCTGCTTCAAAAAAGTTGAAAATTTTCATGACAGGATTTTGGCTTCAAAAAAGTTGAAAATTTTCATGAAAAGATTTCGGCTTCAAAAAAGTTGAAAATTTTCATGAAAAGATTTAGACTTCAAAAAAGTTGAATATTTTCATCAAGTATTTCGGCTTCAAAAAAGTCGAAGATTTTCATGAAAAGATTTCTGCTTCAAAAAAGTTGAAAATTTTCATGACAGGATTTTGGCTTCAAAAAAGTTGAAAATTTTCATGAAAAGATTTCGGCTTCAAAAAAGTTGAACATTTTAATGAAAAGATTTCTGCTTCAAAAAAGTTGAAAATTTACATGAAAAGATTTCGACTTCAAAAAAGTCTAAGATTTTCATGAAAAGATTTCTGCTTTAAAAAAGTTGTAAATTTTCATGAAAAGATTTCAGCTTCAAAAAGTTGAAAATTTTCATGAAAAAATTTCGACTTCAAAAAAGTTGACCATTTTCATGAAAAGGTTTCTTCTTCAAAAAAGTTGAAAATTTTCATGAAAAGATTTCGGCTTCAAAAAGTTGAAAATTTTCATGAAAAGATTTCTGCTTCAAAAAAGTTGTTAATTTTCATGAAAAGATTTCGGCTTCAAAAAAGTTGAAAATTTTCATGAAAAGATTTAGACTTCAAAAAAGTTGAATATTTTCATCAAGTATTTCGACTTCAAAAAAGTCGAAGATTTTCATGAAAAGATTTCTGCTTCAAAAAAGTTGAAAATTTTCATGAAAAGATTTCGGCTTCAAAAAGTTGAAAATTTTCATGAAAAGATTTCTGCTTCAAAAAAGTTGAAAAATTACATGAAAAGATTTTGGTTTCAAAAAGTTGAAAATTTTCATGAAAAGATTTCGGCTTCAAAAAAGTTGAACATTTTCATGAAAAGATTTCGGCTTCAAAAAAGTTGAACATTTTCATGAAGTATTTCGGCTTCAAAAAAATGGAACATTTTCATGAAAAGATTTCGGCTTCAAAAAAGTTGAACATTTTCATGAAAAGATTTCGGCTTCAAAAAGTTGAAAATTTTCATGAAAAGATTTCGGCTTCAAAAAGTTGAAAATTTTCATGAAAAGATTTCTGCTTCAAAAAAATGAAAATTTTCATGAAAAGATTTCGGCTTCAAAAAAGTTGAACATTTTCATGAAAAGATTTCGGCTTCAAAAAAGTTGAAAATTTTCATGAAGTATTTCGGCTTCAAAAAAATGTAACATTTTCATGAAAAGATTTCGGCTTCAAAAAAGTTGAACATTTTCATGAAAAGATTTCGGCTTCAAAAAAGTTGAAAATTTTCATGAAGTATTTCGGCTTCAAAAAAATGGAACATTTTCATGAAAAGATTTCGGCTTCAAAAAAGTTGAAAATTTTCATGAAAAGATTTCTGCTTCAAAAAAGTTGAAAATTTTCATGAAAAGATTTCTGCTTCAAAAAAGTTGAAAATTTACATGAAAAGATTTCGGCTTCAAAAAAGTTGAAAATTTTCATGAAAAGATTTCTGCTTCAAAAAGGTTGAAAACTTTCATGAACTATTTCGGCTTTAAAAAAGTTGAACATTTTCATGAAAAGATTTCGGGTTCAAAAAAGTTGAAAATTTTCATGAACTATTTCGGCATCAAAAAAGTTGAAAAATTTCATGAAAAGATTTCGGCTTCAAAAAAGTTGAACATTTTCATGAAAAGATTTCTACTTCAAAAAAGTTGAAAATTTTCATGAAAAGATTTCGGCTTCAAAAAGTTGAAAATTTTCATGAAAAGATTTCGGCTTCAAAAAAGTTGAACATTTTCATGAAAAGATTTCGGCTTAAAAAAAGTTGAAAATTTTCATGAAGTATTTCGGCTTCAAAAAAATGTAACATTTTCATGAAAAGATTTCGGCTTCAAAAAAGTTGAACATTTTCATGAAAAGATTTCGGCTTCAAAAAAGTTGAAAATTTTCATGAAGTATTTCGGCTTCAAAAAAATGGAACATTTTCATGAAAAGATTTCTGCTTCAAAAAAGTTGAAAATTTTCATGAAAAGATTTCGGCTTCAAAAAAGTTGAAAATTTTCTTGAAAAGATTTCTGCTTCAAAAAAGTTGAAAATTTTCATGAAAAGATTTCGGCTTCAAAAAGTTCAAAATTTTCATGAAAAGATTTCGGCTTCAAAAAAGTTGAACATTTTCATGAAAAGATTTCTGCTTCAAAAAAGTTGAAAATTTTCATGAAAAGATTTTGGTTTCAAAAAGTTGAAAATTTTCATAAAAAGATTTCGGCTTCAAAAAAGTTGAAAATTTTCATGAAAGTATTTCGGCTTCGAAAAGGTTGAAAACTTTCATGAACTCTTTCGGCTTCAAAAAAGTCGAAGAATTTCATGAAAAGATTTCTGCTTCAAAAAAGTTGAAAATTTTCATGAAAAGATTTCGGCTTCAAAAAAGTTGAAGATTTTCATGAAAAGATTTCTGCTTCAAAAAAGTTGAAAATTTTCATGAAAAGATTTCGACTTCAAAAAAGTCTAAGATTTTCATGAAAAGATTTCTGCTTCAAAAAAGTTGAAAATTTTCATGAAGTATTTCGGCTTCAAAAAAATGGAACATTTTCATGAAAAGATTTCGGCTTCAAAAAAGTTGAAAATTTTCATGAAAAGATTTTGGTTTCAAAAAGATAAAAATTTTCATGAAGTATTTCGGCTTCAAAAAAATGGAACATTTTCATGAAAAGATTTAGACTTCAAAAAAGTTGAATATTTTCATCAAGTATTTCGGCTTCAAAAAAGTCGAAGATTTTCATGAAAAGATTTCTGCTTCAAAAAAGTTGAAAATTTTCATGAAAAGATTTCGGCTTCAAAAAAGTTGAACATTTTCATGAAAAGATATCTGCTTCAAAAAAGTTGAAAAATTACATGAAAAGATTTTGGTTTCAAAAAGTTGAAAATTTTCATGAAAAGATTTCCGCTTCAAAAAAGTTGACCATTTTCATGAAAAGATTTCTGCTTCAAAAAAGTTGAAAATTTTCATGAAAAGATTTTGGTTTCAAAAAAGTTGAACATTTTCATGAAGTATTTCGGCTTCAAAAAAATGTTACATTTTCATGAAAAGATTTCGGCTTCAAAAAAGTTAAACATTTTCATGAAAAGATTTCGGCTTCAAAAAAGTTGAACATTTTCATGAAAAGATTTCTGCTTCAAAAAAGTTGAAAATTTTCATGAAAAGATTTTGGTTTCAAAAAGTTGAAAATTTTCATGAAAAGATCTCGGCTTCAAAAAAGTTGAACATTTTCATGAAAAGATTTCGGCTTCAAAAAAGTTGAAAATTTTCATGAAAGTATTTCGGCTTCGAAAATGTTGAAAACTTTCATGAAAAGATTTCGGCTTCAAAAAAGTTGAAAATTTTCATGAAAAGATTTAGACTTCAAAAAAGTTTAATATTTTCATCAAGTATTTCGACTTCAAAAAAGTCGAAGATTTTCATGAAAAGATTTCTGCTTCAAAAAAGTTGAAAATTTTCATGACAGGATTTTGGCTTCAAAAAAGTTGAAAATTTTCATGAAAAGATTTCGGCTTCAAAAAAGTTGAAAATTTTCATGAAAAGATTTAGACTTCAAAAAAGTTGAATATTTTCATCAAGTATTTCGGCTTCAAAAAAGTCGAAGATTTTCATGAAAAGATTTCTGCTTCAAAAAAGTTGAAAATTTTCATGACAGGATTTTGGCTTCAAAAAAGTTGAAAATTTTCATGAAAAGATTTCGGCTTCAAAAAAGTTGAACATTTCAATGAAAAGATTTCTGCTTCAAAAAAGTTGAAAATTTACATGAAAAGATTTCGACTTCAAAAAAGTCTAAGATTTTCATGAAAAGATTTCTGCTTTAAAAAAGTTGTAAATTTTCATGAAAAGATTTCGGCTTCAAAAAGTTGAAAATTTTCATGAAAAAATTTCGACTTCAAAAAAGTTGACCATTTTCATGAAAAGATTTCTTCTTCAAAAAAGTTGAAAATTTTCATGAAAAGATTTCGGCTTCAAAAAAGTTGAACATTTTCATGAAAAGATATCTGCTTCAAAAAAGTTGAAAAATTACATGAAAAGATTTTGGTTTCAAAAAGTTGAAAATTTTCATGAAAAGATTTCCGCTTCAAAAAAGTTGACCATTTTCATGAAAAGATTTCTGCTTCAAAAAAGTTGAACATTTTCATGAAAAGATTTTGGTTTCAAAAAAGTTGAAAATTTTCATGAAGTATTTCGGCTTCAAAAAAATGTTACATTTTCATGAAAAGATTTCGGCTTCAAAAAAGTTAAACATTTTCATGAAAAGATTTCGGCTTCAAAAAAGTTGAACATTTTCATGAAAAGATTTCTGCTTCAAAAAAGTTGAAAATTTTCATGAAAAGATTTTGGTTTCAAAAAGTTGAAAATTTTCATGAAAAGATCTCGGCTTCAAAAAAGTTGAACATTTTCATGAAAAGATTTCGGCTTCAAAAAAGTTGAAAATTTTCATGAAAGTATTTCGGCTTCGAAAAGGTTGAAAACTTTCATGAACTCTTTCGGCTTCAAAAAAGTCGAAGAATTTCATGAAAAGATTTCTGCTTCAAAAAAGTTGAAAATTTTCATGAAAAGATTTCGGCTTCAAAAAAGTTGAAGATTTTCATGAAGTATTTCGGCTTCAAAAAAGTTGAAAATTTTCATGAAAAGATTTCGGCTTCAAAAAAGTTGAAGATTTTCATGAAAAGATTTCTGCTTCAAAAAAGTTGAAAATTTTCATGAAAAGATTTCGACTTCAAAAAAGTATAAGATTTTCATGAAAAGATTTCTGCTTCAAAAAAGTTGAAAATTTTCATGAAGTATTTCGGCTTCAAAAAAATGGAACATTTTCATGAAAAGATTTCGGCTTCAAAAAAGTTGAAAATTTTCATGAAAAGATTTTGGTTTCAAAAAGATGAAAATTTTCATGAAGTATTTCGGCTTCAAAAAAATGGAACATTTTCATGAAAAGATTTAGACTTCAAAAAAGTTGAATATTTTCATCAAGTATTTCGGCTTCAAAAAAGTCGAAGATTTTCATGAAAAGATTTCTGCTTCAAAAAAGTTGAAAATTTTCATGAAAAGATTTCGGCTTCAAAAAAGTTGAACATTTTCATGAAAAGATATCTGCTTCAAAAAAGTTGAAAAATTACATGAAAAGATTTTGGTTTCAAAAAGTTGAAAATTTTCATGAAAAGATTTCCGCTTCAAAAAAGTTGACCATTTTCATGAAAAGATTTCTGCTTCAAAAAAGTTGAAAATTTTCATGAAAAGATTTTGGTTTCAAAAAAGTTGAACATTTTCATGAAGTATTTCGGCTTCAAAAAAATGTTACATTTTCATGAAAAGATTTCGGCTTCAAAAAAGTTAAACATTTTCATGAAAAGATTTCGGCTTCAAAAAAGTTGAACATTTTCATGAAAAGATTTCTGCTTCAAAAAAGTTGAAAACTTTCATGAAAAGATTTTGGTTTCAAAAAGTTGAAATTTTCATGAAAAGATCTCGGCTTCAAAAAAGTTGAACATTTTCATGAAAAGATTTCGGCTTCAAAAAAGTTGAAAATTTTCATGAAAGTATTTCGGCTTCGAAAAGGTTGAAAACTTTCATGAAAAGATTTCGGCTTCAAAAAAGTTGAAAATTTTCATGAAAAGATTTAGACTTCAAAAAAGTTTAATATTTTCATCAAGTATTTCGACTTCAAAAAAGTCGAAGATTTTCATGAAAAGATTTCTGCTTCAAAAAAGTTGAAAATTTTCATGACAGGATTTTGGCTTCAAAAAAGTTGAAAATTTTCATGAAAAGATTTCGGCTTCAAAAAAGTTGAAAATTTTCATGAAAAGATTTAGACTTCAAAAAAGTTGAATATTTTCATCAAGTATTTCGGCTTCAAAAAAGTCGAAGATTTTCATGAAAAGATTTCTGCTTCAAAAAAGTTGAAAATTTTCATGACAGGATTTTGGCTTCAAAAAAGTTGAAAATTTTCATGAAAAGATTTCGGCTTCAAAAAAGTTGAACATTTTAATGAAAAGATTTCTGCTTCAAAAAAGTTGAAAATTTACATGAAAAGATTTCGACTTCAAAAAAGTCTAAGATTTTCATGAAAAGATTTCTGCTTTAAAAAAGTTGTAAATTTTCATGAAAAGATTTCAGCTTCAAAAAGTTGAAAATTTTCATGAAAAAATGTCGACTTCAAAAAAGTTGACCATTTTCATGAAAAGATTTCTTCTTCAAAAAAGTTGAAAATTTTCATGAAAAGATTTCGGCTTCAAAAAGTTGAAAATTTTCATCAAGTATTTCGGCTTCAAAAAAGTTGAAAATTTTCATGAAAAGATTTAGACTTCAAAAAAGTTGAATATTTTCATCAAGTATTTCGACTTCAAAAAAGTCGAAGATTTTCATGAAAAGATTTCTGCTTCAAAAAAGTTGAAAATTTTCATGAAAAGATTTCTGCTTCAAAAAAGTTGAAAATTTACATGAAAAGATTTCGACTTCAAAAAAGTCTAAGATTTTCATGAAAAGATTTCGGCTTCAAAAAAGTTGAACATTTTCATGAAAAGATTTCGGCTTCAAAAAAGTTGAACATTTTCATGAAGTATTTCGGCTTCAAAAAAATGTAACATTTTCATGAAAAGATTTCGGCTTCAAAAAAGTTGAACATTTTCATGAAAAGATTTCGGCTTCAAAAAAGTTGAAAATTTTCATGAAGTATTTCGGCTTCAAAAAAATGGAACATTTTCATGAAAAGATTTCGGCTTCAAAAAAGTTGAAAATTTTCATGAAAAGATTTTGGCTTCAAAAAGTTGAAAATTTTCATGAAAAGATTTCTGCTTCAAAAAAATGAAAATTTTCATGAAAAGATTTCGGCTTCAAAAAAGTTGAAAATTTTCATGAAAGTATTTCGGCTTCGAAAAGGTTGAAAACTTTCATGAAAAGATTTCGGCTTCAAAAAAGTTGAAAATTTTCATGAAAAGATTTAGACTTCAAAAAAGTTTAATATTTTCATCAAGTATTTCGACTTCAAAAAAGTCGAAGATTTTCATGAAAAGATTTCTGCTTCAAAAAAGTTGAAAATTTTCATGACAGGATTTTGGCTTCAAAAAAGTTGAAAATTTTCATGAAAAGATTTCGGCTTCAAAAAAGTTGAAAATTTTCATGAAAAGATTTAGACTTCAAAAAAGTTGAATATTTTCATCAAGTATTTCGGCTTCAAAAAAGTCGAAGATTTTCATGAAAAGATTTCTGCTTCAAAAAAGTTGAAAATTTTCATGACAGGATTTTGGCTTCAAAAAAGTTGAAAATTTTCATGAAAAGATTTCGGCTTCAAAAAAGTTGAACATTTTAATGAAAAGATTTCTGCTTCAAAAAAGTTGAAAATTTACATGAAAAGATTTCGACTTCAAAAAAGTCTAAGATTTTCATGAAAAGATTTCTGCTTTAAAAAAGTTGTAAATTTTCATGAAAAGATTTCAGCTTCAAAAAGTTGAAAATTTTCATGAAAAAATGTCGACTTCAAAAAAGTTGACCATTTTCATGAAAAGATTTCTTCTTCAAAAAAGTTGAACATTTTCATGAAAAGATTTCGGCTTCAAAAAGTTGAAAATTTTCATCAAGTATTTCGGCTTCAAAAAAGTTGAAAATTTTCATGAAAAGATTTAGACTTCAAAAAAGTTGAATATTTTCATCAAATATTTCGACTTCAAAAAAGTCGAAGATTTTCATGAAAAGATTTCTGCTTCAAAAAAGTTGAAAATTTTCATGAAAAGATTTCGGCTTCAAAAAGTTGAAAATTTTCATGAAAAGATTTCTGCTTCAAAAAAATGAAAATTTTCATGAAAAGATTTCGGCTTCAAAAAAGTTGAACATTTTCATGAAAAGATTTCGGCTTCAAAAAAGTTGAACATTTTCATGAAGTATTTCGGCTTCAAAAAAATGTAACATTTTCATGAAAAGATTTCGGCTTCAAAAAAGTTGAACATTTTCATGAAAAGATTTCGGCTTCAAAAAAGTTGAAAATTTTCATGAATTATTTCGGCTTCAAAAAAATGGAACATTTTCATGAAAAGATTTCGGCTTCAAAAAAGTTGAAAATTTTCATGAAAAGATTTTGGCTTCAAAAAGTTGAAAATTTTCATGAAAAGATTTCTGCTTCAAAAAAATGAAAATTTTCATGAAAAGATTTCGGCTTCAAAAAAGTTGAACATTTTCATGAAAAGATTTCGGCTTCAAAAAAGTTGAAAATTTTCATGAAGTATTTCGGCTTCAAAAAAATGTAACATTTTCATGAAAAGATTTCGGCTTCAAAAAAGTTGAACATTTTCATGAAAAGATTTCGGCTTCAAAAAAGTTGAAAATTTTCATGAAGTATTTCGGCTTCAAAAAAATGGAACATTTTCATGAAAAGATTTCGGCTTCAAAAAAGTTGAAAATTTTCATGAAAAGATTTCTGTTTCAAAAAAGTTGAAAATTTTCATGAAAAGATTTCTGCTTCAAAAAAGTTGAAAATTTACATGAAAAGATTTCGGCTTCAAAAAAGTTGAAAATTTTCATGAAAAGATTTCTGCTTCAAAAAGGTTAAAAACTTTCATGAACTATTTCGGCTTTAAAAAAGTTGAACATTTTCATGAAAAGATTTCGGGTTCAAAAAAGTTGAAAATTTTCATGAACTATTTCGGCATCAAAAAAGTTGAAAAATTTCATGAAAAGATTTATGCTTCAAAAAAGTTGAACATTTTCATGAAAAGATTTCTACTTCAAAAAAGTTGAAAATTTTCATGAAAAGATTTCGGCTTCAAAAAGTTGAAAATTTTCATGAAAAGATTTCGACTTCAAAAAAGTTGAACATTTTCATGAAAAGATTTCGGCTTAAAAAAAGTTGAAAATTTTCATGAAGTATTTCGGCTTCAAAAAAATGTAACATTTTCATGAAAAGATTTCGGCTTCAAAAAAGTTGAACATTTTCATGAAAAGATTTCGGCTTCAAAAAAGTTGAAAATTTTCATGAAGTATTTCGGCTTCAAAAAAATGGAACATTTTCATGAAAAGATTTCTGCTTCAAAAAAGTTGAAAATTTTCATGAAAAGATTTCTGCTTCAAAAAAGTTGAAAATTTACATGAAAAGATTTCGGCTTCAAAAAAGTTGAAAATTTTCATGAAAAGATTTCTGCTTCAAAAAGGTTGAAAACTTTCAAGAACTATTTCGGCTTTAAAAAAGTTGAACATTTTCATGAAAAGATTTCGGGTTCAAAAAAGTTGAAAATTTTCATGAACTATTTCGGCATCAAAAAAGTTGAAAAATTTCATGAAAAGATTTCGGCTTCAAAAAAGTTGAACATTTTCATGAAAAGATTTCTACTTCAAAAAAGTTGAAAATTTTCATGAAAAGATTTCGGCTTCAAAAAGTTGAAAATTTTCATGAAAAGATTTCGGCTTCAAAAAAGTTGAACATTTTCATGAAAAGATTTCGGCTTAAAAAAAGTTGAAAATTTTCATGAAGTATTTCGGCTTCAAAAAAATGTAACATTTTCATGAAAAGATTTCGGCTTCAAAAAAGTTGAACATTTTCATGAAAAGATTTCTGCTTCAAAAAAGTTGAAAATTTTCATGACAGGATTTTGGCTTCAAAAAAGTTGAATATTTTCATCAAGTATTTCGGCTTCAAAAAAGTCGAAGATTTTCATGAAAAGATTTCTGCTTCAAAAAAGTTGAAAATTTTCATGACAGGATTTTGGCTTCAAAAAAGTTGAAAATTTTCATGAAAAGATTTCGGCTTCAAAAAAGTTGAACATTTTCATGAAAAGATTTCTGCTTTAAAAAAGTTGTAAATTTTCATGAAAAGATTTCAGCTTCAAAAAGTTGAAAATTTTCATGAAAAAATTTCGACTTCAAAAAAGTTGACCATTTTCATGAAAAGATTTCTTCTTCAAAAAAGTTGAAAATTTTCATGAAAAGATTTCGGCTTCAAAAAGTTGAAAATTTTCATGAAAAGATTTCTGCTTCAAAAAAGTTGTTAATTTTCATGAAAAGATTTCGGCTTCAAAAAAGTTGAAAATTTTCATGAAAAGATTTAGACTTCAAAAAAGTTGAACATTTTCATGAAGTATTTCGGCTTCAAAAAAATGGAACATTTTCATGAAAAGATTTCGGCTTCAAAAAAGTTGAACATTTTCATGAAAAGATTTCGGCTTCAAAAAGTTGAAAATTTTCATGAAAAGATTTAGACTTCAAAAAAATGAAAATTTTCATGAAAAGATTTCGGCTTCAAAAAAGTTGAACATTTTCATGAAAAGATTTCGGCTTCAAAAAAGTTGAACATTTTCATGAAGTATTTCGGCTTCAAAAAAATGTAACATTTTCATGAAAAGATTTCGGCTTCAAAAAAGTTGAACATTTTCATGAAAAGATTTCGGCTTCAAAAAAGTTGAAAATTTTCATGAAGTATTTCGGCTTCAAAAAAATGGAACATTTTCATGAAAAGATTTCGGCTTCAAAAAAGTTGAAAATTTTCATGAAAAGATTTCTGCTTCAAAAAAGTTGAAAATTTTCATGAAAAGATTTCTGCTTCAAAAAAGTTGAAAATTTACATAAAAAGATTTCGGCTTCAAAAAAGTTGAAAATTTTCATGAAAAGATTTCTGCTTCAAAAAGGTTGAAAACTTTCATGAACTATTTCGTCTTTAAAAAAGTTGAACATTTTCATGAAAAGATTTCGGGTTCAAAAAAGTTGAAAATTTTCATGAACTATTTCGGCATCAAAAAAGTTGAAAAATTTCATGAAAAGATTTCGGCTTCAAAAAAGTTGAACATTTTCATGAAAAGATTTCTACTTCAAAAAAGTTGAAAATTTTCATGAAGTATTTCGGCTTCAAAAAAATGTAACATTTTCATGAAAAGATTTCGGCTTCAAAAAAGTTGAACATTTTCATGAAAAGATTTCGGCTTCAAAAAAATTGAAAATTTTCATGAAGTATTTCGGCTTCAAAAAAATGGAACATTTTCATGAAAAGATTTCTGCTTCAAAAAAGTTGAAAATTTTCATGAAAAGATTTCGGCTTCAAAAAAGTTGAAAATTTTCTTGAAAAGATTTCTGCTTCAAAAAAGTTGAAAATTTTCATGAAAAGATTTCTGCATCAAAAAAGTTGAAAATTTTCATGAAAAGATTTCGGCTTCAAAAAGTTGAAAATTTTCATGAAAAGATTTCTGCTTCAAAAAAATGAAAATTTTCATGAAAAGATTTCGGCTTCAAAAAAGTTGAACATTTTCATGAAGTATTTCGGCTTCAAAAAAATGTAACATTTTCATGAAAAGATTTCGGCTTCAAAAAAGTTGAACATTTTCATGAAGTATTTCGGCTTCAAAAAAATGGAACATTTTCATGAAAAGATTTCGGCTTCAAAAAAGTTGAAAATTTTCATGAAAAGATTTCTGCTTCAAAAAAGTTGAAAATTTTCATGAAAAGATTTCTGCTTCAAAAAAGTTGAAAATTTACATGAAAAGATTTCTGCTTCAAAAAAGTTGAAAATTTTCATGAAGTATTTCGGCTTCAAAAAAATGGAACATTTTCATGAAAAGATTTCGGCTTCAAAAAAGTTGAAAATTTTCATGAAAAGATTTCTGCTTCAAAAAAGTTGAAAATTTTCATGAAAAGATTTCTGCTTCAAAAAATTTGAAAATTTTCATGAAAAGATTTCTGCTTCAAAAAGGTTGAAAACTTTCATGAACTATTTCGGCTTTAAAAAAGTTGAACATTTTCATGAAAAGATTTCGGGTTCAAAAAAGTTGAAAATTTTCATGAACTATTTTGGCATCAAAAAAGTTGAAAATTTTCATGAAAAGATTTCGGCTTCAAAAAAGTTGAACATTTTCATGAAAAGATTTCGGCTTAAAAAAAGTTGAAAATTTTCATGAAGTATTTCGGCTTCAAAAAAATGGAACATTTTCATGAAAAGATTTCGGCTTCAAAAAAGTTGAACATTTTCATGAAAAGATTTCTGCTTCAAAAAAGTTGAAAATTTACATGAAAAGATTTCGACTTCAAAAAAGTCTAAGATTTTCATGAAAAGATTTCTGCTTCAAAAAAGTTGAAAATTTTCATGAAAAGATTTGGGCTTCAAAAAGTTGAAAATTTTCATGAAAAGATTTCTGCTTCAAAAAAGTTGAAAAATTACATGAAAAGATTTTGGTTTAAAAAAGTTGAAAATTTTCATGAAAAGATTTCGGCTTCAAAAAAGTCTAACATTTTCATGAAAAGATTTCTGCTTCAAAAAAGTTGAAAATTTTCTTGAAGTATTTCGGCTTCAAAAAAATGGAACATTTTCATGAAAAGATTTCGGCTTCAAAAAAGTTAAAAATTTTCATGAAAAGATTTCTGCTTCAAAAAAGTTGAAAATTTACATGAAAAGATTTCGACTTCAAAAAAGTTTAAGATTTTCATGAAAAGATTTCGGCTTCAAAAAAGTTGAACATTTTCATGAAAAGATTTCTGCTTCAAAAAAGTTGAAAATTTTCATGAAAAGATTTCTGCTTCAAAAAAGTTGAAGATTTTCATGAAAAGATTTCTGCTTCAAAAAAGTTGAAAATTTTCATGAAAAGATTTCGGCTTCAAAAAGGTTGAAAACTTTCATGAACAATTTCGACTTCAAAAAAGTCTAAAATTTTCATGAACTATTTCGGCTTCAAAAAAGTTGAACATTTTCATGAAAAGATTTCTGCTTCAAAAAAGTTGAAAATTTTCATGAAAAGATTTCGGCTTCAAAAAAGTTGAAAATTTTCATGAAAAGATTTAGACTTCAAAAAAGTTGAATATTTTCATGAAGTTTTTCGGCTTCAAAAAAGTCGAAGATTTTCAAGAAAAGATTTCTGCTTCAAAAAAGTTGAAAATTTTCATGACAGGATTTTGGCTTCAAAAAAGTTGAAAATTTTCATGAAAAGATTTCGGCTTCAAAAAAGTTGAACATTTTCATGAAAAGATTTCGGCTTCAAAAAAGTTGAAAATTTTCATGAAGTATTTCGGCTTCAAAAAAGTTGAACATTTTCATGAAAAGATTTCTGCTTCAAAAAAGTTGAAAAATTACATGAAAAGATTTTGGTTTCAAAAAGTTGAAAATTTTCATGAAAAGATTTCGGCTTCAAAAAAGTTGAACATTTTCATGAAAAGATTTCGACTTCAAAAAAGTTGAAAATTTTCATGAAGTATTTCGGCTTCAAAAAAATGGCACATTTTCATGAAAAGATTTCGGCTTCAAAAAAGTTAAAAATTTTCATGAAAAGATTTCTGCTTCAAAAAAGTTGAAAATTTACATGAAAAGATTTCGACTTCAAAAAAGTCTAAGATTTTCATGAAAAGATTTCTGCTTCAAAAAAGTTGAAAATTTTCATGAAAAGATTTCGGCTTCAAAAAGTTGTTAATTTTCATGAAAAGATTTTGGCTTCAAAAAAGTTGAACATTTTCATGAAAAGATTTCAGCTTCAAAAAAGTTGAAAATTTTCATGAAAAGATTTCGACTTTAAAAAAGTTTAAGATTTTCATTAAAAGATTTCTGCTTCAAAAAAGTTGAAAATTTTCATGAAAAGATTTCGGCTTCAAAAAGTTGAAAATTTTCATGAAAAGATTTCTGCTTCAAAAAAGTTGAAAATTTTCATGAAAAGATTTCTGCTTCAAAAAAGTTGAACATTTTCATGAAAAGATTTCGACTTCAAAAAAGTTGAAAATTTTCATGAAGTATTTCGGCTTCAAAAAAGTTGAACATTTTCATGAAAAGATTTCTGCTTCAAAAAAGTTGAAAAATTACATGAAAAAATTTTGGTTTCAAAAAGTTGAAAATTTTCATGAAAAGATTTCGGCTTCAAAAAAGTTGAACATTTTCATGAAAAGATTTCGACTTCAAAAAAGTTGAAAATTTTCATGAAGTATTTCGGCTTCAAAAAAATGGAACATTTTCATGAAAAGATTTCGGCTTCAAAAAAGTTAAAAATTTTCATGAAAAGATTTCTGCTTCAAAAAAGTTGAAAATTTACATGAAAAGATTTCGACTTCAAAAAAGTCTAAGATTTTCATGAAAAGATTTCTGCTTCAAAAAAGTTGAAAATTTTCATGAAAAGATTTCGGCTTCAAAAAGTTGTTAATTTTCATTAAAAGATTTTGGCTTCAAAAAAGTTGAACATTTTCATGAAAAGATTTCAGCTTCAAAAAAGTTGAAAATTTTCATGAAAAGATTTCGACTTCAAAAAAGTTTAAGATTTTCATTAAAAGATTTCTGCTTCAAAAAAGTTGAAAATTTTCATGAAAAGATTTCGGCTTCAAAAAGTTGAAAATTTTCATGAAAAGATTTCTGCTTCAAAAAAGTTGAAAATTTTCATGAAAAGATTTCTGCTTTAAAAAAGTTGAACATTTTCATGAAAAGATTTCGACTTCAAAAAAGTTGAAAATTTTCATGAAGTATTTCGGCTTCAAAAAAGTTGAACATTTTCATGAAAAGATTTCGGCTTCAAAAAAGTTAAAAATTTTCATGAAAAGATTTCTGCTTCAAAAAAGTTGAAAATTTACATGAAAAGATTTCGACTTCAAAAAAGTCTAAGATTTTCATGAAAAGATTTCTGCTTCAAAAAAGTTGAAAATTTTCATGAAAAGATTTGGGCTTCAAAAAGTTGAAAATTTTCATGAAAAGATTTCTGCTTCAAAAAAGTTGAAAAATTACATGAAAAGATTTTGGTTTCAAAAAGTTGAAAATTTTCATGAAAAGATTTCGGCTTCAAAAAAGCCTAACATTTTCATGAAAAGATTTCGACTTCAAAAAAGTTGAAAATTTTCTTGAAGTATTTCGGCTTCAAAAAAATGGAACATTTTCATGAAAAGATTTCGGCTTCAAAAAAGTTAAAAATTTTCATGAAAAGATTTCGGCTTCAAAAAAGTTGAAAATTTACATGAAAAGATTTCGACTTCAAAAAAGTTTAAGATTTTCATGAAAAGATTTCGGCTTCAAAAAAGTTGAACATTTTCATGAAAAGATTTCTGCTTCAAAAAAGTTGAAAATTTTCATGAAAAGATTTCTGCTTCAAAAAAGTTGAAGATTTTCATGAAAGATTTCTGCTTCAAAAAAGTTGAAAATTTTCATGAAAAGATTTCGGCTTCAAAAAGGTTGAAAACTTTCATGAACAATTTCGACTTCAAAAAAGTCTAAAATTTTCATGAACTATTTCGGCTTCAAAAAAGTTGAACATTTTCATGAAAAGATTTCTGCTTCAAAAAAGTTGAAAATTTTCATGAAAAGATTTCGGCTTCAAAAAAGTTGAAAATTTTCATGAAAAGATTTAGACTTCAAAAAAGTTGAATATTTTCATGAAGTTTTTCGGCTTCAAAAAAGTCGAAGATTTTCAAGAAAAGATTTCTGCTTCAAAAAAGTTGAAAATTTTCATGACAGAATTTTGGCTTCAAAAAAGTTGAAAATTTTCATGAAAAGATTTCGGCTTCAAAAAAGTTGAACATTTTCATGAAAAGATTTCTGCTTCAAAAAAGTTGAAAATTTTCATGAAAAGATTTCTGCTTCAAAAAAGTTGAACATTTTCATGAAAAGATTTCGACTTCAAAAAAGTTGAAAATTTTCATGAAGTATTTCGGCTTCAAAAAAGTTGAACATTTTCATGAAAAGATTTCGACTTCAAAAAAGTTGAAAATTTTCATGAAGTATTTCGGCTTCAAAAAAGTTGAACATTTTCATGAAAAGATTTCTGCTTCAAAAAAGTTGAAAAATTACATGAAAAGATTTTGGTTTCAAAAAGTTGAAAATTTTCATGAAAAGATTTCGGCTTCAAAAAAGTTGAACATTTTCATGAAAAGATTTCGACTTCAAAAAAGTTGAAAATTTTCATGAAGTATTTCGGCTTCAAAAAAATGGAACATTTTCATGAAAAGATTTCGGCTTCAAAAAAGTTAAAAATTTTCATGAAAAGATTTCTGCTTCAAAAAAGTTGAAAATTTACATGAAAAGATTTCGACTTCAAAAAAGTCTAAGATTTTCATGAAAAGATTTCTGCTTCAAAAAAGTTGAAAATTTTCATGAAAAGATTTCGGCTTCAAAAAGTTGTTAATTTTCATGAAAAGATTTTGGCTTCAAAAAAGTTGAACATTTTCATGAAAAGATTTCAGCTTCAAAAAAGTTGAAAATTTTCATGAAAAGATTTCGACTTCAAAAAAGTTTAAGATTTTCATTAAAAGATTTCTGCTTCAAAAAAGTTGAAAATTTTCATGAAAAGATTTCGGCTTCAAAAAGTTGAAAATTTTCATGAAAAGATTTCTGCTTCAAAAAAGTTGAAAATTTTCATGAAAAGATTTCTGCTTCAAAAAAGTTGAACATTTTCATGAAAAGATTTCGACTTCAAAAAAGTTGAAAATTTTCATGAAGTATTTCGGCTTCAAAAAAGTTGAACATTTTCATGAAAAGATTTCTGCTTCAAAAAAGTTGAAAAATTACATGAAAAGATTTTGGTTTCAAAAAGTTGAAAATTTTCATGAAAAGATTTCGGCTTCAAAAAAGTTGAACATTTTCATGAAAAGATTTCTGCTTCAAAAAAGTTGAAAAATTACATGAAAAGATTTTGGTTTCAAAAAGTTGAAAATTTTCATGAAAAGATTTCGGCTTCAAAAAAGTTGAACATTTTCATGAAAAGATTTCGACTTCAAAAAAGTTGAACATTTTCATGAAGTATTTCGGCTTCAAAAAAATGGAATATTTTCATGAAAAGATTTCGGCTTCAAAAAAGTTAAAAATTTTCATGAAAAGATTTCTGCTTCAAAAAAGTTGAAAATTTACATGAAAAGATTTCGACTTCAAAAAAGTCTAAGATTTTCATGAAAAGATTTCTGCTTCAAAAAAGTTGAAAATTTACATGAAAAGATTTCGACTTCAAAAAAGTCGAAGATTTTCATGAAAAGATTTCTGCTTCAAAAAAGTTGAAAATTTTCATGAAAAGATTTCGGCTTCAAAAAGGTTGAAAACTTTCATGAACTATTTAGACTTCAAAAAAGTCTAAAATTTTCATGAACTATTTCGGCTTCAAAAAAGTTGAAAATTTTCATGAACTATTTCGACTTCAAAAAAGTCTAAAATTTTCATGAACTATTTCGACTTCAAAAAAGTTGAAAACTTTCATGAACTATTTCGACTTCAAAAAAGTCTAAAATTTTCATGAACTATTTCGACTTCAAAAAAGTCTAAAATTTTCATGAACTATTTCGACTTCAAAAAAGTCTAAGATTTTCATGAAAAGATTTCGGCTTCAAAAAAGTTGAAAATTTTCTTGAAAAGATTTAGACTTCAAAAAAGTTGAATATTTTCATCAAGTATTTCGGCTTCAAAAAAGTCAAAGATTTTCAAGAAAAGATTTCTGCTTCAAAAAAGTTGAAAATTTTCATGAAGTATTTCGGCTTCAAAAAAATGGAACATTTTCATGAAAAGATTTCGGCTTCAAAAAAGTTAAAAATTTTCATGAAAAGATTTCTGCTTCAAAAAAGTTGAAAATTTTCATGAAAAGATTTCGGCTTCAAAAAGTTGAAAATTTTCATGAAAAGATTTTGGCTTCAAAAAAGTTGAACATTTTCATGAAAAGATTTCAGCTTCAAAAAGTTGAAAATTTTCATGAAAAGATTTTGGCTTCAAAAAAGTTGAACATTTTCATGAAAAGATTTCAGCTTCAAAAAAGTTGAAAATTTTCATGAAAAGATTTCGACTTCAAAAAAGTTTAAGATTTTCATTAAAAGATTTCTGCTTCAAAAAAGTTGAAAATTTTCATGAAAAGATTTCGGCTTCAAAAAGTTGAAAATTTTCATGAAAAGATTTCGGCTTCAAAAAGTTGACCATTTTCATGAAAAGATTTCGGCTTCAAAAAAGTTGAAAATTTTCATGAAAAGATTTCGACTTCAAAAAAGTTTAAGATTTTCATTAAAAGATTTCTGCTTCAAAAAAGTTGAAAATTTTCATGAAAAGATTTCGGCTTCAAAAAGTTGAAAATTTTCATGAAAAGATTTCGGCTTCAAAAAGTTGACCATTTTCATGAAAAGATTTCGGCTTCAAAAAAGTTGAAAATTTTCATGAAAAGATTTTGGTTTCAAAAAAGTTGAACATTTTCATGAAAAGATTTCAGCTTCAAATAGGTTGAAAACTTTCATGAACTATTTCGACTTCAAAAAAGTCGAAGATTTTCATGAAAAGATTTCGGCTTAAAAAAAGTTGAAAATTTTCATGAACTATTTCGGCTTCAAAAAAGTTGAAAATTTTCATGAAAAGATTTCGGCTTCAAAAAAGTTGAACATTTTCATGAAAAGATTTTGGTTTCAAAAAGTTGAAAATTTTCATGAAAAGATTTCTGCTTCAAAAAAGTTGAAAATTTTCATGAAGTATTTCGGCTTCAAAAAAGTTGAACATTTTCATGAAAAGATTTCTGCTTCAAAAAAGTTGAAAAATTACATGAAAAGATTTTGGTTTCAAAAAGTTGAAAATTTTCATGAAAAGATTTCGGCTTCAAAAAAGTTGAACATTTTCATGAAAAGATTTCGACTTCAAAAAAGTTGAAAATTTTCATGAAGTATTTCGGCTTCAAAAAAGTTGAACATTTTCATGAAAAGATTTCTGCTTCAAAAAAGTTGAAAAATTACATGAAAAGATTTTGGTTTCAAAAAGTTGAAAATTTTCATGAAAAGATTTCGGCTTCAAAAAAGTTGAACATTTTCATGAAAAGATTTCGACTTCAAAAAAGTTGAAAATTTTCATGAAGTATTTCGGCTTCAAAAAAATGGAACATTTTCATGAAAAGATTTCGGCTTCAAAAAAGTTAAAAATTTTCATGAAAAGATTTCTGCTTCAAAAAAGTTGAAAATTTACATGAAAAGATTTCGACTTCAAAAAAGTCTAAGATTTTCATGAAAAGATTTCTGCTTCAAAAAAGTTGAAAATTTTCATGAAAAGATTTCGGCTTCAAAAAGTTGTTAATTTTCATGAAAAGATTTTGGCTTCAAAAAAGTTGAACATTTTCATGAAAAGATTTCAGCTTCAAAAAAGTTGAAAATTTTCATGAAAAGATTTCGACTTCAAAAAAGTTTAAGATTTTCATTAAAAGATTTCTGCTTCAAAAAAGTTGAAAATTTTCATGAAAAGATTTCGGCTTCAAAAAGTTGAAAATTTTCATGAAAAGATTTCTGCTTCAAAAAAGTTGAAAATTTTCATGAAAAGATTTCTGCTTCAAAAAAGTTGAACATTTTCATGAAAAGATTTCGACTTCAAAAAAGTTGAAAATTTTCATGAAGTATTTCGGCTTCAAAAAAGTTGAACATTTTCATGAAAAGATTTCTGCTTCAAAAAAGTTGAAAAATTACATGAAAAGATTTTGGTTTCAAAAAGTTGAAAATTTTCATGAAAAGATTTCGGCTTCAAAAAAGTTGAACATTTTCATGAAAAGATTTCGACTTCAAAAAAGTTGAACATTTTCATGAAGTATTTCGGCTTCAAAAAAATGGAATATTTTCATGAAAAGATTTCGGCTTCAAAAAAGTTAAAAATTTTCATGAAAAGATTTCTGCTTCAAAAAAGTTGAAAATTTACATGAAAAGATTTCGACTTCAAAAAAGTCTAAGATTTTCATGAAAAGATTTCTGCTTCAAAAAAGTTGAAAATTTTCATGAAAAGATTTCGGCTTAAAAAAAGTTGAAAATTTTCATGAAAAGATTTCGGCTTCAAAAAAATGTAACATTTTCATGAAAAGATTTCGGGTTCAAAAAAGTTGAACATTTTCATGAACTATTTCGACTTCAAAAAAGTTGAAAACTTTCATGAACTATTTCGACTTCAAAAAAGTCTAAAATTTTCATGAACTATTTCGACTTCAAAAAAGTCTAAAATTTTCATGAACTATTTCGACTTCAAAAAAGTCTAAGATTTTCATGAAAAGATTTCGGCTTCAAAAAAGTTGAAAATTTTCTTGAAAAGATTTAGACTTCAAAAAAGTTGAATATTTTCATCAAGTATTTCGGCTTCAAAAAAGTCAAAGATTTTCAAGAAAAGATTTCTGCTTCAAAAAAGTTGAAAATTTTCATGAAGTATTTCGGCTTCAAAAAAATGGAACATTTTCATGAAAAGATTTCGGCTTCAAAAAAGTTAAAAATTTTCATGAAAAGATTTCTGCTTCAAAAAAGTTGAAAATTTTCATGAAAAGATTTCGGCTTCAAAAAGTTGAAAATTTTCATGAAAAGATTTTGGCTTCAAAAAAGTTGAACATTTTCATGAAAAGATTTCAGCTTCAAAAAGTTGAAAATTTTCATGAAAAGATTTTGGCTTCAAAAAAGTTGAACATTTTCATGAAAAGATTTCAGCTTCAAAAAAGTTGAAAATTTTCATGAAAAGATTTCGACTTCAAAAAAGTTTAAGATTTTCATTAAAAGATTTCTGCTTCAAAAAAGTTGAAAATTTTCATGAAAAGATTTCGGCTTCAAAAAGTTGAAAATTTTCATGAAAAGATTTCGGCTTCAAAAAGTTGACCATTTTCATGAAAAGATTTCGGCTTCAAAAAAGTTGAAAATTTTCATGAAAAGATTTCGACTTCAAAAAAGTTTAAGATTTTCATTAAAAGATTTCTGCTTCAAAAAAGTTGAAAATTTTCATGAAAAGATTTCGGCTTCAAAAAGTTGAAAATTTTCATGAAAAGATTTCGGCTTCAAAAAGTTGACCATTTTCATGAAAAGATTTCGGCTTCAAAAAAGTTGAAAATTTTCATGAAAAGATTTTGGTTTCAAAAAAGTTGAACATTTTCATGAAAAGATTTCAGCTTCAAATAGGTTGAAAACTTTCATGAACTATTTCGACTTCAAAAAAGTCGAAGATTTTCATGAAAAGATTTCGGCTTAAAAAAAGTTGAAAATTTTCATGAACTATTTCGGCATCAAAAAAGTTGAAAATTTTCATGAAAAGATTTCGGCTTCAAAAAAGTTGAACATTTTCATGAAAAGATTTTGGTTTCAAAAAGTTGAAAATTTTCATGAAAAGATTTCTGCTTCAAAAAAGTTGAAAATTTTCATGAAGAGATTTCGAATTCAAAAAAGTCGAAGATTTTCATGAAAAGATTTCGGCTTCAAAAAAGTTGAAAATTTTCATGAAGTATTTCGGCTGCAAAAAAGTCTAAAATTTTCATGAAAAGATTTATGCTTCAAAAAAGATGAAAATTTTCATGAAAAGATTTCGGCTTCAAAAAAGTTGAACATTTTCATGAACTATTTCGACTACAAAAAAGTCTAAAATTTTCATGAAAAGATTTATGTTTCAAAAAAGATGAAAATTTTCATGAAAAGATTTAGGTTTCAAAAAAGTTGATAATTTTCATGAAAAGATTTAGGTTTCAAAAAAGTTGAAAATTTTCATGAACTATTTCGGCTTCAAAAAAGTCGAAAATTTTCATGAACTATTTCGGCATGAAAAAAGTTGAAAATTTTCATGAAAAGATTTCTGTTTCAAAAAAGTTGAAAATTTTCATGAAAAGATTTAGACTTCAAAAAAGTTGAATATTTTCATCAAGTATTTCGGCTTCAAAAAAGTTGAACATTTTCATGAAAAGATTTCTGCTTCAAAAAAGTTGAAAATTTACATGAAAAGATTTCTGCTTCAAAAAAGTTGAAAATTTTCATGAAAAGATTTCGGCTTCAAAAAGTTGAAAATTTTCATGAAAAGATTTCGGCTTCAAAAAAGTTGAACATTTTCATGAAAAGATTTCGGCTTCAAAAAAGTTGAAAATTTTCATGAAGTATTTCGGCTTCAAAAAAGTTGAAAATTTACATGAAAAGATTTCGACTTCAAAAAAGTCTAAGATTTTCATGAAAAGATTTCTGCTTCAAAAAAGTTGAAAATTTTCATGAAAAGATTTCGGCTTCAAAAAGGTTGAAAACTTTCATGAACTATTTCGACTTCAAAAAAGTCTAAAATTTTCATGAACTATTTCGACTTCAAAAAAGTTGAAAACTTTCATGAACTATTTCGACTTCAAAAAAGTCTAAAATTTTCATGAACTATTTCGACTTCAAAAAAGTCTAAGATTTTCATGAAAAGATTTCGGCTTCAGAAAAGTTGAAAATTTTCTTGAAAAGATTTAGACTTCAAAAAAGTTGAATATTTTCATCAAGTATTTCGGCTTCAAAAAAGTCAAAGATTTTCAAGAAAAGATTTCGGCTTCAAAAAAGTTGAACATTTTCATGAAAAGATTTCAGCTTCAAAAAGGTTGAAAACTTTCATGAACTATTTCGACTTCAAAAAAGTCTAAGATTTTCATGAAAAGATTTCTGCTTCAAAAAAGTTGAAAATTTTCATGAAAAGATTTCGGCTTCAAAAAGTTGAAAATTTTCATGAAAAGATTTCGGCTTCAAAAAAGTTGACCATTTTCATGTAAAGATTTCTGCTTCAAAAAAGTTGAAAATTTTCATGAAAAGATTTCGGTTTCAAAAAGTTGAAAATTTTCATGAAAAGATCTCGGCTTCAAAACAGTTGAAAATTTTCATGAAAAGATTTCAGCTTCAAAAAAGGTGAAAATTTTCATGACAGGATTTTGGCTTTACAAAAAGTAAAAATTTTCATAAAGTATTTCAGCTTCAAAAAGGTTGAAAACTTTCATGAACTATTTCGACTTCAAAAAAGTCGAAGATTTTCATGAAAAGATTTAGGCTTCAAAAAAGTTGAAAATTTTCATGAAGTATTTCGGTTGCAAAAAAATGGAACATTTTCATGAAAAGATTTCTGCTTCAAAAAAGTCGAAGATTTTCATGAAAAGATTTAGGCTTCAAAAAAGTTGAAAATTTTCATGAAGTATTTCGGTTGCAAAAAAATGGAACATTTTCATGAAAAGATTTCGGCTTCAAAAAAGTTGAAGATTTTCATGAAAAGATTTCAGCTTCAAAAAGGTTGAAAACTTTCATGAACTATTTCGACTTCAAAAAAGTCTAAGATTTTCATGAAAAGATTTCTGCTTCAAAAAAGTTGAAAATTTTCATGAAAAGATTTCGGCTTCAAAAAGTTGAAAATTTTCATGAAAAGATTTCGGCTTCAAAAAAGTTGAAAATTTTCATGTAAAGATTTCAGCATCAAAAAAGTTGAAAATTTTCATGAAAAGATTTCGGTTTCAAAAAGTTGAAAATTTTCATGAAAAGATCTCGGCTTCAAAACAGTTGAAAATTTTCATGAAAAGATTTCAGCTTCAAAAAAGTTGAAAATTTTCATGACAGGATTTTGGCTTTACAAAAAGTAAAAATTTTCATAAAGTATTTCAGCTTCAAAAAGGTTGAAAACTTTCATAAACTATTTTGACTTCAAAAAAGTCGAAGATTTTCATGAAAAGATTTCTGCTTCAAAAAAGTTGAAAATTTTCATGAAGTATTTCGGTTGCAAAAAAATGGAACATTTTCATGAAAAGATTTCGGCTTCAAAAAAGTTGAACATTTTCATGAAAAGATTTCAGCTTCAAAAAGGTTGAAAACTTTCATGAACTATTTCGACTTCAAAAAAGTCGAAGATTTTCATGAAAAGATTTCGGCTTCAAAAAAGTTGAACATTTTCATGAAAAGATTTCTGCTTCAAAAAAGTTTAAAATTTTCATGAAAAGATTTCGGCTTCAAAAAAGTTGAACATTTTCATGAAGTATTTCGGTTTGAAAAAAGTTGAAAATTTACATTAAAAGATTTTTGCTTCAAAAAAGTCAAAAACTTTCATGAAGTATTTCGGCTTCAAAAAAGTTGAAAATTTTCATGAAAAGATTTCTGCTTCAAAAAAGTTGAAAATTTACATGAAAAGATTTCGACTTCAAAAAAGTCTAAGATTTTCATGAAAAGATTTCTGCTTCAAAAAAGTTGAAAATTTTCATGAAAAGATTTCGGCTTCAAAAAGTTGAAAATTTTCATGAAAAGATTTCGGCTTCAAAAAAGTTGACCATTTTCATGAAAAGATTTCGGCTTCAAAAAAGTTGAAAATTTTCATGAAAAGATTTTGGTTTCAAAAAGTTGAAAATTTTCATGAAAAGATCTCGGCTTCAAAACAGTTGAAAATTTTCATGAAAAGATTTCGGCTTCAAAAAAGTTGAAAATTTTCATGAAAAGATTTCGGTTTCAAAAAGTTGAAAATTTTCATGAAAAGATCTCGGCTTCAAAACAGTTTAAAATTTTCATGAAAAGATTTCTGCTTCAAAAAAGTTGAAGATTTTCATGAAAAGATCTCGGCTTCAAAACAGTTTAAAATTTTCATGAAAAGATTTCTGCTTCAAAAAAGTTGAAGATTTTCATGAAAAGATTTCAGCATCAAAAAAGTTGAAAATTTTCATGACAGGATTTTGGCTTTACAAAAAGTAAAAATTTTCATAAAGTTTTTCAGCTTCAAAAAGGTTGAAAACTTTCATGAACTATTTCGACTTCAAAAAAGTCGAAAATTTTCATGAAAAGATTTCTACTTCAAAAAAATGGAACATTTACTTGAAAAGATTTCGACTTCAAAAAAGTCTAAGATTTTCATGAAAAGATTTCTGCTTCAAAAAAGTTGAACATTTTCATGAAAAGATTTCTGCTTCAAAAAAGTTGAAAATTTACATGAAAAGATTTCGACTTCAAAAAAGTTGACCATTTTCATGCAAAGATTTCGGCTTCAAAAAAGTTGAAAATTTTCATGAAAAGATTTCGGTTTCAAAAAGTTGAAAATTTTCATGAAAAGATCTCGGCTTCAAAAAGTTGAACATTTTCATGAAAAGATTTCGGCTTCAAAAAAGATGAACATTTTCATGAAAAGATTTCGGCTTCAAAAAAGTTGAAAATTTTCATGAAAAGATTTCGGGTTCAAAAAAATTGAAAATTTTCATGAACTATTTCGGCATCAAAAAAGTTGAAAATTTTCATGAAAAGATTTAGGTTTCAAAAAAGTTGAAAATTTTCATTAATTATTTCGGCTTAAAAAAAGGCTAAAATTTTCATGAACTATTTCGGCTTCAAAAAAGTTGAAAATTTTCATGAAAAGACTTCAGCTTCAAAAAGGTTGAAAACTTTCATGAACTATTTCGACTTCAAAAAAGTCGAAGATTTTCATGAAAAGATTTCGGCTTCAAAAAAGTTGAACATTTTCATGAAGTATTTCGGCTTGAAAAAAGTTGACCATTTACATTAAAAGATTTCTGCTTCAAAAAAGTCAAAAACTTTCATGAAGTATTTCGGCTTCAAAAAAGTCGAAAATTTTCATGAAAATATTTCTACTTCAAAAAGTTGAAAATTTTCATGAAAAGATTTCTACTTCAAAAAAGTTGAAAATTTACTTGAAAAGATTTCGACTTCAAAAAAGTTTAAGATTTTCATGAAAAGATTTCTGCTTCAAAAAAGTTGAACATTTTCATTAAAAGATTTCGGCTTCAAAAAAGTTGAACATTTTCATGAAAAGATTTCAGCTTCAAAAAAATGGAACATTTTCATGAAAAGATTTCGGCTTCAAAAAAGTTGAACATTTTCATGAAAAGATTTCTGCTTCAAAAAAGTTGAAAATTTACATGAAAAGATTTCAACTTCAAAAAAGTTGAAAATTTTCATGAAGTATTTCGGCTTCAAAAAAATGGAACATTTTCATGAAAAGATTTCGGCTTCAAAAAAATGGAACATTTTCATGAAAATATTTCTGCTTCAAAAAAGTTGAAAATTTTCATGAAGTACTTCGGCTTCAAAAAAATGGAACATTTTCATGAAAAGATTTCGGCTTCAAAAAAGTTGAACATTTTCATGAAAAGATTTCGGCTTCAAAAAAGTTGAACATTTTCATGAAGTATTTCGGCTTCAAAAAAATGGAACATTTTCATGAAAAGATTTCGGCTTCAAAAAAGTTGAAAATTTTCATGAAAAGATTTTGGTTTCAAAAAGTTGAAAATTTTCATGAAAAGATTTCGGCTTCAAAAAAGTTGAACATTTTCATGAAAAGATTTCGGCTTCAAAAAAGTTTAAAATTTTCATGAAGTATTTCGGCTTCAAAAAAATGGAACATTTTCATGAAAATATTTCTACTTCAAAAAGTTGAAAATTTTCATTAAAGGTTTCTACTTCAAAAAAGTTGAAAATTTACTTGAAAAGATTTCGACTTCAAAAAAGTCTAAGATTTTCATGAAAAGATTTCTGCTTCAAAAAAGTTGAACATTTTCATGAAAAGATTTCGGCTTCAAAAAAGTTGAACATTTTCATGAAAAGATTTCGGCTTCAAAAAAGTTGAACATTTTCATGAAAAGATTTCGGCTTCAAAAAAATGGAACATTTTCATGAAAAGATTTCGGCTTCAAAAAAGTTGAACATTTTCATGAAAAGATTTCTGCTTCAAAAAAGTTGAAAATTTACATGAAAAGATTTCAACTTCAAAAAAGTTGAAAATTTTCATGAAGTATTTCGGCTTCAAAAAAATGGAACATTTTCATGAAAAGATTTCGGCTTCAAAAAAATGGAACATTTTCATGAAAAGATTTCTGCTTCAAAAAAGTTGAAAATTTTCATGAAGTATTTCGGCTTCAAAAAAATGGAACATTTTCATGAAAAGATTTCGGCTTCAAAAAAGTTGACCATTTTCATGAAAAGATTTCAGCTTCAAAAAAGTTGAAAATTTTCATGAAAAGATTTCCGTTTCAAAAAGTTGAAAATTTTCATGAAAAGATTTCGGCTTCAAAAAAGTTGAACATTTTCATGAAAAGATTTCAGCTTCAAAAAGGTTGAAAACTTTCATGAACTATTTCGACTTTAAAAAAGTTGAAAATTTTCATGAAAAGATTTAGGTTTCAAAAAAGTTGATAATTTTCATGAAGTATTTCGGCTTCAAAAAAGTCGAAATTTTTCAGGAACTATTTCGGCATCAAAAAAGTTGAAAATTTTCATGAAAAGATTTCGGCTTCAAAAAAGTTGAAAATTTTCATTAAAAGATTTAGACTTCAAAAAAGTTGAACATTTTCATGAAAAGATTTCAGCTTCAAAAAGGTTGAAAACTTTCATGAAAAGATTTCCGTTTCAAAAAGTTGAAAATTTTCATGAAAAGATTTCGGCTTCAAAAAAGTTGAACATTTTCATGAAAAGATTTCAGCTTCAAAAAGGTTGAAAACTTTCATGAACTATTTCGACTTTAAAAAAGTTGAAAATTTTCATGAAAAGATTTAGGTTTCAAAAAAGTTGATAATTTTCATGAAGTATTTCGGCTTCAAAAAAGTCGAAATTTTTCAGGAACTATTTCGGCATCAAAAAAGTTGAAAATTTTCATGAAAAGATTTCGGCTTCAAAAAAGTTGAAAATTTTCATGAAAAGATTTAGACTTCAAAAAAGTTGAATATTTTCATCAAGTATGTCGGCTTCAAAAAAGTCGAAGATTTTCATGAAAAGATTTCTGCTTCAAAAAAGTGGAAAATTTTCATGAAAAGATATTGGTTTCAAAAAGTTGAAAATTTTCATGAAAAGATTTCGGCTTCAAAAAAGTTGAACATTTTCCTAAAAAGATTTCGGCTACAAAAAAGTTGAACATTTTCATGAAAAGATTTCGGCTGCAAAAAAGTTGAACATTTTCATAAAAAGATTTCGGCTTCAAAAAAGTTGAACATTTTCATGAAAATATTTCGGCTTCAAAAAAGTTGAACATTTTCATGAAAATATTTCGGCTTCAAAAAAATGGAACATTTTCATGAAAAGATTTCGGCTTGAAAAAGTTGAAAATTTTCATGAAAAGATTTCGGCTTCAAAAAAGTTGAAAATTTTCATGAAAAGATTTCGGCTTCAAAAAAGTTGAAAATTTTCATGAAAAGATCTCGGCTTCAAAAAAGTTGAACATTTTCATGAAAAGATTTCGGCTTAAAAAAGGTGAAAATTTTCAGGAAAAGATTTCAGCTTCAAAAAAGTTGAAAATTTTCATGACAGGATTTTGGCTTTACAAAAAGTAAAAATTTTCATAAAGTATTTCTGCTTCAAAAAGGTTGAAAACTTTCATGAACTATTTCGACTTCAAAAAAGTCGAAGATTTTCATGAAAAGATTTCGACTTAAAAAAAGTTGAAAATTTTCATGAAAAGATTTTGGTTTCAAAAAGTTGAAATTTTTCATGAAAAGATTTCGGCTTCAAAAAAGTTGAAAATTTTCATGAACTATTTCGGCATCAAAAAAGTTGAAAATTTTCATGAAAAGATTTCGGCTTCAAAAAAGTTGAAAATTTTCATGAAAAGATTTCGGCTTCAAAAAAGTTGAAAATTTTCATGAAAAGATTTAGACTTCAAAAAAGTTGAATGTTTCCATCAAGTATTTCGGCTTCAAAAAAGTCTAAGATTTTCATGAAAAGATTTCTGCTTCAAAAAAGTTGAAAATTTTCATGAAAAGATTTCTGCTTCAAAAAAGTTGAAAATTTTCATGAAAAGATATTGGTTTCAAAAAGTTGAACATTTTCATGAAAAGATTTCGGCTTCAAAAAAATGGAACATTTTCATGAAAAGATTTCGGCTTCAAAAAAGTTGACCATTTTCATGAAAAGATTTTGGCTTCAAAAAAGTTGAAGATTTTCATGAAAAGATTTCGGCTTCAAAAAAGTTGAAAATTTTCATGAACTATTTCGGCATCAAAAAAGTTGAAAATTTTCATAAAAGATTTAGTTTTCAAAAAAGTTGAAAATTTTCATAAAAGATTTAGGTTTAAAAAAAGTTGAAAATTTTCATGAAGTATTTCAGCTTCAAAAAAGTCGAAAATTTTCATTGACTATTTCGGCTTCAAAAAAGTTGAACATTTTCATGAAAAGATTTCTGCTTCAAAAAAGTTGAAAATTTTAATGAAAAGATTTAGACTTCAAAAAAGTCTAAGATTTTCATGAAAAGATATCTGCTTCAAAAAAGTTGAAAATTTTCATGAAAAGATTTCGGCTTCAAAAAAGTTGAAAATTTTCATGAAGTATTTCGGCTGCAAAAAAGTCTAAAATTTTCATGAAAAGATTTATGCTTCAAAAAAGATGAAAATTTTCATGAAAAGATTTCGGCTTCAAAAAGTTGAAAATTTTCATGAAAAGATTTCGGCTTCAAAAAAGTTGACCATTTTCATGAAAAGATTTCGGCTTCAAAAAAGTTGAAAATTTTCATGAAGTAAATCGGCTGCAAAAAAGTCTAAAATTTTCATGAAAGGATTTATGCTTCAAAAAAGATGAAAATTTTCATGAAAAGATTTCGGCTTCAAAAAGTTGAAAATTTTCATGAAAAGATTTCGGCTTCAAAAAAGTTGACCATTTTCATGAAAAGATTTCGGCTTCAAAAAAGTTGAAAATTTTCATGAAGTAAATCGGCTGCAAAAAAGTCTAAAATTTTCATGAAAGGATTTATGCTTCAAAAAAGATGAAAATTTTCATGAAAAGATTTCGGCTTCAAAAAGTTGAACATTTTCATGAAAAGATTTCGGCTTCAAAAAAGTTGACCATTTTCATGAAAAGATTTCGGCTTCAAAAAAGTTGAAAATTTTCATGAAAAGATTTCGGTTTCAAAAAGTTGAAAATTTTCATGAAAAGATTTCTGCTTCAAAAAAGTTGAAAATTTTCATGACAGGATTTTGGCTTCAAAAAGGGTTTAAAACTTTCATGAACTATTTCGAATTCAAAAAAGTCGAAGATTTTCATGAAAAGATTTCGGCTTCAAAAAAGTTGAAAATTTTCATGAAAAGATTTCGGCTTCAAAAAAGTTTAAGATTTTCATGAAAAGATTTCTGCTTCAAAAAAGTTGAAAATTTTCATGAAAAGATTTCGGCTTCAAAAAGTTGAAAATTTTCATGAAAAGATTTCGGCTTCAAAAAGTTGACCATTTTCATGAAAAGATTTCGGCTTCAAAAAGTTGAAAATTTTCATGAAAAGATTTCGGCTGCAAAAAAGTCTAAAATTTTCATGAAAAGATTTATGCTTCAAAATAGATGAAAATTTTCATGAAGTATTTCGGCTTCAAAAAAATGGAACATTTTCATGAAAAGATTTCGGCTTCAAAAAAGCTGAACATTTTCATGAAAACATTTTGGTTTCAAAAAAGTTGAACATTTTCATGAAAAGATTTCTGCTTCAAAAAGATGAACATTTTCATGAAAAGATTTCGGCTTCAAAAAAGTTGAAAATTTTCATGAAGTATTTCGGCTGCAAAAAAATGGAACATATTCATGAAAAGATTTCGGCTTCAAAAAAGTTGAACATTTTCATGAAAAGATTTCTGCTTCAAAAAAGTTGAAAATTTTCATGAAAAGATTTCGGTTTCAAAAAGTTGAAAATTTTCATGAAAAGAATTCTGCTTCAAAAAAGTTGAAAATTTTCATGAAAAGATTTTGGCTTCAAAAAGTTGAAAATTTTCATGAAAAGATTTCGACTTCAAAAAAGTCTAAGATTTTCATGAAAAGATTTCTGCTTCAAAAAAGTTGAAAATTTTCATGAAGTATTTCGGCTTCAAAAAAATGGAACATTTTCATGAAAAGATTTCGGCTTCAAAAAAATTGAACATTTTCATGAAAAGATTTCGGCTTCAAAAAAGTTGAACATTTTCATGAAAAGATTTCTGCTTCAAAAAAGTTGAAAATTTACATGAAAAGATTTCGACTTCAAAAAAGTCTAAGATTTTCATGAAAAGATTTCTGCTTCAAAAAGATGAACATTTTCATGAAAAGATTTCGACTTCAAAAAAGTCTAAGATTTTCATGAAAAGATTTCTGCTTAAAAAAAGTTGAAAATTTTCATGAAAAGATTTCGGCTTCAAAAAGTTGAAAATTTTCATGAAAAAATTTCGGCTTCAAAAAGTTGAAAATTTTCATGAAAAGATTTCGGCTTCAAAAAGTTCAAAATTTTCATGAAAAGATTTCGGCTTCAAAAAAGTTGACCATTTTCATGAAAAGATTTCGGCTTCAAAAAAGTTGAAAATTTTCATGAAAAGATTTCGGCTTCAAAAAAGTTGACCATTTTCATGAAAAGATTTCGGCTTCAAAAAAGTTGAAGATTTTCATGAAAAGATTTCGGCTTCAAAAAAGTTGAAAATTTTCATGAAGTATTTCGGCTTCAAAAAAGTTGAACATTTTCATGAAAAGATTTCGGCTTCAAAAAAGTTGAGAATTTACATGAAAAGATTTCGACTTCAAAAAAGTCTAAGATTTTTATGAAAAGATTTCGGCTTCAAAAAAGTTGAAAATTTTCATGAAAAGATTTCGGCTTCAAAAAAGTTGAAAATTTACATGAAAAGATTTCGACTTCAAAAAAGTCTAAGATTTTCATGAAAAGATTACTGCTTCAAAAAGTTGAAAATTTTCATGAAAAGATTTCTTCAACAAAAAAATGGAACATTTTCATGAAAAGATTTCGGCATCGAAAAAGTTGACCATTTTCATGAAAAGATTTCTGCTTCAAAAAAGTTGAAAATTTTCATGAAAAGATTTCGGCTTCAAAAAGTTGAAAATTTTCATGAAAAGATTTCGGCTTCAAAAAAGTTGAAAATTTACATGAAAAGATTTCGGCTTCAAAAAGTTGAAAATTTTCATGAAAAGATTTCTGCTTCAAAAAGTTGACCATTTTCATGAAAAGATTTCGGCTTCAAAAAAGTTGAAAATTTTCATGAAAAGATTTCGACTTCAAAAAAGTCTAAGATTTTCATGAAAAGATTTCTGCTTCAAAAAAGTTGAAAATTTTCATGATAAGATTTCGGCTTCAAAAAGTTGAAAATTTTCATGAAGTATTTCGGCTTCAAAAAAATCAACGATTTTCATGAAAAGATTTCAGCTTCAAAAAAGTTGAAAATTTTAATGACAGGATTATGGCTTTAAAAAAGGTAAACATTTTCATGAAGTATTTCGGCTTCAAAAAAGTCGAAGATTTTCATGAAAAGATTTCGGGATCAAAAAAGTTTAAATTTTTCATCAAGTATTTCGGCTTCAAAAAAGTCGAAGTATTTCATGAAAAGATTTCTGCTTCAAAAAAGTTGAAAATTTACATGAAAAGATTTCGGCTTCAAAAAAGTTGAAAAATTTCAGCTTCAAAAAAGTTGAAAATTTTCATGAACTATTTCCGGCTTCAAAAAAGTTGAAAATTTACATGAAAAAATGTCGGCTTCAAAAAAGTCGACGATTTTCATGAAAAGATTTAGGCTTCAAAAAAGTTGAAAATTTTCATGAAGTATTTCGGCTTCAAAAAAGTTGAAAATTTTCATGAAAAGATTTCGGCTCCAAAAAAGTTGAAAATTTACATGAAAAGATTTCGGCTTCAAAAAAGTTGAAAATTTTCGGCTTCAAAAAAGTTGAAAATTTGCATGAAAAAATGTCGGCTTCAAAAAAGTCGAAAATTTTCATGAAAAGATTTAGGTTTCAAAAAAGTTGAAAATTTTCATGAAAAGATTTCTGCTTCAAAAAGTTGAAAATTTTCATGAAAAGATTTCGGCTTCAAAAAAGTTGAAAATTTTCATGAAAAGATTTCTGCTTCAAAAAAGTTGAAAATGTTCATGATTTTTTTCGACTTCAAAAAAATCTAAAATTTTCATGAAAAGATTTCGGCTTCAAAAAAGTTGAACATTTTCATGAAAAGAGTTCTGCTTCAAAAAAGTTGAAAAATTACATGAAAAGATTTTGGTTTCAAAAAGTTGAAAATTTTCATGAAAAGATTTCGGCTTCAAAAAAGTTGAACATTTTCATGAAAAGATTTCGGCTTCAAAAAAGTTGAACAGTTTCATGAAAAGATTTCGGCTTCAAAAAAGTTGAAAATTTTCATGACAGGAATTTGGCTTCAAAAAAGTTGAAAATTTTCATGGAAAGATTTCGGCTTCAAAAAAGTTGTCCATTTTCATGAAAAGTTTTGGTTTCAAAAAGTTGAAAATTTTCATGAAAAGATTTTGGTTTCAAAAAGTTGAAAATTTTCATGAAAAGATTTCGGCTTCAAAAAAGTTGAACATTTTCATGAAAAGATTTTGGTTTCAAAAAGTTGAAAATTTTCATGAAAAGATTTCAGCTTCAAAAAAGTTGAAAATTTTCATGAAAAAATTTCGGCTTCAAAAAAGTTGAAAATTTTCATGAAAAGATTTTGGTTTCAAAAAGTTGAAAATTTTCATGAAAAGATTTTGGTTTCAAAAAGTTGAAAATTTTCATGAAAAGATTTCGGCTTCAAAAAAGTTGAACATTTTCATGAAAAGATTTCTGCTTCAAAAAAGTTGAAAATTTACATGAAAAGATTTCGACTTCAAAAAAGTTGAAAATTTTCATGAAGTATTTCGGCTTCAAAAAAATGGAACATTTTCATGAAAAGATTTCGGCTTCAAAAAAGTTGAACATTTTCATGAAAAGATTTCTGCTTCAAAAAAGTTGAAAATGTTCATGATTTTTTTCGACTTCAAAAAAGTCTAAAATTTTCATGAAAAGATTTCGGCTTCAAAAAAGTTGAACATTTTCATGAACTATTTCGGCATCAAAAAAGTTGAAAATTTTCATGAAAAGATTTCGGCTTCAAAAAAGTTGAAAATTTTCATGAAAAGATTTAGACTTCAAAAAAGTTGAATATTTATCATGAAGTATTTCGGCTTCAAAAAAATGGAACATTTTCATGAAAAGATTTCGGCTTCAAAAAAATGGAACATTTTCATGAAAAGATTTCGGCTTCAAAAAAGTTGAACATTTTCATGAAAAGATTTCGGCTTCAAAAAAGTTGAACATTTTCATGAAAAGATTTCGGCTTCAAAAAAGTTGAACATTTTCATGAAAAGATTTCTGCTTCAAAAAAGTTGAAAATTTTCATGAAAAGATTTTGGTTTCAAAAAGTTGAAAATTTTCATGAAAAGATTTCGGCTTCAAAAAGTTGAACATTTTCATGAAAAGATTTCGGCTTCAAAAAAATTTAACATTTTCATGAAAAGATTTCGGCTTCAAAAAAGTTGTCCATTTTCATGAAAAGTTTTGGTTTCAAAAAGTTGAAAATTTTCATGAAAAGATTTTGGTTTCAAAAAGTTGAAAATTTTCATGAAAAGATTTCGGCTTCAAAAAAGTTGAACATTTTCATGAAAAGATTTTGGTTTCAAAAAGTTGAAAATTTTCATGAAAAGATTTTGGTTTCAAAAAGTTGAAAATTTTCATGAAAAGATTTCGGCTTCAAAAAAGTTGAACATTTTCATGAAAAGATTTCTGCTTCAAAAAAGTTGAAAATTTACATGAAAAGATTTCGACTTCAAAAAAGTTGAAAATTTTCATGAAGTATTTCGGCTTCAAAAAAATGGAACATTTTCATGAAAAGATTTCGGCTTCAAAAAAGTTGAACATTTTCATGAAAAGATTTCTGCTTCAAAAAAGTTGAAAATGTTCATGATTTTTTTCGACTTCAAAAAAGTCTAAAATTTTCATGAAAAGATTTCGGCTTCAAAAAAGTTGAACATTTTCATGAACTATTTCGGCATCAAAAAAGTTGAAAATTTTCATGAAAAGATTTCGGCTTCAAAAAAGTTGAAAATTTTCATGAAAAGATTTAGACTTCAAAAAAGTTGAATATTTATCATGAAGTATTTCGGCTTCAAAAAAATGGAAAATTTTCATGAAAAGATTTCAGCTTCAAAAAAGTTGAACATTTTCATGAAAAGATTTCGGCTTCAAAAAAGTTGAAAATTTTCATGAAGTATTTCGGCTACAAAAAAATGGAACATTTTCATGAAAAGATTTCGGCTTCAAAAAAGTTGAACATTTTCATGAAAAGATTTCGGCTTCAAAAAAGTTGAACATTTTCATGAAAAGATTTCGGCTTCAAAAAAGTTGAACATTTTCATGAAAAGATTTCTGCTTCAAAATTTGAAAATTTTCATGAAAAGATTTTGGTTTCAAAAAGTTGAAAATTTTCATGAAAAGATTTCGGCTTCAAAAAGTTGAACATTTTCATGAAAAGATTTCGGCTTCGAAAAAATTTAACATTTTCATGAAAAGATTTCGGCTTCAAAAAAGTTGAACATTTTCATGAAAAGATTTCTGCTTCAAAAAAGTTGAAAATTTTCATGAAAAGATTTTGGTTTCAAAAAGTTGAAGATTTTCATGAAAAGATTTCGGCTTCAAAAAGTTGAAAATTTTCATGAAAAGATTTAGACTTCAAAAAAGTTGAATATTTATCATGAAGTATTTCGGCTTCAAAAAAATGGAACATTTTCATGAAAAGATTTCGGCTTCAAAAAAGTTGAACATTTTCATGAAAAGATTTCGGCTTCAAAAAAGTTGAAAATTTTCATGAACTATTTCGGCATCAAAAAAGTTGAAAATTTTCATGAAAAGATTTCGGCTTCAAAAAAGTTGAAAATTTTCATGAAAAGATTTAGACTTCAAAAAAGTTGAATATTTATCATGAAGTATTTCGGCTTCAAAAAAATGGAACATTTTCATGAAAAGATTTCGGCTTCAAAAAAGTTAAACATTTTCATGAAAAGATTTTGGTTTCAAAAAGTTGAAAATTTTCAAGAAGTATTTCGGCTTCAAAAAAATGGAACATTTTCATGAAAAGATTTCGGCTTCAAAAAAGTTGAACATTTTCATGAAAAGATTTAGGTTTCAAAAAAGTTGAAAATTTTCATGAAGTATTTCGGCTTCAAAAAAGTCTAAAATTTTCATGAACTATTTCGGCTTCAAAAAAGTTGAACATTTTCATGAAAAGATTTCTGCTTCAAAAAAGTTGAAAATTTACATGAAAAGATTTCGATTTCAAAAAAGTCTAAGATTTTCATGAAAAGATTTCTGCTTCAAAAAAGTTGAAAATTTTCATGAAAAGATTTCGGCTTCAAAAAGTTGAAAATTTTCATGAAAAGATTTCTGCTTCAAAAAAGTTGAAAAATTACATGAAAAGATTTTGGTTTCAAAAAGTTGAAAATTTTCATGAAGTATTTCGGCTTCAAAAAAATGGAACATTTTCAAGAAAAGATTTCGGCTTCAAAAAAGTCTAAGATTTTCATGAAAAGATTTCTGCTTCAAAAAAGTTGAAAATTTTCATGAAAAGATTTCGGCTTCAAAAAGTGGAAAATTTTCATGAAAAGATTTCGGCTTCAAAAAAGTTGACCATTTTCATGAAAAGATTTCGGCTTCAAAAAAGTTGAAAATTTTCATGAAAAGATTTAGACTTCAAAAAAGTTGAACATTTTCATCAAGTATTTCGACTTCAAAAAAGTCGAAGATTTTCATGAAAAGATTTCTGCTTCAAAAAAGTTGAAAATTTTCATGACAGGATTTTGGCTTCAAAAAAGTTGAAAAATTTCATGAAAAGATTTCGGCTTCAAAAAAGTTGAACATTTTCATGAAAAGATTTCTGCTTCAAAAAAGTTGAAAAATTACATGAAAAGATTTTGGTTTCAAAAAGTTGAAAATTTTCATGAAAAGATTTCGGCATCAAAAAGTTGAAAATTTTCATGAAAAGATTTCGGCATCAAAAAAGTTGAACATTTTCATGACAGGATTTCGGTTTAAAAAAATTGAAAATTTTCATGAACTATTTCGGCATCAAATAAGTTGAAAATTTTCATGAAAAGATTTAGGTTTCAAAAAAGTTGAAAATTTTCATGAAGTATTTCGGCTTCAAAAAAGTCGAAAATTTTCATGAACTATTTCGGCATCAAAAAAGTTGAAAATTTTCATGAAAAGATTTCTGCTTCAAAACAGTTGAAAATTTTCATGAAAAGATTTCGGTTTCAAAAAAGTTGAACATTTTCATGAAAAGATTTCGGCTTCAAAAAAGTTGAACATTTTCATGAAGTATTTCGGCTTCAAAAAAATGGAACATATTCATGAAAAGATTTCGGCTTCAAAAAAGTTGAAGATTTTCATGAAAAGATTTCTGCTTCAAAAAAGTTGAATATTTATATGAAAAGATTCCTGCTTCAAAAAAGTCTAAGATTTTCATGAAAAGATTTCTGCTTCAAAAAAGTTGAAAATTTTCATGAAAAGATTTCGGCTTCAAAAAGTTGAAAATTTTCATGAAAAGGTTTCGGCTTCAAAAAAGTTGAAAATTTTCATGAAAAGATTTCGGCTTCAAAAAGTTGAAAATTTTCATGGAAAGATTTCTGCTTCAAAAAAGTTGAAAATTTTCATGAAAAGATTTCGGCTTCAAAAAGTTGAAAATTTTCATGGAAAGATTTCGGCTTCAAAAAAGTTGTCCATTTTCATGAAAAGATTTCGGCTTCAAAAAAGTTGAAAATTTTCATGAAAAGTTTTGGTTTCAAAAAGTTGAAAATTTTCATGAAAAGATTTTGGTTTCAAAAAGTTGAAAATTTTCATGAAAAGATTTCGGCTTCAAAAAAGTTGAACATTTTCATGAAAAGATTTTGGTTTCAAAAAGTTGAAAATTTTCATGAAAAGATTTCAGCTTCAAAAAAGTTGAAAATTTTCATGAAAAAATTTCGGCTTCAAAAAAGTTGAAAATTTTCATGAAAAGATTTTGGTTTCAAAAAGTTGAAAATTTTCATGAAAAGATTTCGGCTTCAAAAAAGTTGAACATTTTCATGAAAAGATTTCTGCTTCAAAAAAGTTGAAAATTTACATGAAAAGATTTCGACTTCAAAAAAGTTGAAAATTTTCATGAAGTATTTCGGCTTCAAAAAAATGGAACATTTTCATGAAAAGATTTCGGCTTCAAAAAAGTTGAACATTTTCATGAAAAGATTTCTGCTTCAAAAAAGTTGAAAATGTTCATGATTTTTTTCGACTTCAAAAAAGTCTAAAATTTTCATGAAAAGATTTCGGCTTCAAAAAAGTTGAACATTTTCATGAAAAGATTTCGGCTTCAAAAAAGTTGAAAATTTTCATGAAAAGATTTCGGTTTCAAAAAGTTGAAAATTTTCATGAAAAGATTTCTGCTTCAAAAAAGTTGAATATTTTCATCAAGTATTTCGGCTTCAAAAAAGTCGCAGATTTTCATGAAAAGATTTCGGCTTCAAAAAAGTTGAAAATTTTCATGAAAAGATTTCGGCTTCAAAAAAGTTGCAAATTTTCATGAAGTATTTCGGTTTCAAAAAAATGGAACATTTTCATGAAAAGATTTCGGCTTCAAAAAAGTTGAACATTTTCATGAAGTATTTCGGCTTCAAAAAAATTTAACATTTTCATGAAAAGATTTCGGCTTCAAAAAAGTTGAACATTTTCATGAAAAGATTTCGGCTTCAAAAAAGTTGAACATTTTCATGAAAAGATTTCTGCTTCAAAAAAGTTGAAAATTTACATGAAAAGATTTCGACTTCAAAAAAGTCTAAGATTTTCATGAAAAGATTTCTGCTTCAAAAAAGTTGAAAATTTTCATGAAAAGATTTCGGCTTCAAAAAGTTGAAAATTTTCATGAAAAGATTTCTGCTTCAAAAAAGTTGAAAAATTACATGAAAAGATTTTGGTTTCAAAAAGTTGAAAATTTTCATGAAAAGATTTCGGCTTCAAAAAAGTTGAACATTTTCATGAAAAGATTTCGGCTTCAAAAAAGTTGAAAATTTTCATGAAGTATTTCGGCTTCAAAAAAATGGAACATTTTCAAGAAAAGATTTCGGCTTCAAAAAAGTCAAAGATTTTCATGAAAAGATTTCTGCTTCAAAAAAGTTGAAAATTTTCATGAAAAGATTTCGGCTTCAAAAAGTGGAAAATTTTCATGAAAAGATTTCGGCTTCAAAAAAGTTGACCATTTTCATGAAAAGATTTCGGCTTCAAAAAAGTTGAAAATTTTCATGAAAAGATTTAGACTTCAAAAAAGTTGAACATTTTCATCAAGTATTTCGACTTCAAAAAAGTCGAAGATTTTCATGAAAAGATTTCTGCTTCAAAAAAGTTGAAAATTTTCATGACAGGATTTTGGCTTCAAAAAAGTTGAAAATTTTCATGAAAAGATTTTGGCTTCAAAAAAGTTGAACATTTTCATGAAAAGATTTCTGCTTCAAAAAAGTTGAAAAATTACATGAAAAGATTTTGGTTTCAAAAAGTTGAAAATTTTCATGAAAAGATTTCGGCATCAAAAAGTTGAAAATTTTCATGAAAAGATTTCGGCATCAAAAAGTTGAAAATTTTCATGAAAAGATTTCGGCATCAAAAAGTTGAAAATTTTCATGAAGTATTTCGGCTTCAAAAAAGTCGAAAATTTTCATGAACTATTTCGGCATCAAAAAAGTTGAAAATTTTCATGAAAAGATTTCTGCTTTAAAACAGTTGAAAATTTTCATGAAAAGATTTCGGTTTCAAAAAAGTTGAACATTTTCATGAAAAGATTTCGGCTTCAAAAAAGTTGAACATTTTCATAAAGTATTTCGGCTTCAAAAAAATGGAACATATTCATGAAAAGATTTCGGCTTCAAAAAAGTTGAACATTTTCATGAAAAGATTTCGGCTTCAAAAAAGTTGAAGATTTTCATGAAAAGATTTCTGCTTCAAAAAAGTTGAATATTTATATGAAAAGATTCCTGCTTCAAAAAAGTCTAAGATTTTCATGAAAAGATTTCTGCTTCAAAAAAGTTGAAAATTTTCATGAAAAGATTTCGGCTTCAAAAAGTTGAAAATTTTCATGAAAAGATTTCGGCTTCAAAAAAGTTGAACATTTTCATGAAAAGATTTTGGTTTCAAAAAGTTGAAAATTTTCATGAAAAGATTTCTGCTTCAAAAAAGTTGAAAATTTTCATGAAAAGATTTCTGCTTCAAAAAAGTTGAAAATTTTCATGAAGTATTTCGGCTTCAAAAAAATGTAACATTTTCATGAAAAGATTTCGGCTTCAAAAAAGTTGAACATTTTCATGAAGTATTTCGGCTTCAAAAAAATGGAACATTTTCATGAAAAGATTTCGGCTTCAAAAAACTTGAACATTTTCATGAAAAGATTTCTGCTTCAAAAAAGTTGAAAATTTTCATGAACTATTTCGGCATCAAAAAAGTTGAAAATTTTCATGAAAAGATTTCTGCTTTAAAACAGTTGAAAATTTTCATGAAAAGATTTCGGTTTCAAAAAAGTTGAACATTTTCATGAAAAGATTTCGGCTTCAAAAAAGTTGAACATTTTCATAAAGTATTTCGGCTTCAAAAAAATGGAACATATTCATGAAAAGATTTCGGCTTCAAAAAAGTTGAACATTTTCATGAAAAGATTTCGGCTTCAAAAAAGTTGAAGATTTTCATGAAAAGATTTCTGCTTCAAAAAAGTTGAATATTTATATGAAAAGATTCCTGCTTCAAAAAAGTCTAAGATTTTCATGAAAAGATTTCTGCTTCAAAAAAGTTGAAAATTTTCATGAAAAGATTTCGGCTTCAAAAAGTTGAAAATTTTCATGAAAAGATTTCGGCTTCAAAAAAGTTGAACATTTTCATGAAAAGATTTTGGTTTCAAAAAGTTGAAAATTTTCATGAAAAGATTTCTGCTTCAAAAAAGTTGAAAATTTTCATGAAAAGATTTCTGCTTCAAAAAAGTTGAAAATTTTCATGAAGTATTTCGGCTTCAAAAAAATGTAACATTTTCATGAAAAGATTTCGGCTTCAAAAAAGTTGAACATTTTCATGAAGTATTTCGGCTTCAAAAAAATGGAACATTTTCATGAAAAGATTTCGGCTTCAAAAAACTTGAACATTTTCATGAAAAGATTTCTGCTTCAAAAAAGTTGAAAATTTTCATGAAAAGATTTTGGTTTCAAAAAGTTGAAAATTTTCATGAAAAGATTAAGGCTTCAAAAAAGTTGAACATTTTCATGAAAAGATTTCGGCTTCAAAAAAGATGAAAATTTTCATGAAGTATTTCGGCTTCAAAAAAATGTAACATTTTCATGAAAAGATTTCGGCTTCAAAAAAGTTGAAAATTTACATGAAAAGATTTCGACTTCAAAAAAGTCTAAGATTTTCATGAAAAGATTTCTGCTTCAAAAAAGTTGAAAATTTTCATGAAAAGATTTCGGCTTCAAAAAGTTGAAAATTTTCATGAAAAGATTTCGGCTTCAAAAAAGTTGAACATTTTCATGAAAAGATTTCTGCTTCAAAAAAGTTGAAAATTTTCATGAAAAGATTTCGGCTTCAAAAAAGTTGAAAATTTTCATGAAAAGATTTCTGCTTCAAAAAAGTTGAAGAATTACATGAAAAGATTTTGGTTTCAAAAAGTTGAAAATTTTCATGAAAAGATTTCGGCTTCAAAAAAGTTGAACATTTTCATGAAAAGATTTCTGCTTCAAAAAAGTTGAAAATTTTCATGAAAAGATTTCTGCTTCAAAAAAGTTGAAAATTTTCCAGAAGTATTTCGGCTTCAAATAAATGTAACATTTTCATGAAAAGATTTCGGCTTCAAAAAAGTCAAAAACTTTCATGAAGTATTTCGGCTTCAAAAAAATGGAACATTTTCATGAAAAGATTTCGGCTTCAAAAAAGTTGAACATTTTTATGAAAAGATTTCTGCTTCAAAAAAGTTGAAAATTTACATGAAAAGATTTCGACTTCAAAAAAGTTGAAAATTTTCATGAAGTATTTCGGCTTTAAAAAAAATGGAACATTTTCATGAAAAGATTTCGGCTTCAAAAAAGTTGAACATTTTCATGAAAAGATTTCGGCTTGAAAAAAGTTGAAAATT